>NW_011494867.1:12147017-12171312 GCF_000754665.1 Bison bison bison | reverse complement strand
CAGCACTCTGCCGCTCTGGGTCTCAGCCTCCTTGTCTGCGACATAACAACGAGGTACAAGAAGCTTGCCTGTGTTGCATTAAGGAGGCGGGGAGGGGCCTGCCTCCCCAGAGGTGATGGAAGGGCCAGAATGCTGGAAGGGAGAGTGCATTTAGAGATCATTTAATCTGGTATTTCCTCACCCTGATGGCAGGGCTGAATCACCTAGGAGTTAAGATACTGGTTCTCAGGCTCCCTCCCGATCTGCTCAGGCAGAGTTTCTCTCAAGCTGGGGTCTGAGGGTGCCAGGCTAAGAGCCTCCCTCCGTGACTGTAAGGCACACCGAGTTTGGGGGGCATTTCAGCTTTTCCCCTGTAACAAAGACATTGTAACAATTTAATGTGACTCTGCCCACCCTCTGCACTGTCTGCTTCACCTTCTTCTTCCTCCATCCCTCCTTGCCCTCCGCGTGGGACTCTGCATCCAGACACAACCTCAGGTTGAGTCTGGGCTTGTCCATGTCCTAACGCCGGGTGGGCCCTGTGCCCCCCTCTTTACCTGTAAATCGGGCACACGCGGCTGCCTAACTCCCTGGGTGGCCACGTGACGAAACAAGTCCGTGTGCGCGGCTCTCAGTGCCCGGCAGGGCCCCGGCCACCCTGTCAACCTTGTTGCTCCTGGAAGTGCACTTCCTCAGTGTTTGCAGGACTCCAGTAGCCATTTTAAACAGAGATAGAGAGAGAAGGTGAGAGAAAAGCAGCTGCTTGCCTTTTTGAGAAGCCTTCAGGCTGGCAGGTTGGGAGGGAGGGTGGGGCACGGGGTTTCTACTCCCCCAGGAGAGGAATCCTGTGGGACACTGATGGGTTGGCCCTTGTTTGGCTATAGGAAGTGGTCCCAAACTCCCTCAACTTTTGCAGGAAGGGGTTAGCTTTATTGCCATGGAATTTGGACTGACAGGGACTGCTTGTTAGTAGTGGGCTTCCCAGGTGGCACTGGTGGAAAAGAACCCGCAAGCCAAAGCAGGCGACGTGAGAGATGTGGGTTTGATCCCTGGGTTGGGAAGACCCTCTGGAGGAGGGCAGAGCAACCCACTCCAGTATTCTTGCCTGGAGAATCCCATAGACAGAGGAGCCTGATGGGCAACAATCCATAGGGTTGCAAAGAGTCGGACATGACTGAAGCGACTTAGCACACACACATGCATTTGTTATTAGCAGTAATTGTTAGCATTTAATAATAATAATGACAAGGCTGTCCCTACGATGTGTGGGGCTCCAGGCAGATATTTTTTGCAGGACTCTTGTCTTAATAAACAATCTGAATGACTCCAAAACAGAGTCTGTTCTGGTGGCCTAGGCTCATGTAACCCTGCATAAAATATACTGTATCAGTCATTGGTACCAGACTGACACCAATGGCCACAGAACCCCAGATGACCCACAGAAACAGGTCTCCAAACTCAGAGCATCTAGCCGACCTCTTGGAGACTCGGGGGGAGTGAGGACCAAGGCTCAGATGGGCCCCATCCTGGATTGGGGTGTCCTACCTGGATGGTACTGCCTACCTGTTTGACTCCAGTCACACAGAGGAAGTTCAGAAAAATTTGAGGACTGTGCTCCAAACTGTGGGGCCCTCTGAGGTGTGGGTTCCAAGGTGAGGTTCTAGGTTTAAGAGTGATATAATGTTATAACTGTACATCATTAAACATAATAGTAATTAGAATGCTGATGTTTATGACACTGAGTAATATCTTTGTTATGTACTGGTCACTGTGCTACTTAGGATTAAACTCGGCTATGTGTGGTGAAAATGGAAAAAGAGAACAGCTTAAAAATGATAGACATTGACTTTGCTCTCGTGTAATGGGAGTCCGGCAGAGAAGGCAATGGCACCCCACTCCAGTACTCTTGCCTGGAAAATCCCATGGATGGAGGAGCCTGGTGGGCTGCCGTCTATGGGGTCGCACAGAGTCAGACACGATTGAAGCGACTTAGCAGCAGCAACGGGGGTCCTGAGGTGGGCTGTTTGGGGCAGGGGGGCACCTCTGCTCCACAGAGTCTTCAGGGCTCAAGGCTCCTTCCCGCTCACCTCTCTGCCACCCGAGCGAGTGGCCCGAGGACCAGGGTGGGACGGCCACCGTGTTTGTGTTCAGGCAACAGGGTGGAGGGAAATGGGCTTGTTCCGCTGCCAGGGGCACCCTCTGCACTTTCCGATTAAACAGCAGTTACCCTTGATCAAGTCCGCCAAGTGAGGACCAGGGTCTGGTGTGGTCCCTGCATCTGAACACACGTGTTAGCAGCTGTCTTCAGGACCGCCTGCACTCCTGCTGCGGCTCCAGCCTCGAGCTTCTAAATGCCGTGGTTCCCCTCCCTCGTCCCCACACTGCCCTGCACCCTCTCTTCCCTCTCCCATTCTCTGACGCAGGCCTCTCTCGCCTCCTCCCTCTCTCTCTGCAGGAAAGTCGTGGTGGTGACCCTTCCACCTGGTGGGAAGAAGAGACCTGGGAGGGGCTCCAATGGAAGGAAGAGACTGACGACAGGGTGGCCACCCACCAGGCAGGAAGGGATGTCCCTCCTCAGCCCTGGACCTCCTCTCCCGCCTGTGGGCTCTCACATTTGGTTATGTCCCTCAGGGGTGTGTGAGTCATACCCAGAGCTCACCTCTGACTCTTCTCCTCCTCTTCCAGCTCCCTGGCTGCTTTGAGGTCCAGCTCAATTCAACTGAGTGACTATTTATTTAGCAACTTTCCATATGAAGTATTGAGAATTATTTCCCTAGGACAATTGGCCAGAATAAATTAAAGAATCAGTGTCCAAGTGTGGTCAAAGCTCTTGGGACTGGTTGCCAATTTGCTTTCTATTCCCATGGGCAGGGCATGAGGGTGTTGTTTTTATCACAACCTCTCTAGCACTGGGTATTGTATTTTATTGTGTTTTAGAAGATAATTGTTTATCTCACAGGTGATTATCCTCCAAGATGAATAGACTGGGCTCTCCCAGGTCGTTGACACAGAGGTAATGTCAAGCTAAGCAAGGTTCTTTTTTTTTTTTTTTGACAAATATAGAATGTCATTGTATTTTTTTTTAATGTATTTTAATGTACCTTACTCATGGAAGGTACATTAAAGTCTGGTGAATTTTAACAGGCATGTGCCTGTGAAATATCATAGCACACAGTATTGAATTTTTCATGCTCATTGTTACTTTGCCTGCTGATTGTGCTGATCCTAATTTATGTCTGTTATTTTATATATAGTTCAGGATTAGATTCAGGGTGGACAAAAAGCCTTTTAAAAACACTGTTGTATTCTCTTAAGTTTTATCCTTAAGACACCTGTCATTTTTGGAATCCACTCCAACCAGGGGGAGACTCAATCCAATGCCTATTAAATGGAATCTGAGATTTTAGTTTTAAAAGTGGGACTCCAGAAGATTCAATCCATGATTGCAAAATAGTTATTTCTTAATATTTTGGTTTTTCACAAACCAGTGTTTTCGAAAGAGATATTGTTCGCTGGGCTGTTTTACTTTTGATGTCATTTTTTGGGGTGGGGGAGCAATGATAAATTTGGGTCCAATTTAATATTCAGGGTGTAGATCCATGTGATTGAGCACAGTTCTTTGCGGGGAAGCCAGAGGGCTTGAAAGGAAGGAAGGTGGAGTGTGGGAAAACAGGAACCCCCGTGCTCTGCTGGCTGGAGTGTAAACTGGCGCAAACCTTCTGAGGGTCAAGCTGGTTCTTTCTACTAGCGCAGATTGAGTCCACACACACTCAGTATGGTAGGCAGGATATCTCACTCCCCCAGAGACGCACAATGATCCAAGAACCCATGACCATGTCAACCTACAGAGTGAAAGGGACTTTGCATAGATGATTCACTTAAGGATCTTGAGGTGGCCAGCCGTGTCCAGGTGGCCAGACCCCTCCCGGACAGCTAGTGAGGTCCTGTGGGGGGCAACAAGTCCATTGTCCCCCAGAAAGCACTGTCCCCCTGCTTTCTCCTTGCCAAGGCCACCTGCAGAGAGGGATAGAGACTTCTCTTGGGAGGTGAAACCTAAGTCCATTCAAAACCGTCAGCCTCAGCAGAGCCTCAGGGCCCTGCTAGATAAACACTGCTGTGTTTAAAGACTCCACAGGAAATGTTTTGGCTTAGAGGGAGGGGAGGTTCCAGGCTTCATTCTGAGCTGAGTCCATTCCTGGGACAAATTACAACCACTGTCCACGGTATCTTGGTCCTGCCATGGTCTTGCAACGGGAGGCAGCCCTTGGCCTGGAGCTGCACTGGGGAGTCTGCAGTCCTCTCCTGGGATGTGGGGCTTCACGGAAGAATCAAGCCCAAGGGCACACAGAAGTTCCAGGGTGTGCGCTGACACCGGCCTGGAAGGCAGCTGGTTACACTGGCCCTGTCCCATCTCTCTTGCTCCCCTCTGTCTTGCCCTTCACTCCCTGACCTCTCTGTTCCTCAAATAAATAAATAAATAAATAAATAAAAGATCCTAATCACAGTGAAGGCACGACCAAACTGAACAGACAGAACCCTACTTAGTCAAGAAAAATGGCACAGCCTCAAGGGTATGAAATTGCAGGACCCTCACAGTATGCTCGCTGCTTGATGCAAGGTACCTGTGCACCCAGATTGCACACAGGTGCTTTCTGAGCTGCTGTCTTCTGAGCCCCATGATAAGCTGCACTTATTTTCTTCTTCCCTGAGGCCCGGCCTTGTTGCAGCCATGAGTCATTACTCAGCGTCCCCATCCCACACCCTGTGCACCCACCACCCAGCTCAAGACACAGAACATTCGCAGAGCCCTCAGAGTCCCCTCGTCCTCCTTCCTGGTTGATGCCCATCTCCCGAGCTTGTTGCCATCCCGACTTATATCACTTCGAGTTTTGTGGAACTTGAACTTCCTATCTGAGAATCACACCCTTTACTTGTTATAGTGTCCGTACTTGCAGTTGTAACATGCTCACCTCACAGATGGGGAAACTGAGGCATGACTTTTAGTGCTGAGTCCAAAGTCCTAGAATAAGGACCAGGGTTGAGATGCCAACAAGATCCAAGCTCCTAGAAAGAGGCGAGGCACTTCAGGAGCAAAGTGGCAGAGAAGCCCAGGGGTGGAAGCACTGGAGATGGCCTGGGGCAAGGGCCACCCTCCTCTTCTTTGGCAGAGAGCCGCTCAACTGCCCTCCATCCCCATCCTCAGTTCAGTTCACCTGCTCAGTTGTGTCCGACTCTTTGTGAGCCCATGGACTGCAGCATGCCAGGCTTCCCTGTCCATCACCAACTCCCAGAGCTTGCTGAAACTCATGTCCATCAAGTTGGTGATGCCATGCAATCATCTCATCCTCTGTCATCCCCTTTTCCTCCCACCTTCAATCTTTCCCAGCATCAGGGTCTTTTCCAATGAGTCAGTTCTTCCCATCAGATGGCCAAAGTATTGGAGCTTCAGCCTCAGCATCAGTCCTTCCAATGAATATTCAGGGTTGATTTCCTTTAGGATTGACTGGTTTGACCTCCTTGCAGTCCAAGGGACTCTCAAGAGTCTTCTCCAACACCACAGTTCAAAAGCATCAATTCTTCAGTGCTCAGCTTTCTTTATGGTCCAACTCTCACATCCATACATGACTACTGGAAAAACCATAGCTTTGACTACATAGACCTTTGTCGGTAAAGTAATATCTCTGTTTTTTAATATGCTGTCTAGGTTGCTCATAACTTTACTTCCAAGGAGCAAGTATCTTTTAGTTTTGTGGCTGCAGTTTCACCATCTGCAGTGATTTTGGACCCCAAGAAAATAAAGTCTCTCACTGTTTCCATTGTTTCTCCATCTATTTGCCATGAAGTGATGGGACTGGATGCCACGATCTTAGGTTTTTGTATGTTTAGTTTTAAGTCAGCTTTTTTACTCTCCTCTTTCACTTTCATCAAGAGGCTCTTTAGTTCCTCTTCACTGTTTCTTGGTGGGTTGGTCTGGAACATCCGCATCCTGTCTATCCCCAATCTTAAGCCTGGTTGTGTGCTTACTGCCCGAGGGAGCCCCCGACAGCTATACTGATGTTCTGGGGAAAGCCCTGCAAATCTTGTGACAGACAGCTCTCATCTGGTGCTTAGTGTGGAGCCTGATGTTGGCACCAGCGAGGGAGGGTGCTGGCCCTGGGAAACCTGATCGGTGCCAAGCCTGTGAGTACGTGTCCAGCCCTCACAGCTGGTCAGCCTGCTGACCCCGCAACAGAGCATGGTTGGAGGTTGGACAGAGTTCCTGCGGCCGTATGGGCCCTGTTTGCTGACCCCTGGGTGGATGTGAGCAGTAATGAGATAATCCATGCGAAATGCCAGGATTGCCCCGTGAATGTGAGCGGGCTCATTGTTCTTAATTGCTCACAACTGGGACTCATGATCCCAACAGTCTGTCTCATAGGTCTCTTATCTGAATCCTTATCTCAGACCCTGGGAGCCAGATCTGTTTCAGAATTCAGAATTTGTTAGACTTCAGAACTTAATCAGTGCTTATGTTGTATATCATTAACAGACCCGAGGGATCCTGGGCAGTCTGGGTCATGAAACTTGCTGCAATTTCTACAGCAAACCGTATGGGCACGTAGCCACACCCCTTTCACAGCTCCGTTCTGGGCTGGCTCCGCTGCCAAACCTCGGGAGGAAACGTGATGAGAGGCCTGGGTCCCCCTGCCTCCTCTCCTGCGTGGCCTTGGGCAACACACCCTCCTGGGAAGTGGGACAACAGAATCCTCAGGGCTTCAGGACACTGTGGTTGGATGTTTGTCTAGGAGAAGCGCTCAGACAGGGCCAGCTCTGGGTGAAGATGAGGAAGCGCCCTCCATGATCACAGTCTTACTCTTACTGATTCTGGTGCTGCTGGTGGCTTACCGGCTCTCACTGAGACGTGAGCTGGGGGCCTCACCAAAAGTGCCCCCTCATCTGCAGGTTCAACTGTATGCCCCCAGCACTGTGTGCAGCCGTGTGTGCAACCGTGTATGTGTGTGTCCTGTGTGTCGGGTAATGCGGAGTGACTGCGGGGGTGTGTGTGGGGTGAGATTGTAGAGCAGGGGCAGCCCTGACTCAGAGTTGGGTCTCTCGGACTCTGTAGCCTATTCACAGCTAATCACCCAAACTTAGTGGATTAAAACAACAGCATTTATTCATTTTTCGCTCATGTACATGCAGTCTGGGCAGGACTCTGGGGACAGCTCTGCTCTGTTCTGTGTGGTGTTGGCTGCAGAGGCGTGGCGGCTGGGGACACCTGATGGCTGGGTTCTGGAACTCTCTGAAGGCTGGTTCATTCACCTGTGTTTAAGGGGTGGTGAGCCTGGTGTTAACTGGACCCAGCAGGCCCCTCCACCGGAACCTCTGTGCTCAGTCTTCCCTGTGGCGCTCGGGCTTCCTCACAGCGTGGGGGCAGGGTTCTTTGTCTCATCTTAGCGGCCACTTCCACCAGAGCTTCATGGGTTGAGACAGTCATAGAGTCTCCCCAAGTTCTAGAGGAGGGGACACAGACCCCACCATTGGATAGGAGGAATATCAACTCTTTTTATATTTTATATATAATATCAATAAATATAATAATGTTTATAAATGTATATTTATCTATAAAATGTTTGCAATATTTACAAAGTTTACCACTTTATTTAGTGGCAACATAGTGCATCTCATAAAGATTAGAATCGTAATCATATTGGTGTGTCTGTCTAAACTTTGGTTTTTCACAAGTGGTTTCAGGAACAGCCAAATCTCTTCCAGGAGGAAGCATTTTGGGGATAGTTCTGGGAGACATAGGCTTTATTTTCAGCAGAAAATGGAAGAGTTATGAGCCGAGAAAAAGGAGCAATTAGAAGATCTGATACCAAAAGCCTCCCAGCTAGTGAATTATTCTAGATCAGATCTATTTTTTTCTGGTTAAGGGGAAAAAAAAAACAGAAAAAAAAAAAAAAAAAAAACTTTACACAGGCTCATGGATTGCTTAAGTGCAAGGGAACTATCTAACTTAATTTTTTAAAAAGTCTTGGGCTTCCAGAGCTGGTAGGAAACTTGGAGCTCAGGTAATCCTGTGCATCCTAAATTGAGGGATACATAACCCCAAGTGTAGACGGAACAAGCAGAGAGAGAGTTACAGCATAAACATGGCGAACTTTGATTTTTCCTAGATGCCAAGTAATCCAAAACATTTCAGTATTCAAACAAACATGTCTATATTTTGGAGTAGAACATAAAATCTCCATAAATTTTTATGGCAAAACAGAGGACTTAAAAGAAATTCCACACTGTCAGACTGGCTTGAGTGAAGAGTGAGAAACCTCCCTTCCACCCCCTCCAAGGTCCTAGCTTGGACTCCTGGGTCCTAACCCACTTTCCCTGCCATGCAGGGTGTTTGGGGGGAAGGCAGCACCAGAAGCAATGTGCTAGCTGGCAGTCCTGCTGGGAACTCTCTACAATACTAGTTCTCAGCAGGAAGTGCTAAGAAAAAAAAAAAGAAAGAAGGCAAAGGAAAAGCCATGTCATGTCAGTCTCCACATGGAGTCAGAGCTGCTCTCTCCGATAAAGGAGCCACCAGTCACATGTGGCCATTGACTAGAAATACGGCTGGTCCAGATTGTGATGTCCCTAGGAGGAAATACACACTGGCTTTCAAAGACTTACTATGAAAAAGAAGAATGCAAAGTGTCTCATTATATATATTGATTATATAATGAAATGATGGTATCTGGGGCATATTGAGTTGAATAAATGCATTTTCTTTCTTTTTACTTCTTTAACATGTCTACTACAAATTTTTAAACTATTTAGGTGGCTCACATTATTAATATTTTCATTGGATGCATCGGGCTAGAGTATAAGGTGTCTGCTAATGTAACATACCTCAGAACTCTGTCCTTCCTGTAACATCTTGAGTGACTAGACTGGGGGTAGAACAGGCTGATGAAAACATGCCTTTAGGTTGTTTGTCTCTTTACAGACCTCTAAGTAAACACTGGATTTCCCACCTCCACACTTTTGTTGACCCTGTTCTGCTGACAATTCCTTCTTCTCTTGACCATTCCAGACCAACCTACCCTTTAACACATAGCTCAAATCTCTTAAGTGTCAAATGCATTCTTTACTCTGCATCCCCTGCCCAGCTTTATAGAGAATCCCTCTTTCTGAAAGTCTTAACAGGCTCACTTCCTCATTAATTAATGAGATAAATCCATACTTCACTGCCCAGTAATCTTTACTCTTTTCTTTATGTGGTGGAAAGTACGAATGGCATGACCTTTTGTTGTTTCTTTGAGGGGTTGCTTGAAGCCTCTCCTAGTTTAGGGGGTGCTCAGAGGGGGAGGTGCTTGCTATGGCTTGCACTGGAGGTTAGTGGGAAGGCTGGGGGAACTGGGAAGTTGGGTTGTGCCACATTTCTCCTCAACTTCCAGTTCATTCAGATGCATAGGACTGGAGAGTCCCAATTTCTCACCACAGTCCGACACCCTATAGCAGAAACTATTGGTCAGCTGCCCACAGCCTGTGCCAATGCCTTTCTCTTGCTCCAAAGGCCTGGATGATCTGGATATGTGCTTTCTCAGCCTCCCCTGAAGCCAAGTTTGCCAAGTGACCCTGCTCTGGTCAGTAAGCCAGAGGGAAGTCAGCAGAGCTTTTATGGAAGGATTTTCTTCCTTGATAAAGGAGAGGAAGTCATGTAAAGGGTCACATGAAGAAATTGTTCTTTACTGTCCTGGCCTTGCTCTGCTTCCTGCTACTGAATATGGTTGAAGAGGCTGGCACTGCAGCAACCATCTTGGGACCATGAGGTGATAACGTAGGGGAGAAAAGTTAAGGAGTAGAACAGAGTAGGAGCAGAGTAGAACGATGGAAAGGGCCTGGGCAAAGATGACTTGATTGAGTTGCCAAGCTAACTGCAGGACCACCTACTTAGACTTCCAAAAAATGTGATACAGCTGTATATTTTTATCATCTATGCCATTCTTAGCTGAGCATTCAGTTCCTTACCCTGGAACTTACCCTCTAACTGATATACATGTGCTGTGCTGTGCTTAGTTGCTTGGTCGTGTCCAACTCTTTGCTGACCCCATGAATTATAGCCTGCCAAGCTCCTCTGTTCATGGATTTCTCCAGGCAAGAATACTGGAATGGGTTGCCATTCCCTTCTCCAGGGGATCTTCCCAACCCAGGGATCGAAGCCAGGTCTCCAGCATTGCAGGCAGATTCTTTACTGTCTGAACCACCAGGGAAGCCCAACTGATATATACTCCACATTATCGCAAAGGAAAAGAACTCATGCCACAACCAAAATATGTAATATAAATGAAAACTACCACTGAATTAGAAAGTGGTGTTCTCACCTCAAAGCATCAACCACATCAGACTGGTTAGTCATAGCAGGGACAGCTTCTTGCAGTGACAGGTCTAGTGGCATTTCACCAGCAACACTTCATTTAAGCATCCTGACCACTCTGTGAGGCAGACATTGTTACTACCTCTGCAAGGGAAGGGAAGGGAAAACTGTGGCTTGGAGGGGTGAAGTCATGTGTCCAGGGTCACTCAGAACAGAACGGTGTTGAGTTGTAGGAGCCCGAGTCTGAGCACAGAACTTAACAGCTGACCGCCCATCCTTCTGTGACCCAAACTCCCTGTGTGCCTTTGGTTTGTAATGAGGCCATTATATGCTCCCAGCATAGATCCTCTCCAAGTGACTCCCATGAAACTTAAAAAGAGGAGAGAGAGAAAGAGAGAGACACACAGAGAAGACCCAATGTGCTGTTTCTCAAATGACATGCCTGCTATGCACCCCCAGGAGGGCTGCCTACTGTTTATTTGGGGCTGCACAAAAAATGTCAGTGTTGTAAGTTTTTCTTTCCTGCAGATAGGCAGTTTCTAAATGGACAGATCACATTATTGATCTGAAAATAACACATGAAAGACATAAAAAGAAAAAATGTCCAGCAGGTTTACAATCTTTCCCTTATGCCAATAAATAGAGGAGGCAAGAATGTCATAGTAAGACAAGGTGACCAACCTCCAGCGTAAAATGTGCTCGTCAGGAAAGCTGAAAAGTGTGCATGAAAGGAACTAGCTTCTGCTCAAATGTAGCTTTGAATTAGTCTGCTTAAATTTAGTTGACCTGGGATAAACTTGTGGAATAAATCAGTCTTCTTGAGAGAGATGAGGTGAATTTGCTTTTCCAGAAAATAACCTAATCTTACAAGTATCTCACAGTGTGTGGTCTCCGTGGAGAAACAGATAAGTGAAATGGAATCTTTTCAACCAGTGTTTTTCAGCATTGATTTTCTGCTATTGCTGCAGTCAGATGTCCCCAAAACTATCTTCCCCAACATCTTAGGTTCCGAGCAGAGCCACTGATGAATTTCTTTAAGCACTCTCAAAAAACAGAAGAACTGTGTATATAAGATGTTAGAAACAGTTTGACTTTTCTGTGCTGTAGGATGAACATAACTTGCTTCCAGCCTTTGAGCACTGAGCATAACAGTGTGCACTTTGACCTGCCGACTCCAGGCCAAGCATTGTGCAAAGTGCTGTGTGCGCGTTAGCTCACTCCATCCTCAAAACCCTGGTGAGATGGCTCCAATATTATCCCCATTTTACAGATGGAGTAACGCAAGTCTAAATCCCTTGTTTGAGATCACACAGCTGGTATTGGAAGAACTTGAATTTAGTTTTAGGTCTGTCTGACTCCAGAACTTTTCCCCTCCCTAACTGCTAGTCTCTTCTGAAGTGAAGGGTCTTCCTTTGGGTCCCCACAAGAGTAGACCCTGAGACAGAATTTGGAGGCCTTCATCTCTCATGCACGCATGCCTGCGAAGAGAATTGCTGGGTCACATGGCAGCTATAAACTTTGCTTTATAGAAGATGACAAGCATTGACCAAACTGATGGCCCTGTGTGCACTGGCAGCGTATGAGAATCCAGTGGCCCCAGTTGACATCATCAGCCATTCCTGAGGCATGTTACTGTGTTCTCAGTGTTCATATTTCCCCAGTGAAATCTCCCCCTTGGCAACCACAAGTCTGATCTCGTGTGTCTGTGAGTCTGCTTCTGTTTTGTAGATAGGTTCATTTGCGCCGTAGTTTAGATTCCACATATAAGTGATATACGGTATTTGCCTTTCTCTTGCTGACTTACTTCACTTAGTATGATAGTGTCTTGTGGCATCCATGTTGCTGTACATGGCATTATTTTGTTCTTTTCATGGCTGAGTAGTATTCCACTGTATATATGCACCACATCTTCCTTTGTCCGTTCCTCTGTTGATGGACATGTAGGTTGTCTCCATGTTTTAGCTATTGTGAATGATGCTGATATGAACATACAGATACATGTATCTTTTTGAATTATAGTTTTGTCTTGGTATATGCCCAGGACAGGGATTGCTGGATCATATGGTAATTCTGTTTTTAGTTTTCTGAGGACTCTCTATACTGTTCTCCATAGTGGCTGTTACCAATTTACATTCCCACCAACAGTGTAGGAGGACTCTCTTTTCTCCACACCCTCTCCAGCATTTGTTATTTGTAGACTTTTTAATGATGGCCCTTCTTACTGGAGTGAGATGGTAACTCACTGTACGTTTGATATACTAAATTGTTATCTTTTGATGAACACAAGTATTTAATGTTGACAAAGTCCAATTTACCCTTTTTGGTCAGTGCTCTTTTTGTGTGTCCTGTTTAAGAAATCCTATCTATCCACTGATCTTTAAAGAAATGGCCCCCAAATGCCTCCACATTTTCCTTGAGGGTGCGAGTTCAATGTGAATTCATGGACTAGAATAGCTTACTTATTCCCTGACCCCAGCACTCATTCCGAGTTTCCAGCTTTCGCTTTCTCAGAGGGAGCTCTGCATCCCTGGGGCCTTGGGGAAGAGGTGTGGGTTTATGGGTTTTGGATGAGTGGGTGAGATTCCCACCTCCCCTGGAAAGTAGATCCATTTGGTTGCAAATTCTTTTGAAGGACGACTTTGCTTCGTTTTCAGATATAAAAGTGGAAAGTAGTTAGGTTTCACTAGAAAAGTGTGTCTTTGAGCTACTGGAGTTTTCAGACACTGTGTCTCTGTTTGTAAAATAAACAGTAAAAGGACGACAGGAGAGAATGAATTTTAATGTGGTCGTTTGCTGGAAGGGGGAAGCCGGCGTTCTTTGTATCACATTGCTACGCTGAAATGAAGGAAGGAAACTTTGAGCTGCCACCTTATGGAAAGTGACACTTTTTAGATGGCAGCCCCCACCCTCTGGCCAAGATTGCTCCAGTGACATTTTTAAAGGAGAAGAAAACTTTGCCATGTAAGAGCCCCAAGTTCCTTAATTCTAGAGCTAAAGACTGTAAAATACGTGAAAAGATTACCGTTTAACTATAGAGGTGTCCGTCTTTCCTTCTCAGTGGACTGCACCCTCAGCCTCTAAAAGGGAAGAAAGTGAGACTCTTTGTCGAAACCTTAGAAACCATTTATTTTCTCCTCTTTGTCTCTCCTTCCTTATTTTTCTCTCTCCTTTTGCTTTTCCTGCCCATTCCTTTCTAACTCAGGCCCCTCTTTGGGCCCTAGGCCTTGGTTTCCTCACCTTTAGAATCAGGTAACACCATCATCTCATAGGCTTGCTGGAATCGGTGAGTTGGTACATGAAGGGCTGAGTGTTCAAGAAATGCCACCTGTTGTTGTCATTTCTGTCATGGCTTCACTTCAGAAACAGTGACCTACTTTTAATCATGTCTTTTTTGAGAGGACCCTTTCAAATTATACACTACAGTGATTTGACTCACTATGAGCAGATCAACCCTTTATCTTGGAGTTTTCTGGCTAGTCATGAGGCTGACATTTGAATCAACATTTTTCTATTTGATTCTTGGAACTACTTTTTATCTGTAGAAATGAACCAAAGCCACCTCCTTAACACTCTTTCTACCTGTCAAATTGTCCTCCAAGAAACACCCACTTTCAGAGATGGAAGAGTGTTGAGAAGTGGCAGTAATTGGGTGCCAGCACCATGCGGGCTGAGGTGTGGGTGAAATTCCCATTTAGTAATATAAGCCTAAATAATGTCCTATTTTAGTCTATTTTGTGAAATGCTATATAAAAAAATCAGTAAAAGAGAAATGAAAAATTTAGCCAAGATATTGCTAGACAGGACATTTTATATTTATGGTCTCTCTTGAGTATCAACATTAATATCTTCAGTTTATGGATGAGAAAACTGAACTCAAAGAAGCTATGTGACTTCCTGAAGGACCTGCAGCTGTTTTTAGGATGGTGTGGTAGGAAGGCACCAAAATACGGCAGAAGACTGTCTTACTTAAGTGAAACTAGAAACCAGATCTTGTGGAAGGGATCAGAATGAGACGTGGTCAGAGTGAATGCTTGTTCCTCTTCTGGGGGTTTCAGGACCCTCCTGGGCCTGGGGCAAGTCCAAAGCTCAGAGCTGGATTATAGGTCTCTCATTTGGGCCCCACTGGCATTCCTTCTTGTTTGGTAAAGGCATCCTGGTCTTCCCAGGGGAGAGCCTCTTCCCCAAAGTCCTCCCTTGTAGCTGGGTTGGGCTGGCCTCGCCCTCCCAGATCCAGGCTGGAACACTTTCCTAAGACCTGTTGATGACTGCTGTTCACCCTCTGAACACACAGGACGGCCCAGGATCCTGAGTCGGAGCCAGCTATAGCGTTATTGTTGGAGTTATTGGGGGTGTCACCAGGGTGGAGTCTTGATGACGTTATTTGAGCCTCTGTCACTGGAAGGGCCCAGGCCAATGCAGGGCTTGACTTGAATAGTTGGACCAAAGTAAGAGGAACACTGTGCTGATATTCTGTCAGCATCCACCCTGTAATAACTGCGTTATTAAGATTTAAAGTGTTTGGATAATGCCATGCCCCAGGGAAAATCCAGGCAATGTGATCCAGGCAATGTGCAGTGGCCATCTCAGGGGACGCTGAGATGGGACAGCCCTAGGGGACAGCCCTAGGCTCTGACCCCAGGTCTGGCTCTCCTTTTTCCAGGTGAGGGTCTAGTCACTTTGCCAGAGCTGTTTCCTCAGCTGTGAAAGGGAGACCACAGCATGACCTAGAACGGTCCTTGTTAGGATTGAATAATAATACATGGAAAGTTCATGGCTGTGAAAGCTGTGCAAATATGTGTGGGGAGGAGATGATGAACACTATTAGTCAGATTACTACTTCTACTAAAATGACAGCAGTAATAATGACTCTTACCAATTACTGAATCTTTACTGTATCGGTTAGCTCTTCAGTTCAGTTCAGTTGCTCAGTCATGTCTGACTCTTTGTGATCCCATGGACTGCAGCACCAGGCTTTCCTGTCCATCACCAATTCCCAGAGCCTACTCAAACTCATGTTCATCGCGTCGGTGATGCCACCCAACCATCTCATCCTCGTCGTTCCCTTCTCCTCCCACCTTCGATCTTCCCCAGCATCGGGGTCTTTTCCAGTGAGTCAGTTCTTCCCATCAGGTGGCCAAAGTATTGGAGTTTCAGCTTCAGCATCAGTCCTTCCAATGAATATTCAGGACTATTTTCCTTTAGGATGGACTGGTTGGATCTCCTTGCAGTCCAAGGGACTCTCAAGAGTCTTCTCCAACACCACAGTTCAAAAGCATCAATTCTTGGATACAGCTTTCTTTACAATCCAACTCTCACAACCATATAGGACCACTGGAAAAACCATAGCTTTGACTAGACGAACCTTTGTTGGTAAAAGTAATGTCTCTGCTTTTTAATATGCTGTCTAGGTTGGTCATAGCTTTTCTTCCAAGGAGCAAGTGTCTTTTAGTTTCATGGCTGCAGTCACCATCTGTAGTGATTTTGGAGCCCCCAAAAATAAAGTCTGTCACCGTTTCCACTGTTCTTCATCTATTTGCCATGAAGTGATGGGACCTGATGCCATGATCTTAGTTTTCTGAATATTGAGTTTTAAGCCAACTTTTTCACTTAGAGTAAGAGTAAGTTAGCTCTTGCTACTGCTGCTACACTGCTAAGTCACTTCAGTCATGTCCGACTCTGTGTGACCCCACAGACGGCAGCCCACCAGGCTCCCCCGTCCCTGGGATTCTCCAGGCAAGAACACTGGAGTGGGTTGCCATTTCCTTCTCCAATGCATGAAAGTGAAAAGGAAAAGGGAAGTCGCTCAGTCGTGTCCGACTCTTCGCGACCCCATGGACTGCAGCCTACCAGGCTCCTCCATCCATGGGATTTTTCCAGGCAAGAGTACCAGAGTGGGTTGCCATTGCCTTCTCTGAGTTAGCTCTTACTGCGTCACTAATGATCCTGAAACACAGCAGCTTAAAATCCCACCAGTTGTTTAACTCAAGATTCTATGTAGAATCGGGGCTGGGCTCAGTGGGGAGGTTCTTTGGATCCTGGAGGAGCTCATTCAGGTGCCTGTGGTTGTTGGCTGGGCCAGTGCTGGGCTAGCTGACCTGGGTGGGGGACTGCTTAATGGGGTGCCTCATCACTGCCTGTGTGGCCTCCTGTCTTTCAGAGGCTGGCTGGGCTTGCCTACATGTCCATGCAGGGTTCTAGAGGGAGGGGGAGAGGACCAGACCCCCTCTTGGATTCTGAATTGTTGTGCAATCATGTTAGTACTATTGGTCAAAGCAAGTCACAGAGCAACCCAGATTTAAGGGCAGGGAAGTAGACTTCACTTCATAAAGGGTGAGCACATCTTGTTCCCGACGCTGTGAAAACTTGGGACTGTTTTTTTTTTTTTTCCTCAGTCAGTCACATTTACCTTGGTCCACATGCTGTTTAATTCTTGCAGTGATCCTCTTAGGTAGTTCTGTTACTGATGATCTTGTCATTGTTATCCCCACAGAATGTGAGATCTCCAAGTGTGTTTGGGTGAGCATGGTTGGGTGGTAGGGGCCGAGATGTGAACTCTGCTTTGGTAGCCAAGTCTCGTCATCCTCCATGAGATCCTGCACGTGGCCAGGACAGGTGTTGACAGCAGCCACGATTGGCTTGAGTCCTCACAGCAGAGTTACCAGTGCCAGGACTGCTCTCATCTCCATTTACCAGAGGAGGAGACCGAGGCACAGAGAGGTTAAGCCCCAGGTTAAGGGCATACGTCTGGTCAGAGACAAAGATGAGCCCCCTGTGCCGGGTGTCTCCCACTTGCCCTGGGGACCCTGTCTCTGCCTTCCTGCCCTGGTCTGGGCCTCAGGAGCCTGATGTGCACGGACTGCACTCATGGCTTCCTTACTGTCCATCTCTTGCTTGGGTTTGGCCAGTGGGAGGCCTGGCTGGGACTACGGGGCGGGTCCATGGCTCTGCTCAGGGCCCCCACTCTGTTGCTCCATCCTCTGGGTTCTGGTACCTGCCCACTGCCCTTCCCTTGGCAGCCCTGCAGTGGCACCACCCTTGCTCGTACCACCTGGGGTTTCTGTAGTACCCCTTGTTGGTTTCCTAAATTCCGCCTGCATCTTGGCAGTCCCTTTGTTAGACTGTTCTCAAGTTACCTGCTTTTAACGTACCATCTGATTCTTGCTGGGGCTTTGAATGAAACACCAACTGACTCAGCAGTTTCTATATTTAATATTTATTGAAAAGATGGAAAGATTGGAATACTAATGAGAAAAGTGCTAGGTGATACCCAAAGCTTAGCTCCTTGAATAATGAAATTGAAAGTCTTAAGATGAAAACGAGGCATAATAAGGTTGTCTCCATACTGGCCAAAGGCAGGAGGCCATGTTTCTGTCTGGAGGGACACCGAACATTGAATACTGTTTCTGTGTTATTTCCAAAGAGCTTGGATTGCATTTTAATTAATTTGCCTTGAAATTAACATACCCTGCTCTTTCTTGAGCCAGGCTCAAACTTTCCAGCATATCCTGTTGCAAGGAAATGCTTCTATAAATCAGGTCGAATGTGGCATTAGAGACTGAGAGGAGAGAGGGAGCTATTTATATATGGGTGTTTTATATTCCGCTCTTGTGCAAAAGTTTATATATATATGTGCATATATGTGTGTATATATACAGAGGCACTTTTCCAGATTGTGTGTGTGTGTTAGTCACTCAGTCGTGTCTGACTCCTTGCGACCCCACGGACTGTAGCCTGCCAGGCTTCTCTGTCCATGGGATTCCCCCGGGCAAGAATACTGGAGTGGATTGCCATTCCGTTCTCCAAGGGATCTTTCCAGATTGGCCGCCAGTAAACCCTGAGGACGTTCTGGGTGGGGTTGCTCCTCTATCTCCAAGGGATGTGTCACAGCCAGCCTATTCATGCTGGACCATGGGCAGAGGACAGGAAAGTCAGGTCAGGCCAGGTTCCAGTCCAAGCTCTGCCGCCTATTGGCCCTGTCACCTTGGCTATATTATTTAGACCATCCTTGCCTCAGTCTCCTCGTGTGTAAGCTAAACCAAAGGGAGGAACGCAAAGGAGCACACTTCCCCAGAACCCTCAGGCGCCCCTTCTACACCCCAGCCACAGTATTTCTTGCCAGGTGGTGCTTGGTGGGGTCTCAGCGGCCATGGGGACCCCCGACCCTCAGATCTGCGCTTTGCCTGGAAGGATCTGAAAGAGCTAAGGGCCGCCCTCAGGACTAGATCTTGTGAAAATGGTCGGGAAGTCTAATTTGCAGAATGACTGAGTAGACACCTTGTAGAAGAGTGTGTTCAGGCTTGGGTTCAAATCCTGGTTTTGTTACTTGTCAGCTAAGTGCCAGTGGGGAGGTGGCCTTACTTGCCTGAGGTTGCCTCTCCCACACTGTGGACTGGGAGCCCTCTGTAGTCCTCTCAGAAGCCTGGTGGGAAGGCTCAATGAGATTCAGTGCACGTGATGGCCTCAGCCACTGCCAGGCCCAAAGTGAGCGCTCAGAGCATGGCAGCAAAGGGCAGACAGAAAGGGAAGAATATGTGTTCATGTACTTGATAAGATGTACTGAGCACCTGCCTGGTGTGGTCTTTGCTGTATTGAGCAGGCGATGGAGAGACGCATGAGGTCATTACTGTCTCTGCCTTTAGGAGAAGAAAGACATTATATCAATGATACAAATAGTTAAAGAATTACAATTTTTAACAAGGTTAACAAGATGGAAACAAATAAGAGAGAGAATCAAGGGAAGAGTCGTAATTTAGGAGGGAATGATCAAGAAAGGAAGTGGTATTTAAATTGAGTGTTGTATTGGTTAAGGTGATGGCAGCTGCTTTCCACGTAAACCCCGATCTCAGTGCCTAACACAATAGGAGTCTCTTTCTTGTTCATGCAACACTTGATTATGGGTTTAGCAGGCATTTTCCACCTTGAGAAAGTTAGGCTCCTTTGATCTTGAACTCAGCTATTGTAATAGAAGAGTTCAGCAGGTTTGCAGAATGTAAGATCAATCTACAGAAATCAGTTGTGTGTTTATATACTAACAATGAAAAATTTGAACGTGAAATTAGAAGAGCAGTTCCACTGACAATAGCATAAAGAATAAAATACTTAGGAATAAGGAAGTATAAAACTTATATAATGAAAACTATAAACATTATTGGAATATATTAAGTGAAGTCGCTCAATTGTGTCCAACTCTTTGTGACCCCATGGACTATAGCTTACCAGGCTCCTCTGTCCATGGGATTTTTCCAGGCAAGGGTACTGGAGTGGGTTGCCATTTCCTTCTCCAGGGGATCTACCCGACCCAGGGATACGAACCCAGGTCTCCCTCATTGTGTGTAGATGCTTTACCATCTGAGCTACTAGGGAAGCCAGAATATATTAAAGACCTAAATAAATGGAAAGGCATCCTGTGTCTATATCCTGAATGTTAACAAAGAAGGTACATATATGAAAAATAACTTCTAGACCATAGGATAATGTGAGGGCTATTTAAGTTTAGTTCAGTTCAGTCGCTCAGTCATGTCTGACTCTTTGCAACCCCATGGATTACAGCACACCAGGCTTCCCTGTCCATCACCAACTCCTGGAGGTTGCTCAAACTCATGTCCATGGAGTCAGTAATGCCATCCAACCATCTCATTCTCTATTGTCCCCTTTTCCTCCCACCTTCAATCTTTCATCAGGGTCTTTTCCAATGACTCAGTTCTTCACATTGGGTGGCCAAAGTATTGGAGCTTCAGCTTCAGCATCAGTCCTTCCAGTGAATATTCTGGACTGATTTCCTTTAGGATTGACTAGTTTGATCTCCTTGCTGTCTCGAGTCTTCTCCAACATCACAGTTCAAAAGCGTCAATTCTTTGGCGCTCAGCTTTCTTTATGGCTCAACTCTCACATCCTTACATGACTACTGGAAAAACCATAGCTTTGACTAGATGGACCTTTGTTGGTAAAGCAAGGTCTCTGCCTTTTAATATGAGGGGTATTTAGTGATACGATATGTATCTAATCATATGTATACAATGAATATATATGGAAACTACTTCTTAGAACAGAGGACAGCTTGGGGAGGAATCAGTGATAAAATATAATATCTGAACACATAGAAATTTTGTATACATCCCTCCTCACACACACACACACACACACACACACACACACACTCTCTCTCTCTCTCTCTCTCTCTCACACACACACACTCTCACATGTGCACTTCTCCCTACATCATAGGATGACTGGGGCTTCAGTAATATAATTTGAATCTGGCTATCTATCTCTATATATATATTCAATGCATGTGTATGAAAATTGTTTCTTATGTCAAAAGTTAGATAGAAGTTTTATTTTAAATTTTATTTTCTTGGGCTCAAATCACTGTGGACAGTGACTGCAGCCATGAAATTGAAAGATACTTGCTCCTTGGAAGAAAAGCTATGACAAACCTTGACAGCATATTAAAAAGCAGAGACATCATTTTGCCAACAAAGGTATGTATAGTAGAAGCTGTTTTTTCCAGTAGTCATGTACGAATGTGAGAATTGGACCATAAAGAAAGCTGAGTGCCAAATAATTGATGCTTTTGAACTGCAATTCTGGGGAATACTCTTGAGTGTCCCTTGGACTGTAAGGAGATGAAAAAAATCAATCTTAAAGGAAATCAGTCCTGACTATTGGAAGGACAGATGCTAAAGCCGAAGCTCTAAGACTTTGGCCACCTGATGTGGAGCACCAACTCATTGGAAAAGACCCTGATGCTGGGAAAGATTCAAGGCAAAAGAAGGGGTGGCAGAGGATGAGATGGCTGGATGGCATCACCAACTCAATGGACATGAGTTTGAGCAAGCTCCGGGAGACAGGGAAGGACAGGGAAGCCTCGTTTGCTGGGGTCCATGGGGTCACAAAGAGTCGGACTTGACTTAGCAACTGAGCAACAACAAGAAGGAGAAAGCTCAGCGACTCGGAGAGGATAGTCACTTGCCCAGGCTCACCCAGCCTGTTATTGGCAGAGCCGAGACGAACCAAGTCAGCCTGACATGTCAGCTCTTGGAGCTAGCTACAAGGGTAGCATGGCTGTCACCAGGTCCTGTGCTCCCCACTTGAGCCTCAGGGGAAGGGAAAGTGCTGGCATCAGCTGGGGCTGTGGGACACAGAGCCGTCAACCCGCCCAACTGTGGTCACATGAGTGTGAAGTCATGGTTTGGGTCAGCAGGGGCCCTGCCGTCTGTCCTGACTGTGAAGGTGAAAGTGACGCCAAGGTGAAAATGACACTGGCTGCTGGCGAGCTCTGGGGCAGCCTGAAGGGGGACGTCCTGGGGCCTCAGCCGAGCCTGGGCTCTCCCTCAGGCGCACGATGCCGATGCTGGGACAGGGTGCCTGGAAGATTCCCCAGAGATCACCACAGGGAGTGTGCCAAAAGCAAAAAGCAAGAACCAAGCTCCAAACAGCTATGGAGCTGGGTGGGGGGGTGCAGCCTGCATATTGTTCCTGCTTCTCCCTCCTGTGGGTTAAACTCGGGAGAAGCTCCTCCTGACAGCTTTCCCAGGGGCTCTAAGGTGGGGAGAGGGGGCACTGCTCAGCTGGGTCCCTCCTTCCACCTGCCCGGCCTGGGAGGTGGCCCTGGGGGGTGTCAGTCGCCTGGCTATGGATCTGGCTGTGCCACAGAGTGGCCTGATACCCTGGCACACCTACTCACGTCTGTGGACCTCAGCACCCTCAGCTGCGATGGGGGGCTGACCACCGTCTTGTCACCGCGTGGCAGCCGTTGGGGTAGTGAAGTCAGATCTGTAGTGCACTAAGAGCCTGGCGTGTGGCGAATGTCTGCTTCGTCAGTGCCTTTTCTTCCAGTGGTTAATACGTCTGCAAGAGGAGGTATGAATGACCTTGGGGGAGAGCATTGGCCCCTCTGTGCATGGAGCACGCTGGGCCTCACACCGCAGGGTGTTTCCCCCTTGTGCTCCAGGACACACTCTCCCGCACGCTGGAATTCTCCCTGGTGCTCTAGAATGCAGCTGTCTCTGGGCTCTACAACAGCGCTTCTCTATCTGGGTCCCCCCCCTGCAGGGCTCTGTGTTCTGTGGTGGTGACAAGCGGTCGTCTCAGAGGGGATGGGGGGATGGGCAGGCAGGCTGACGGCTTCGCCCACCTGACAGAGCAGCTCTGTTGTAAAGTTCTCTTTCATACCCTGGGAGAGATTTTATTGGAAGAAAGTGACCCACTCCTGGGTTATAGACTGAGGCTGCAGGGTTAACAGGTTTTATGAGCACCAAGGCACGGAAGTTTGAGAATAATCATGTTACAAGGACTAAGTTACTGAGAGGCAGTGAAACAGGGCAGACAAAATGGAAATCGAGTCCATTTTTCATCCAGCCTGGCGCTGACAAGGGCTACAGAAGTTCACTGTGTGTGAGCCTGCCTTTGTAGCCAGGATCCACTGGGATCAAATACTTCTGAAGTCTATTGTATTATAAGAGGGGGATTAGATTATGAAATTATTCCTCAGGATCACTCCATTTGGAAGAAAAAAGGAGTTTGATGGAACTTAAAATGCAAGCATTCTGGTACACACGCGTCTTTATAAAATCGTTCTGGGTGTTCCACCCCAGGAATCACCTACCATCACCTAACAGGTTTGGGAGGTCAGTCTTCACTGATAGGCACATATGGTGTTTGGAGGGTGTTGTAGGACAGAGCGCCCTTACCTTTGCCTCTTGGTGCTACAAAGGTTAGTTCTCATAGGATAGCATGGAGAAGGTCTTTGCTTTAGTTCTCATAGGATAGCATGGAGAAGGTCTTTGCTGGAGGCTACTGGGTTCTTTTAACAGCTCTCCAACAGGTGAGAATTTCTGCTTTCTAACAGAGAATAAGCCTCAGCTCAGAGTCCTAAGAAGGCAACTGTAGCTAACATTTTTCATTGTTTATATTTTCTTGTTTTTGAAGAAAAAAATGATACTAGTGTTTTATTTATGGTGTGGGTTTTATTTTCCTCTTAAATAACCAATTAAGCAAAACGTCAGAGTCTATTTAGAGAAAACATCAAGGTGACTCAGGCAGAAATCATTGGTGGATATTAAAGCACTGCTCAGCCCATGTCCCCACAGATTACATTTTAAGTATGAAGGAAAGAAAAGATGAATTTATGGTGGGGAACCCTGGAGACCCCACCTTTACCCAAGTGATCAAAATTTACCTCATCATTCAGTTCAGTTCAGTTCAGTTCAGTCGCTCAGTCGTGTCCGACTCTCCGATCCCAGGAATCGCAGCATGCCAGGCCTCCCTGTCCATCACCAACTCCCGGAGTTCACCCAGACTCACATCCAGGAAGTCAGTGATGCCATGCAGCCATCTCATCCTCTGTCGTCCCCTTCTCCTCCTGCCCCCAATCCCTCCCAGCATCAGAGTCTTTTCCAATGAGTCAACTCTTCGCATCAGGTGGCCAAAGTACTGGAGTTTCAGCTTTAGCATCATTCCTTCCAAAGAAATCCCAGGGCTGATCTCCTCTAGAATGGACTGGTTGGATCTCCTTGCAGTCCAAGGGACTCTCAAGAGTCTTCTCCAACACCACAGTTCAAAAGCATCAATTCTTTGGCGCTCAGCCTTCTTCACAGTCCAACTCTCACATCCATACATGACCACAGGAAAAAACCATAGCCTTGACTAGACGAACCTTTGTTGGCAAAGTAATGTCTCTGCTTTTGAATATGCTATCTAGGTTGGTCATAACTTTCCTTCCAAGGAGTAAGCGTCTTTTAATTTCATGGCTGCAGTCACCATCTGCAGTGATTTTGGAGCCCAGAAAAATAAAGTCTGACACTGTTTCCACTGTTTCCCCATCTATTTGCCATGAAGTGATGGGACCAGATGCCATTATCTTCGTTTTCTGAATGTTGAGCTTTAAGCCAACTTTTTCACTCTCCACTTTCACTTTCATCAAAAGGCTTTTTAGTTCCTCTTCACTTTCTGCCATAAGGGTGGTGTCATCTGCAT
>NW_011494867.1:12139375-12146917 GCF_000754665.1 Bison bison bison | reverse complement strand
GCTTATGCTTCTTCCAGCCCAGCATTTCTCATGATGTACTCTGCATATAAGTTAAATAAGCAGGGTGACAATATACAGCCTTGACGTACTCCTTTTCCTATTTGGAACCAGTCTGTTGTTCCCTGTCCAGTTCTAACTGTTGCTTCCTGACCTGCATACAAATTTCTCAAGAGGCAGATCAGGTGGTCTGGTATTCCCATCTCTTGAAGAATTTTCCAGAGTTTATTGTGATCCACACAGTCAAAGGCTTTGGCATAGTCAATAAAGCAGAAATAGATGTTTTTTTGGAACTCTCTTGCTTTTTCGATGATCCAGCGGATGTTGGCAATTTGATCTCTGGTTCCTCTGCCTTTTCTAAAACCAGCTTGAACATCTGGAAGTTCACCGTTCACGTATTGCTGAAGCCTGGCTTGAAGAATTTTGAGCATTACTTGACTAGCGTGTGAGATGAGTGCAATTGTGCAGTAGTTTGAGCATTCTTTGGCATTGGCTTTCTTTGGGATTGGAATGAAAACTGACCTTTTCCAGTCCTGTGGCCACTGCTGAGTTTTCCAAATTTGCTGGCATATTGAGTGCAGCACTTTCACAGCATCATCTTTCAGAATTTGAAATAGTTCAACTGGAATTCCATCACCTCCACTAGCTTTGTTTGTAGTGATGCTTTCTAAGGCCCACTTGACTTTACATTCCAGGATGTCTGGCTCTAGGTCAGTGATCACACCATCGTGATTATCTAGGTCGTGAAGATCTTTTTTATACAGTTCTTCTGTGTATTCTCGCCATCTCTTCTTAATATCTTCTGCTTCTGTTAGGTCCATACCATTTCTGTCCTTTATTGAGCCCATCTTTGCATAAAATGTTCCCTTGGTATCTCTAATTTTCTTGAAGAGATCTCTAGTCTTTCCCATTCTGTTGTTTTCCTCTATTTCTTTGCATTGATCGCTGAAGAAGGCTTTTTTATCTCTTCTTGCTATTCTTTGGAACTCTGCATTCAGTTGCTTATATCTTTTCTTTTCTCCTTTGCTTTTCACTTCTCTTCTTTTCACAGCTATTTGTAAGGCCTCCTCAGACAGCCATTTTGCCTTTTTACATTTCTTTTCCATGGGGATGGTCTTTAGTGGACCACAAATGACGTCATGGATCCCTGATATGATGCCTTCAGAAGGACACAGCATCACCTCTCAGGTATTCCTGCCCTCAAATGCATAATCTGAATCTAACAATGAGGAACCATCAGGCTACCCCTGAAGGACACAGCATCACCTCTTAGGTGTTCCTGCCCTCAAATGCATAATCTGAATCTAACAATGAGGAACCATCAGGCTACCCCAAATCGAGGGAGATTCTTCAAGACACCTGGCCGTGCCTTCTAAATTGCCAATGTCAGGAGGAGACTGAGGGGCGTCCCGGGTGTAGGGAGATGGGTCACGGGGCAGCTGGTGCAGTGTGCCTGGGACGCATGGGCAGTTTGTATCTGACGACAGCAGGGGTCAGTGACGCCTTCCTGAACTTCATTGATGTGTCACGGTTCTGTGAGAGAATTGGGTGGCTTTTAGGAGACACACACTCCAGTGTGTCTACTATCCAAAGATTCAGCAGTGACAGTAATGTGCGTGAGAGTGTGCGTGTGATAGTGGGGGATCGCATGTATATCTAGGGAAAGGCAGATAGTTTCTCACTTCACTTGTGATTTTTCTATAGGTTTGATGTTTTTCAAAATCAAATCTTTTTAAAAAGGAAGAAAATAGCTGGTAATTAGTGTAGGTGTGACACGCCATTGTGAGGCGGTTACAGCATTCCCCAGGCTGGGGTTGGGGGAAAAGGAATGAACAAACCTCCTAGGAATCCCCAGCGTTCACATCCAAGGGTGCCATGCCCATCAGCAAATAAACCGCACCCCTATATTCCACCAAATAAAGCACATTTATAATTTAGCTGGAAAATAAAGCAAACCATGAGATGCAGCAAGTATCGCATGGGGGCCTATAAACGTGCAGGTTCCTCTCGTAAACAGAGTGCGTGGAAACACGTCTCAGCTTCCTCCTTCACCACTCTTGCAGCTTGCAAATCACTCTGACCCGATTCTTTTCTGTGTTCTTTTCTTCTCCGTCCCCCTCTCCCCGTCTCTGGTGAGGTTTACTAGAGAGTTCTGTTTACTCCTTGCCATCCTGCAGTCAGAGTCTCTCCAAGTGCCCATTGTCCTGCTGATGGCATAACTGTTATTTCTCCAGCAGAATAAACAGCCCCCTAGAGATGTCTGTTTAGTGTCCAAGGGGTTCCTGGTGAAAGGCAGAAATCCTGGCCACAGCCTGCAACCTGAGACTGCCAGGCAGTCCCAGAGCAGGCCAAACCTGTGTCATGGGCCCTGGGACAAAGCCCAGACACAGTGTCTTCAGCAGTGAGCACCCGCAAGTGATGGTCTTCTCTGCTCCCCAGTCTGGCGATGAGACCGGCCCAGCCCAAGGCAGCCAGCAGGTTGCATGTGAGCTCCCAGGCCCCGCTGCATGCTTGGAGGTGCCTTAGGGGAGAGGTCTAGGCTGCCAGGGATGTAGGCCTGGGAGGGCTGGGGTCCACACCAGAAGCCCTCCCCCAGGTGCACCAACCTCTGCTCCTCCCTCCTTGGCTTCCCTGAATCCCTCCCCCAGCCCTTCTTCAGTAGAGAGGCCTGCTGAGCAGTCAGGTGTGGCGCTACTGGGGAAGTCAGCTTCCGCTGTGTTTGGGGCAAAGGCTCACCCTACGTCGGCCTCTCTGCTGTACCTGAAGGATATGGCAGAAGCTAGGATTGGAGGTGTCTGTGACCAGGAGAATGGCTTCTGTTTCTCTGTCGAGTTTGCCGAGAGAAACAGACTTGGGGTTTCCCTAGGATCAGCTTAGCCCTTTGCTCTGTGCCCTGTGCAAGCTGCAGGGTTTCTCTGGCCTCTGCAAACTAGGGGCTGAACTGACCTGGTGGCCTGGCCCACTGTGTCCCATGGAGCAGGGGGACGTCATACGATGGACTATCACACACCCATGACGGGCTGTTGCAGGATAGCGCCTGTTATCCAGCAATACATGGAGACTTTCTAGAAATTACTTGAATATGGATAGTAGTTTTAAAGGAGTAAACTTCCACAGACTTGATCTTGCTTGCCGTCCTCTTTTTGCTTTTGAGAATTCTGAACAAGTGGTTATATTCTTAAAAACATATTGAAACATTGTTTTTATGCATAGACTCAGGTGGATTCATATAATTATGAATAAGATTTTAAACTTCACAACTGTCTGGGGTACATTTGAGGATCCTGTGGGACCCAGGATGGTATATCACTGTAAATGGCTAAATTTGGAGCTAATTTGCTTTGCATCAGTAAGATCTAAGACCCCTGCCATGCGATGACTCTGAAGCAATTGTTTATCGACATAATGGAATGCTTTGGGCGCCCTTTACCCGGTACATACAGTGAAGCTTGGGAGGTCAGCAAACCAGCGAGTTGTACAACCCACCGCTTCCGTTTTGCCTAGCTTCACTGAGATACAATGGACAGATGACACTGCGTCGTCTAAGGTGTACCACACGATGATCTGATATGTGCATATAGTGAAATGATCACCGTGGTAAGGTTAGTCAGCGCCTCCACCACTTCACGTAGTTACCTTTTTTTTTTTGGTACATCTGGTGAGAACTTTTAAGGTCTACTCTCGGCAGCTTTCAAGTACACAGTGCAGCGTTGTGCATTAGCCCCCGGAACTTGCTCATCTTCCAAATGGAAGTCTGTGCATTTGACCAATATCTCCTCATTTCTTGCACCCCCAGCTGGTGGCACCACTGTCTACTCTCTTTTGGCAAAACCCACTTCTAACACTGGGGAATCCAGGGCCCCGAGGGAGACGCTATTTCCACACACCTCAAGCATTTCACCACAAAACAGAGCTGCTGCGGCTTATGACAGGGCCCCAGGCCGAGTCCAATCAAACCCAACTTTCCAATCAGGTTTAATAGGCGGGAAAAATGAGCGCTCCCTGAGATTGGGAGGGAGGATACTTTGTCAGTAATAATAAGCCGTCCACAGACAGGATGCTGCACAGGGCAGGCCTGATCGGAACCACATGTGTTCTCAGGGACTGTCTTCAAAGTGCCCAGGCCAGTTGTGTGTCTGCTGCCCCTGGGGGCCCAGGTGCTGGGGACTCTGCCATCCTGTGTGTCGGTGGGGTTTGCCGCCTGCTCACACGTGCAGCGCCAGGCAGGCCAGAGCAGAGCCTCACGCAGACACAGTGCACACTGTTCCCTGGCTCTTGTATGTGCTGCTGGCCACACTCCAAGGCAGGGGACCTCCCTGGAGAGCAGACGTTTTGGAAGGAGCCTGGCTTAACCCTGTGCCTGACAAAAGCCTAAGTTGAGGCAGGGAACTGGTCAAGAGACATGCCGGATGTGGACATGGAGAAGTCGGAGCGCTCACACATCGCTGGTGGCGATGTCAAAGGGTGCAGCTGCTGCACATTCAGTAGCTTCAACATAGAGCTACCCTGCTGCTGCTGCTGCTGCTAAGTCACTTCAGTCGTGTCCAACTCTGTGCGACCCCATAGACGGCAGCCCACCGGGCTCCTCCATCCCTGGGATTCTCCAGGCAAGAACACTGGAGTGGGTTGCCACTTCCTTCTCCAATGCATGAAAGTGAAAAGTGAAAGTGAAGTCGCTCAGTCGTGTCCGACTGTTCGTGACCGCGTGGACTGCCGCCTTCCAGGCTCCTCCGCCCATGGGGTTTCCCAGGCAAGAGTACTGGAGTGGGGTGCCATTGCCTTCTCCTGACCCAGCAATTCCACTCCTGGATTTATGCCCAAAAGAATGAAAATGGGTGTTCAAACAAACACTTGTACACAAACGTTCGTAGCAGCATTGTTCGTAATGGGCAAAAGAGGGAAAGAAGCCAAATACCTACTGACAGATGAATGGATAAGCAGATACGGCCTATTCATACAGGAATAGTATTCAGCCTTCAGAAGGAAGGATGCACTGATGCATGCTGCAGTGTGGCTGAGCCTTGGAAACATTGTGCTGAGTTTAAAAATCCAGTCCCCAAAGGCCTTTACCGTAACATCCCATTTATAGGAAAGGTCCAGAATAGGTGCACCCTTACCTCAGAGACAGAAAGCAGATCAGTGGTTGCCAGGAGCTGGGAAGAACTGGGGTGATTGCAAGAGTTACAGGTTTCCTTTCGGGTAACGAAGTAATCATTGCCTGATATAATTAGGTAGTGGCGATTCAGTTGTACTAGATTATGCTAGTGACCAATTTTCATGTGTATTTTACGAAATTGAAGACAATTGAAAAGGAATAGCTTTAATCACAGCAGGGACTGAAAAAGAGCATTTCCCACTCACAGGTGCATGGTTTGGACTTGCTTGCTATTGGTATCTCTGCAGGCAGCTGCGTTCCTCAGACTTAAAAGGAGGGTGTTGGGGGCACCCCAAGTGAGCAGAGGAAGCACTCATCACGGAGAGTGGACCCTGGTTACGCAGGTGCTACAGGCCAGGTGCAGGTTACATGTTTACACACAATTCTCTTTTATCCCATGCAACTGCTCAGAAGAAACCCAAGGTGCAGAGAGGTAAAGCAGCCCTTCTGAGGTCCCAGAGCCTGTGATTTGCATAGCTGGGATTTGAACCGGAAGTCCACTCAGCAAAGATCTGTTGATGTGTGACTGTTGTTGAGGACACTGAATGCCTGGCAAGGTCCAGGATTGGAGCTCCCACAGCCCAGTGATGCTGGCAAAAGCCGTCACCTTTGGGACAATGGGAAGGTATTGTAGTTGTTTTGCTACAGACCCACAGATACCAACTGTTCTTTGAGATGAAAAGCCTGGGTCTGAGAAAACCAGGGACCAAGATAGGGGCTCTGGGGGAGGACAGGCTGGGGAAGGGAGGTGACTCATCCTGCTCATTCATTCTTCCCGCAGATCCCAGAGCAGGCATGGGCCTTGTTCCTGTCTGTACTCAGAAGGCCAGCATCCCTTGCCTATGGCCCCACTCCTAAGTTGAGTGTCCGCACCTGGCACCCCAAAATGTAGCTCTCTTGGCTCTCCCAGTGATACTTGTGTCCTGTTTCCCCTGCTACACTAACATATGCTCCTGTGGAAAACACAAAAGTACAGAAAGAAAACCCCACACAGAATAAAATAGAAACCTTTCATCATGCTACCATCCAGAGAAATCTACCATTGCCCCTCTGATATATGGCAATTTTTGTCTGCTTTGAAGCATAAACAAACACATGCTTATATATCCTTATAAAATTGTGATCATGCTAAATATACAGTTGTTTCATACTTATTTAATATTTTTCTTATATTTTCTATTAATTCACTATGGGAAAACGTGATTTTTAATATCTACACAGTCTCCCATCACCTGGATCTTCCAGAATATGATTAACTAATGATGGACTTGTAGCTGGTTTCCCAATTATTATTCATAAAATCAACTCTGTTATGATGGTCCTTTAATGCAATTGTTGTATTTGGAACATAGTAGGTGCTCAATATTTATGAATTAATTAATGATGGATGAATGAGTGGATTTCTTTAGATGGGTCTTGGGCATAGACTTATTTTGTCTAAAGTAGATGGTCCATATCTCTGGTTGGCCCACTTAGCCCGTTTTCTTCTGATATGGTTAGTAATAGTGCTTGCTTTTACTCTCAAGTGTCCTGATTTGGATGATAAATTATAAGGTCACCCTAATCAAATGGCATGAATCCTTTTGAGGCTCTTGATACACATTTCTGTATGGCTCTATAGATGATTTTCACCAATTTACATCTAACCTATAACCTATTCTTAAAGAAGAGGGATTGATGAAAAATGAGTTGATGAAAAATGTGGGAAATAGAATTATTCTTAAAAATGAATTTGTTTTGTAAAAATTGAATTAACTTTGCAAAATTAAATAATGACTCAAGTTCCTTTCCCCTCTAAGTTCTCATGTTTTTAGAATCCACCTTGGTCACATGTTAAGCTTAATTATTGTTTATCAAGCATTTTAATAAAAATTTACTCATTCTGAATGATTATAGCTTTTTGATGGGAATAGTCTTGATCTGAAAGCTCTTTGGGTTTGAATCCCAACTGTATCACTCGCCATCAGCTGTGAAACTTTGAACAAGTCCCATAAAGAGAGTCAATTTCTTCCTCTGCAAAAAGGAAAAGGATATTCCCTCATTTCAGAAAGTCATGAGGATTAGACATCAGTATGCAAACCAAGAAAGCCAGTTTCATGCCAACTTCACTCAGATCCATTCTTAGCCTAACAAGCCATTCACCCCACCTATGTAGCAGCAGCACCTGGCCCTTTCTAGTTTTCCACATGTATACTGACTTCCCATTCTCATAAAACCTGACTTGCTCCCAGAGCCTGAATGAGTTGCTCTACTAGGTTACCTTGTTGGAGGACTAGTTAGGCACATGATAGTGATAAATGGCTCCCTGCTTCAGAATGCGTTTGATGTGCAGACTGTCAGGTTAAGACCAAGAGGACTGCATGATTAAGAACTTGGTTGCCTAGGAATTG
>NW_011494867.1:12131702-12139275 GCF_000754665.1 Bison bison bison | reverse complement strand
CGTGTGGCCTGTGATTGACTTATTCTGTAGCTAATTGATGTCATATTTAGGGATCTGTTGTAACTCCTGTTTTCTCACCTTTACGGGATAGTAGTCCTGGGAAACAGAATCTAGTCAGGATCAGCTGTGTCATTGTTATTCAGTCACTAAGTTGTGTCCAACTGTTTGCAAGCCCATAGACTGCAGCACACCAGGCTTGCCTGTCCTTCACCGTCTCCCAGAGTTTGCTCAAACTTATGTCCATTGAGTCAGCGATGCCATCCAACCATCTCATCCTCTGTCATCCCCTTCTCTTCCTGCCCTCAACCTTTCCCAGCATCAAGATCGTTTCCATTGAGTCAGTTCTTCATATCAGGTGGCCAAAGTACTGGAGCTTCAGCTTCAGCATCTGTCCTTCCAATGAATACTTGTGGTTGATTTCCTTTAGGATTGACTGGTTTGATGTCCTTACTGTTCAAGGGACTCTTAAGAGTCTTCTCCAGCACCACAGTTTGAAAGCATGAATTCTTCAGTGCTCAGCCTTCTTTATGGTCCAAATCTCGCATCTGTATATGACTACTGGAAACCATAGCTTAGTTAAAACTTAGTTAGAAACCATAGTCAAAACCATAGCTTTGACTAGATGGACCATTTTTGGCAGAGTGATATCTCTGCATTTATATATGCTGTCTAGATTTGTCATAGCTTTTCTTTCAAGGAGCAAGTGTCTTTTAATTTCATGGCTGCAGTCACCATCCGCAGTGATTTTTGAGCCCAAGGAAGTAATATCTGTCACCGTTTCCATTGTTTCCCCATCTATTTGCCATGAAGTGATGGGACCAGATGTCATGATCTTAGTTTTTTTGAATGTTGAGTTTTAAGCCAGCTTTTTCACTCTCCTCTTTCACCCTCATCAAGAGGTTCTTTAGTTTCTCTTCACTTTCTGCCATTAGGGTGGTATCATGGGCATATCTAAGGTTGTTGATGTTTCTCCTGGAAATCTTGATACCAGCTTATGATTCATCCAGCCTGGCATTTCGCATGATGTGCTCTGCATATAAGTTAAATAAGCAGAGTGACAATATACAGCCTTGCTGCTGCTGCTGCTAAGTCACTTCAGTCGTTTCTGACTCTGTGCGACCCCATAGATGGCAGCCCACTAGGCTCCCCCGTCCCTGGGATTCTCCAGGCAAGAACACTGGAGTGGGTTGCCATTTCCTTCTCCAATGCATGAAACTGAAAAGTGAAAGTGAAGTCGCTCAGTCGTGTCTGACTCTTAGCGACCCCATGGACTGCAGCCCACTATGCTCCGCTGTCCCTGGGATTTCCCAGGCAAGAGTACTGGAGTGGGTTGCCGTTGCCTTTTCCGTTACAGCCTTGACATGCTCCTTTCCCAATTTGCAACTAGTCCGTTGTTCCCTGTCTGGTTCTAACTGTTGCTTCTTGACCTGCATACAGCTTTCTCAGGAGACAGATAAGTTAGTCTGGTATTCTCATCTCTTGAATAATTTTCCACAGTTTGTTGCGATCTGCATAGTCAAAGGCTTTGGTGTAGTCAATAAAGCAGTAGATGTTTTTCTGGAACTCTCTTGCTTTTTCTATGATCCAACAAATGTTGACAGTTTATTTCTGGTTCCTCTGCCTTCTCTAAATCCAGCTTGAACATCTGGAAGTTCTCAGTTCACATACTGCTGAAGCCTAGCTTGAAGGATTTTGAGCATTACCTTGCTCGTAGGTGAAATAAGCACATTTGTGCAGTAGGTTGAACATTCTTTGTCATTGCCTTTCTTTGGGATTGGAATGAATCTGAACTTTTCCAGTCCTGTGGCCACTGCTGACTTTTCTAAATTTGCTGGCATGTTGAGTGCAGAACTTTCACAGCATCATCTTTTAGGATTTTAAATAGCTCACCTGGAATTCTATCACCTCCACTAACTTTGTTCCTGGCGATGCTTCCTAAGGCCCACTTGACTTCACACTCCAGGATGTCTGGCTCTAGGTGAGTGACCACACCACTGTGGTTATCCGGTCATTAAGACCTTTTTTGTATAATTTTTCTGTGTATTCTTGGCACCTCTTTTTTTTAAAATTTAAATTTATCTATTTTAATTGGAGGCTAATTACTTTACAATATTGTATTGGTTCTGCCACACATCATTATGAATCCGCCACGGGCGTACACGTGTTCCCCATCCTGAACACCCCTCCCACCTCCCTCCGTACCATACCTCCGGGTCATCCCGGTGCACCAGCCCCAAGGATCCTGTATTGAACCTGGACTGGTGATCTGTTTCTTATATGATATTATACATGTTTCCGTGCCATTCCCCCAAATCATCTCACCCTCACCCTCTCCCTCTCCCACAGAGTCCAAAAGACTGTTCTATACATCTGTGTCTCTTTTGCTGTCTCACATACAGGGTTATCGTTACCATCTTTCTAAATTCCATATATATGCATTAGTATACTGTATTGGTGTTTTTCTTTCTGGCTTACTTCACTCTGTATAATAGGCTCCAGTTTCATCCACCTCATTAGAACTGATTCAAATGTATTCTTTTTAATGACTGAGTAATACTCCATTGTGTATATGTACCACAGCTTTCTTATCCATTCATCTGCCAATGGACATCTAGGTTGCTTCCATGTCCTGGCTATTATAAACAGTGCTGTGATGAACACTGGGGTACACATGTCTCTTTCAATTCTGGTTTCCTCAGTGTGTATGCCCAGCAGTGGGATTGCTGGATCATAAGGCAGTTCTATTTCCAGGTTTTTAAGGAATTTTCACACTGTTCTCCATAGTGGCTGTACTAGTTTGCATTCCCACTAACAGTGTAAGAGGGTTCCCTTTTCGCCACACCCTCTCCAGCATTTATTGCTTGTAGACTTTTGCATCACAGCCATTCTGACTGGCAAGAAATGGTACCTCATAGTGGTTTTGATTTGCATTTCTCTGATAATGAGTGATGTTAAGCATGTGTTTGTTAGCCATCTGTATGTCTTCTTTGGAGAAATGTCTGTTTAGTTCTTTGGCCCATTTTTTGATTGGGTCGTTTATTTTTCTGGAATTGAGCTGTAGGAGTTGCTTGTATATTTTTGAGATTAGTTGTTTGTCACTTGCTTCATTTGCTATTATTTTCTCCCATTCTGAAGGCTGTGTTTTCACCTTGCTTATAGTTTCATTTGTTGTGCAGAAGCTTTTAATTTTAATTAGGTCCCATTTGTTTATTTTTGCTTTTATTTCCAATATTCTGGGAGGTGGGTCATGGAGGATCTTGCTGTGATTTATGTCAGAGAGTGTTTTGCCTATGTTCTCCTCTAGGAGTTTTATAGTTTCTGGTCTTATGTTTAGATATTTAATCCATTTTGAGTTTATTTTTGTGTATGGTGTTAGAAAGTGTTCTAGTTTCATTCTTTTACAAGTGGCTGACCAGTTTTCCTAGCACCACTTGTTAAAGAGATTGTCTTTAATCCATTGTATATTCTTGCCTCCTTTGTCAAAGATAAGCTGTCCATAGGTGCATGGATTTATCTCTGGGCTTTCTATTTTGTTCCATTGATCTATATTTCTGTCTTTGTTGGCACTTCTTAATCTCTTCTGCTTCTGTTAGGTCCTCCTTGCCATTTCTGTCCTTTATTGTGCCCATCTTTGCATGAAGTGTTCCCTTGATAGCTCCAGTTTTCTTGAAGAGATCTCTAGTCCTTCCCATTCTATTGTTTCCCTCTATTTCTTTGCATCGTTCACTTAAGAAGGCTTTGATCAGTAAGAGATGTGAATTTTGAGATGATCCCTTGACTGGCTTTCAGATATTAGAGGGCAGGGCATTTGCTAATGCCCGGGTAAGGTCTGGATGGTGGTTTTAGTGGGTGGGGAAGACTGGTGGACTCTCCTCCCCAGTCCAGGGAAGGGGAGGAAGTCTGACTATTCGAGAGGAGTCGGGGGAGTTTGACTGCTCCATGTTGGCTGCAGTCCCTTGTGTTTTGGTCTTTGTTGGCCCCGGGAGCCTTCATTAGAGCTGAGCTGAATCAGGAGCTCTGAAGTCAAATGCAGGTCATGCCCACGGGAGCAAACACATGTTCTTTCAGAGGCTTGTATGTGCTGGCCTCCTAAGGAGCAGTTTCCTGGGACAGTTACACACAAGCTTATGGGCATGATAAGGTCTTCCTTTCTGATCACAGTATCTGACCACAAGTGATGGCTTAGCCACTTCTCACTTGCCTGGCTTGGTCCCAGAGTGGGCCTGTGAGGCCAGTCATTGCTGAGTTATACGGACTTCCACAGCTGTTGACATGACCATTTGCTGTCCCTGAAAAACAAGAGTTTTTCCTTTATCTAAATTAAAGACTGACTGAGCCCTTGGCCAGAAGCGTTTGCACTGGTAGGAAGAGGAAGAGTGGCTCAGTCTCCCGGAAAGGAGCTCAGGACCCTCTTCCAGCAGCTGAACCCACAGAACCTGGCCAGGCTTCAGGGCTCTCAGCAGAATCCCATCCTTTAGAACTGGGGATGGAATTCAACTTGAAGCTGGCATAGAATATGTCCTGGGTCAAAGGGGAGGACTTGAAGAGCCTAGAGATTTAAATGAAATGAATTGAACCCTGGCATGAATTTCTCTTGGGTACCACAGCACCCCAAAATGTAAAGGGCGTGGACTGAGTGAGCACAGAGTGCATTTGGCTATAAGGAAAATGTTCCAAAGCAGCCTTTGGAACCTTCTAGCAAGCCCCAAACTGGGGCAGGTCAGATGCAAGTGGGGACAGAATCAGCTCTCTGAATAGCCCAATGTCCATTTGCCCCATGGAGAAGGCAATGGCACCCCACTCCAGTACTGTTGCCTGGAAAACCCCAGGGACAGGGGAGTCCATGAGGTTGCTAAGAGTCGGACGTGACTGAAGCGACTTAACAGCAGCAGTAGCAGCATTTGCCCCGAGCGTAACCTGGCTAACTTGCCCTCTGTTATGAGACAGAAAAAGTTACCTTGGTGACTGCATAGGGGTAGGTATCTCCTACTTCAAAAACTACATGTGAAAACTTAATTCCACCGAGTCTTTATGTTTCTTAAACCAATCAGGGAAACTATGGGGAGAGCATATCTTTTCCTCCCGCTCCTCTCCACAGTCACTATGTGCTGTGTGTTTATAGCGTAAATAAAACTAACATGCATAATGAGAGGAAGCACAATATGCGGGAGGAATTGGGAGTGTGCCACATGTGAATCCATGTAGTATTATTTCAAGGTAAACTCAGATCCAATAAAGATATATTTTACAAACCCCAGAGTAACTACTAAAGTTTTACAAAATATGTCTATACACGACCAGGGCTCTCTCATTAAGAAACGACAAACACACATCAGGCCCACATGGTCCTCCATCTGCCACCTGCTTACAGTCCTCTCCTTTCTTCTCTTGTTTCTCAGGAGTGTGGTCTGTACTTAGTGTTTTCATTCTCATATCTTCTATCAATTATTATCTGGCTTCTACTTCCATTGTTCTCATCAAACAGCTTTTGCCAAATTCACCAATGACCTTGACATGACCGTATCCAGGTAGACAATTTTTGGACCTAATGTGCCCTTTCCTCAGTTCGCAATTGGAGATGCTGTGGTTCCTTACTTGCTCAGTGAGCTAATAGACCCGACTTGGTTGCCTGCAACCATGTGTCTAGTGAGCATGGGCCGGGGGATGTAATATGATAAAGCACAAAATGGGTAATCGTGGCTCTGACTGTAAAGAATCTGCCTGCAATGCAGGAGACCTGAGTTCCATCCCTGGGTCAGGAAGATTCCCTGGAAAAGGGAATGGCTACCCACTCCAGTATTCTTGCCTGGAGAATCCCATGGACAGAGGAGTCTGGTGGGCTGCAGACCATGGGTTGCAAAGAGTTGGATACTACTGAGCAACTAACACTTCACTTTTTTTTTTAATGATGTAATTCCAGCCGCATCGCCAGCCGCCCTTGTGATGACTGCCTTTACTTCTGTCACCCTGGTTTCTTTGGTCCTCAAACCTGCCGTGTTCCCTCCCTCCTGCCTCCTGAGCTCTCATGGGCTCCTTGCTCTAACGTGCTTTACAGGTTGAACAGTTGCCATCTCCTCCTTTGATTTGCCCGTTTGACATCACTTGCTCAGCCAGCATCATTTCCCAGTTGGGGAGCCGCCCTGGATTTCTACTGCAGGCTCACAACACTTACTTGACTTCCTAAGGTTCATTATTCTGTGAGCTGGCTTGGCTGATGGCTGTCTGTCACGGGACAGAGCTCCAGGAGGTTGGGTGATGGGCCTGCTTTTGCACATGGGTGTGTGGAGCAGTAACGCAGACACATGGGCACCAACCAGGAGCCCCAAAGCCGGGGTCCTGCCTGGAGCACCGCTAGCAGATGCTTCCACAGGGAGATGTCTCAGTGCCCCTGCCATCGCGAATCCCTGAGAGTGCTGGAGGAAGCATTTCCCAAATGTAGCTAAGGAGCATTTTATTTAAGGCATAACATTCATATCTTCGGGAGTCCTGTTTGAGAAGTACTCACTTACGGCATAGTTTAATTTTTCCTCTGTGTGTGCACACGTACCTTTATTCATAGGTCATGTCTCCCCTGTGTGTGTGGTGGGTGGGTTGTGCCCCTGACTGTCCTATTACCTGCAATGGTTTTGTTGAGGACAAATGGCCCAGGTGTGGCCAGAGCCAACTCATGGTTGGACTTGCGGGTTTGGAGAGATGAAAGGGCCTCAGAAGATGAGTCCAATTGCTTTAAGTCCTTGTGGAATGAGGGGTGTGGAAAACAGCTAAACACACGCGGGCCAACATAAGGTCCTATCCAAGGGCCCTGTGATGGCCACTGGGCTCCTCCACACGCGACCTGAAAGGAGCTGGGACCACAGCTAGTCCAAGGAGGAGCAACATGTGCTTCCTCTGGGCTCAGCTGTGAGAAAGATGTGCATTGGGGGTGATTCCAATGTAAAGTCATAGAGATGGGTGACTCCCCTGCTGCTGTCCTGTTGCAGGGGTCACCGTCGGGTCACCATGGGCTGCTTCTGCAGAGGCAGCAGGCTGGGGAAGGTGGGACCCCTGGGATTGTTCTGGAAATCTGGACCACATATACGATTGGACCCTGGGGCCCGACTGGGAGGGTCTGAGGTACGCAGGTGTGCTGACTCTGGGGGGTTGTTACCCAAGTCCTAGTAGGGGCCGAGTGCTAGGACCACAGGGTCTTTATCACTGAAGGGGCATGGTCATGGAGAGACAAGCACATCCCAAGCCTGACCTGACACGGGCCGCATGAGCAGCCCCACCTGAACCGAGGCAGCACGCGTGTGGGTGGTTCCATGACCCAGTGGCCTGCTGTTGAGTCCTCTGAAACAAGGAACACAAGATCTGGATGCACGGGAAGTGTCAGAGGAAGTGGGGCTGGAGGTGGAATCAGTGAAGAGACAGAAGTACTGCAGGTGGGGCAGAGGCAAGGAATGCTTATTCCTATAAAAGGAGAAGAATCCAGTTACAGTCCAGTGAAGTTGTTTTATTGCTGATCACGTTCATTTGGCTGATAATTTGAGGGGAAAAGAAAATTTGATTCTCTGTTGTCTGCCCCTTGTCCTGC
>NW_011494867.1:12124083-12131602 GCF_000754665.1 Bison bison bison | reverse complement strand
CCCTTGTCCTGCAGGACTGGGGCCCTAGGAGTGTTGATTCTGTTCCCTCAAACCCTCTGGGGTCAGAGCAGTCAGGGACCTCCTCCCACAGTGTCAGCAGACGTGGGCAGTCCGCCTGCCCCATCGTTCAAGAGGCAAAGTCCGAGCTCAACCAGGGGCCAGTGTCTCCCAGCTTCCTCCCCAGCAATTTGGAGTTGATTCAATTGTGGTCTCATCCTCAGTGTCTGGCCTCGGGTTTTGCGTCTGTGAATTTGCTTTCAATGCTGGGGTGCTTTTCTGTTTTGTTTTGATTTTTGTTAATTTGTGGTGGTTATTTTTGGTCCCATGATTCTAGCAGGGGCCCTGCCACGTGAGGGATGGAACATGAAGCCAGGCCTGCCAGCGCATGCTTGTCTCCACCCTCAGGACCAGAGAAGCTTAAACAGAGCTATGCAACATGGAGGTCCCAGACCCGCTCTGGCTCTGGCTGTGGCTCACACAGGTCGCTGTGTGCAGCTTGAATGTTATCCCCTGCGCATTCACCCAAAACTCTAGGCCACTTTGTGGACAAATAGAGCGGCTGTATTGTTGTCTATAATGGCAAAAAAGGGAGAAAGAAAAACCTTGGTGAATCATGAATGTTTCACAGCAAGGGAAGTGTGGACTGGGTCTGGATGAGGCAGATGGTGGCTACCAGCCTGAGGCTGTGGAGCATTCCTCCTCCTAACCCAGACCCCTGCCTCAGCTCTCCCCAGGGCAGGATGATGGTCCCTGGGAGATCTGAGCTCTGTACGTGGTACATGGGGCCTTGATTGTCACTGACCATGTGGGAAATGAGTGTCGTTCAGGAGAAAAAGGCATCTACTTTCCTCTAAGCTGTATTGCTTTATCTTTTCCTAATTTATCTTTTCCTTTTCATTTATTTATTACCCAAGTAGTTAAAACATTAAACATTATGGATTGAAAAAGAGTTATTAGTAACCTTATCGTCTAAACATCATCACCTAAGCAGAGTTAGACATTTTGGTGTCCTGGCCTTTGTCTGAACATTTGGATATTTTACAAAATTTCGCATATGTTTTGTGCAGCCAGCGTTTTATTATATGAATGGTCCATTGCAGGCTGCAGAGTAGTCAGGATAAAAGCCCTATAGGTCAGTAGGACCTTGTGGAGGGGAGGTGTTGCCAAGACCCCAGGGTGGGTGCTCATTGCTAAGGCCATGTGAAGGGCACCGTGAGCTGGTGACCTGGTCTTGCTGGGCGCTCCCCCCACCTGATGCTGGATGGCACACGAGGACCCACAGACCAGGTGTGATGATCCCCATTTTTCAGGTGAAAGAGTTGAGGCTTGCAAGGCCAAACACTTCACCTCAAAGCAAGGGGAAGAGCTCAGACACCCAAACCAGGCGCTTCTGACCCAAGTTCTGTGTGCTCACCCCTGCCTTGTTTTGCACAACTTCTCATTGGTTTGCTGGAAAGTCGTCCATTCTCTGGTGAATTATGCACATGGAGGGGTGACAGCCTCCCAGGACCGCCATTTCCAGGCTCCTCAGGATGGCCAATGCCAAGAACGGCTCCCAAGGCAAGTGCACCTAGGAGCCGGCTTATCTTGATCCTGCCTGGTGCCCACACAGGGCTGCTTCACCTGGTGCCCACACAGCTGAGTCCCTTTTCATCAGAGTCTCCTCTGGTTCCAGCACTTTTCCTTGGGCTTTCTGTTTCCTAAAACTGCTCCGATGGAGAAGCAAATGGAGTGAAATCTGTTTCCTTCCCTCCCAGTTTTCATAACCAGCCTCGGTGCGGGCAGCCCCTCACGCCACCTGGGTTGACACAGGCGGGAGAGACGGCCTGGCTGTGGGCTCTGGAGCCTGCTCAGCCACTTGGTGGCGACACGGCTCCTGTGACTCTGCTTTCTGGTCTGCGGAATGGGTGTGCCAGCAGCGCCTCTGCAGAAGGGCCTGGGGGAGCCTGTCAACAGGTGTCAGGTTCCGAGCTTGGCCTGTTGGAGGCACCCTATAAATGTTAGCTCTGACAATTACTGCTTGTTTATGAGTAGTGCTCGCTGAAGTTTATTTTCAGTGCCAACCACCAGTTAAGAAGTGCCATGAAAACCTCTGTGGCTTGGTCTAAAGAGGAATGCTGAGGAAGGATGGCGATGAGGGAGAGGGGCTCAGGCGCGCCTGGGCATTCCCCTTCCCACCTTTGCCTGGTTATCTCCCCCTAGTGCTCACAGCCTCACCGAATGCTAAAGAGGCTCTTCTTTCCTGGAGTGTACTGCTTGTAGATATCGTCTGTTTTCCCCACCTCCCAACCCTGTGAAGCAGGTATAACTTTAAGCCAGGTTTACAGGCTTGCAAACGGGCTCTGAGCGCACCGAGGGCAGGAGAGAGGCTGCGGTCCCACTGCTGGGGCTGCCGCCCCCCAGCTCTGGACTCCTTGTCGCCACCCTCCTTTGAGGACACCAGACATCAGGTTTGCTCCTGGTGCTTCTGCCGGCTGGATTTAGGCCGTGCGTCGGGGTCATCATCGGGGTCATGCTGCACTGGAGTCGGCTCCAGGCCGAACGGAACCAGTGGTGGTTCCGGTGTTCCCCTCTGTGCGTGCACACACAATGTGTGAACTCCTGGGCCCACCCGCAAGTCCAGAGCAGACCAGCTCTGAGCAGAGCAGAGGGCAGGAATTCAAGTCTGTGCTTTCGCCACCTGGTGGCGCCACCGTGGCTGCAGAATGGAGCCACCTCTGCAGGGGGCCTGAGGATCTGGGCAGACAGCCTGGGGGTGCAGGCCCCTTGTAAGTGTGTAAATGCAGCACGGCCCGTGTCCACGCTCACAGTGGTCAGGGCTGCGGAAGTCAGCTCCCGGAGAGGAGGAGGGGTGGAGGCAGTCTCTGGCTAACAGAGCCCCCTGGTTCTCTCTGTCTCTGTTTCTTTCGTCCCAGTCTGTCTGTCTCTCTGCTCCCTCCCCTCACTGCTCCCTCTCTGTCTCACTGTCTCTGTCTCCTCTTCTCTGTCTCTCTCCAGGAGGGACAGGGCCCATCTTTCTCTGCAGTGAGGCGCCACTGGGGCAGGAAGCTCCCCAGGTCAACTTTCCTCCTGGGAGTCTACACCCCAAGGCAGCTTCTCCTACATAACCCGTGCCAGGCTTGTGGGCTCACAGGCAGGCTCAGAACCTTTCTCTTTGGCCTCAAAGGACAGGGGCACAATGACCTTGGTAATCCTAGTTGATGGGCTGACATTTGACTGTAAATTGGATGGAACCAGCTGCGAAATGAAAGCAAGATTCCAGTTTATTTAACAGTGATCGTGTCACTGCGCTCAGCGCCATGGGACATTAGAATAAAAATAAAAAATAAATGAGAATATTGTTCAAGTAACCTGGCTTTTATCGCTGTCGCTACCGCAGAGGCAGCAGGCCACCTCTCTCTGTGGAAACCAGTCTTGGAAAACGTCCTCTGAGACTAGACCAAGTACAGGATGGCCTCGAATGGGGTGGATGGAAGAGCTGTGCGCTGGTAGGGTTTCTGTTCTATTTTGAACTTTTCTACTTTCTGAACATCCTTTCCCAGGAAATACCACACGGGGAAGAGAACAGCAAAGGAAAATTCCTAATGTTACTTTAGCAATGAGGTTTCTTTTATTAGTAGACTTCATTTTTTAGAGTGGGTTTAGGTTTACAGAAAAACTAAGCAGGAAGACCAGTCCCCATCTCCCTCCTGCACCCCATCTCAGTTTCCCACGCTGCTAACGTTTGGCCTGCGTGCTGTGCATTTGGTGCAGTTGATGGGGCAGTATCGATATATCGCTTAATCTGTAGTTGGTGCTGTACATTCTGTGCATTTTCATAAATGGTGATGTCGTGTATCCACCATTACACTATCGTCCAGAAGAGTTCAACTGCCCTAGAAATCCCCAGAAGTAACGAAATGTTAAAGCAACTTAAAAACAAACAAAACAGAGATCCCAACTTTCAGAGTTGCACAAATACCGTAGGAGTTGGATAGCGGGAGCATGTGTAAATGAGATCCTGCTATCTGTGCACAGGACCGGGATGATGTGTGTGTCTGTGTGTGTGTGTTAGAGGCTGGCCCAGAGGCTGGGACACGTAGAATGGTGGTAGTGTGTGCATGTGTGTTATTAAGACAAGAGGAAGAGCTGTGGGGAGGCGGGGGTTGGCCCGCTGAGTAGGACTAGGAGATGGGGTTTTGGGCAGGGGCTTGTTGATTCTGGCCAATGGACACATTGCCTGTTTGCAAGGCCGGCTTGGAGCCTAATGGGGAATCAGGAAGAGGTGGCTTTTCCCCTTCTGCCCTGTCCTGCTGAAGCATCTCCTGCTGAAACACATCCTCCCTCTGCAGGGGCGCCTGGAGAACACAGGCCAGCTGCAGCCGGGGCTCCAGGACACAGGGTAGTAAAGCCGCCTTGCTTCCTGGGAGTAAGCAGCGGCTTGGCCAGGCCCCTGAATAGAGCAGGCTCTCAGGTCCACTGAGATGGTCCGAGCGGCCCCAGAAGCACCAGAAGCCTGGGCTTACGCTGGCCTCTGTCCGAGAAGGAACCCTCACCCTCCCATGTCCAAGTTGAGGGTCCCTGGAGGCATTTGTGGATACATAGACCCTGTCACATCTGCCTGCACGAGACCTTCTGCAGTTTGTTGCGGGAACTCTCCCCTGAGAGGCCGTAGCCCTGCCCTTGGGTGCGTCGGCATTCCTGAGACCTCAGCCAATGTCCCTTTCTTTCTCTGAAACCCTTGTTTGCCCCCAAAGACATTTCATTGCCATTTTCTCCCTCTCTCCCTCCCAGGCTTTGTCATTAAATGTGATGAAAAACTCCTGGCTTCTCGGTTCTCAGGACCGTGGAGACAACGCATCCCTGGGTGTCCTAGGCGCCGTGGCTAGTGGATTGCCAGTTGGCTGGGATCTGATGTTAGGAATGTGGGGTCTTTGGGGGAACTGCCCTCAGCTGCCAAAATGGTTCTAAATACATGAAAAGTAGGTTAACTTGCTATACTCCTTGCGTTTATTCTTCCAGCTGAAATTTTCTTGATTTTTTTTTCCCTTTCATTTTATTAGGTTAATAAAACTTGGTTTTCGAGCGTTTCCCTGCCCCAGGAGGGCAGTGGGCCCCATGTCCAATTCATCAAGTGCCTAATGAGTGGCCTCGGAGGTCCCGGCCCATCCATTCCAGGAGCTCTCTCTGCCTCGTAAAGGTGAGGCCTACGGGCTGCTCTGTATATTTTGTCTGTTGGTTTCCCAAATTCTCCTACCAGCTCAACTGTCACTTTTCAGGATTTATACGAGGCCGACGGCACCGCGGGGCAGCACCCCTCCCCAGCAGAACAGCCCTCCTCTGCCCGCTCTTCACACACACCACACACCCCACGCCATAAAACAACGCTTCTGCAATAAAGTGAAATAGAAATGTGTCGATGCTAGCATTTTAGCACATTCCAGCCAGAGGGCTGTGGGAAATGCCTTCCTCTACATGAAGGAGGGAAGTTCTGTGAAAGCCGGGGATAAAACAGCGTGAGAAAAGGCCTTTGGTGAGAAGAAATAGTCTGGTGTTTAAAATAAATAAATTAAAAATAAACATGGGCCTGTGTGTGAGTGTGTGCATGCACTGACTAAATTCTTTATACACATACATTTATGTGGCCCTGGTTTGTGTTTTGGTGTTTTAGAGTAAGAACAGTGAGGGGGAAAAGTGGATGTTGCTTGCCCCCTGGGCCCAGTGTGTGGCTCTGTCTCCTTCTAGAACATTCTTGCCTTTCCTTCCCCTGCAGCTCATTTCCCTTTGCCAAGTTGTCGGGACCCTGCGAGCTCCAGGCTTGGGTGACGTCTGCCCCCAACACGGAGGGGAAGCTAGAATCTGGGCACCAGGAACTCGAGGTACACGTATCACTCAGGGCCCGGGAACCTGAGAGACCTGGCAAAGGTTGAGAGAGTGGGGCGGTGGCTGGGTTGCAGGGTCCCCGGGGCCAGAGGACTCCCAAATTTCCACATAGCAGTCTGGCTGGGTCTGGGTTCCTCCTCTCTGGATGGAGCCTCCAGATATCACCCGGCCTCTAACTAAACACTCCAGCGGGGCGTGCACGGTTGCTAAGAAGTGACTCCGCATGACCTGTGGCTTTTTCTTCCCTTCCTTCCTTCCCGTGGCTTCCTGAGCATGGAGGAAGGAGTGTGGAGGGGAGCTCAGCTTGTTCTGCTGGTGGTGGGAGGGAGCTAGAGAGCGGCCTCACCGGGCTCCGGCATTCTATCACCACCGCCCAAAGCCAGGGCGCAGGCCTGTCCACAGAGCTGGCTGGGGTGGGGGACTCCTTTCAGTGCCTGGGATGTGCAGAGGTGATGCTCCCAGGCTGTGGGGCGGAGGCGAGGACGACGGTCCCTCGTCTGCAGGCTCTTTCCATGGAGGAGGAGGATTCGGGAAGGTCTCTGAGGCCGGGCCGCGGTGGGGGGTGGGCATCCATAGCTGGATCACCCACGGGTGAGTGGCACCGGCCAGCACCCCCCTCCCTCCACGTGGGGGAGACACAGTGCAGATCAGATGGCTCTCAGCAGGGACCTCAGTCACCCGGCCCTGCACACCCGCATATTCCCCATGGGCTGAAGAATCTCACGTGGCTTAGGGGACCCACAGGGGAGGGAGGCTGTGAGCAGCCCGTTCTAATGGGCCTTGGGGTCCAGTTCATGCCCCGTGAAGACCCTCAGCTCAGGACTGGCCTTTCTCAGTTGGCCCCCGACCCACCCCGAGGCTGCTTGAAGACCGCTCTGAAGCAGGATTTCCCATGAGGAGCTGGCCTTCTCCCCCGCACGCCCTTCTTACCGGGCGCTCATTGTGCATTAGATTATCTTCTGAAAATATACTTTGAAGGGTTTTTGTTTTGTTTTGTTTTTCCTACTTGACACTCTTGAATCAAGTAGGCCATTTATCTTTTAGGCAGAAGAATTTCAACAGTTACACTGCATACTTGCTGGAGGGTCACAGTCTCAAAGCATAGAAGTAGTTTAAAAATTTTTTTCATCATGGGTTTATTCTTGTCTTGGCTCCCCCCTGTACTTTGCAGCTTTCCTACCCTCTAACTAATCCTCCCAACTGCTGCCCACCCCCACCCCCCTCATGGATCCAACCCACCTCAAGCTAAACTGAAAGGAGCATTCATGCCCAGGCCATCTGTTTGTTTAAACTCACCCTGTGTTAGTCCGTGTTAAATGCAACAGAATGGAGAAAAATGTAATTCTCTGTCGGCTTTTGATCAAAGAGAGTTTTTTTTTTTAATTCAAGATGGATTTCTGAAGGACAATGTTATACACAGTCTGTGTGTTTCTGAGTTTCAGTGTTTAGTTGATTTCGGGGAAAATTTTTTTTCCCTTTTGATCCCAGGGAGAAAACACACACAAACACATCTCAGAGCCACAAACATTGCAAGTCGGGCCCTTTTCTGTGTCTCAGCTGAAGAGTGGAAAGGGACTGCCTTTAACTTATCAACACAGCAAGAGAATTTGAAATGCGGCGCGGCTGCTCCATGCAAACCCTTTCCAGCTTCTGTGGG
>NW_011494867.1:12103100-12123983 GCF_000754665.1 Bison bison bison | reverse complement strand
AGGTCACTCTTGTATGGGCAAATTCAGGGCCCAGCACACTCCACACCCCTCACCCCCCACCAGCTCAGAAACACGCAGGTCCACGCTCACGCCACCCTCTGATTTCTGATTTTCACCACCAGTCATTAGAAGTACATTTCTCCCCTCACTCCCTCAGCTTCGGAGCAAATGCAAATAAAAAGTGCTTAAAATGGTTAACATTTCCTGTCACCGAAGGCTTTCGTTAGGGGTGGGGGTCGCTGAGTTTTAAAGTGTATTTTCATAGGAAAACTCATTTCAGGTCTGCGGCAGGAACTCGGGCCGTTTCGCACGGCGAATTTCAGGGTTTGCGATAAGCCTGTGTCCTTTACAGGCGGTCGAATAATGCTTTATATTACGCGGGTCAGGAGAGCAGTATCCAGGTTCACACTGAGATTAACCTGGGGCCCAGCTCAGGTCACAGGAGAAAAAATTTAAATATGTCCTTTTCCCCCACCTTCCCCTCAACTGCTCACTTTCTTTTCCTTTATTGGAGAAAAAACCCAAATTTGGTACTTTAATTTGTTGTGTTTCTTCTATTGATTGTTTAGCTAGTGATTTTGCCAACTTCCTGGATGTTCACTCGAGTTCTGCACAAAGAGCCACATTTCCTTCTGGAACCAGCACCGGGACCCAGACAGAGGAGCGGACACTGGAAACTGTGAGTATTCCAGTCTGTCCTGCGGCTCTGGCCCTGGTTGTCCCCTCCCGTCAGGCCTCCCCTTTCTTTCTCTAGCGGTTAACTTTCTACGGGGCTCCCCGTCTGAACCCGCTCTGTCGGCCCTCAGCACCATTCTCAACTTTTAGGAAAAGAGACTCTACAATTTCTACACAAACATCGGATAGGAAGGGGAGGGGGAGCGTGCTTACCGATGGCAGTGACTTCAATTTTCATTTTGAGGCTCCGAAAGATGGAGAAAGTAAACAGAAGCAGGCTGGTTTATTTCAGGGGCTAACAGGGAGTCCCTGCTGAATTTACCTAATAAAACGAATTTTTTAAATTTTCATTTTCTCATTTCATTCCAGCAGAAAATGAGTTCGCTTTTATAATATCCAGATCTTTCAAACTCTATTGAGTGAGAAATTAAGTTACAAATGTAAATACCTTGGTGTGTATATATATATGAAATGAATATATATATATACATATATATGAAATGAAGTAATTTGTGACTGTAATGCAATAGCAAGCCTGACTTTAAGGCTCCTAGGACACTTAAAAAATTTTTTATGATGCATAATAAAGGAAAATAAAATTCAGTAAAAATGTTTTTCTTTTAAAATGGATGAATTTTGATACTTAACAAATTTAATTGTAATTTTCATTTAACAAAAGTTCTTTTAAAAAATTTATTTTTCTGAACATCTTGTCAAATGTTGGGAGGATTGTAAAGAAAACATATGTTAATATTCTAGGTCACAACTGACTTCTTCCCTTTCCATAAAACTATTCCAAGGAGTATGGGAAATTGTAAAACAATGTCGTTTTCTCATGAAAAGAATACCCTGACTTTAATTACCAAGAGAAAGCAATTAATGCTCAAATTTCAAGGCCAATCCAGTGATCAGTTAGGAGCAGGAAGAAGGGGGGAAGCAAGACTGTTACTTGCATAAGGAAATCCAGAAATCGACATCATGCAGATGTATAATCAGAATGTGATTGTATTTATAAGGAAAAGTTATATAAACTTCAAAAATGGTAGTTGTTTTGCTTAAGTGCCTGAAAAAAGAGTTTAGAATAATATTTGGGTTATCCCAGTTTTTGTGCTCTTGTGTTCCCGAAGCCTTGTTAGATTGAAGAACTCCAAAGGAATAGTGTGTGTGTGTGTGTGTAAGCGCACGCGTGCACATGCATGCTCACCTCCCCCCACAGTTCAGCCCTGAGAAAGTGTGGAGAGAAAAAGGTGGGGGCTGACTGGTGACCAAACAAACAAAAAAAACCCTTTCATTCTAGAAATTCATAACTCTTAGAAATTAAAAATGGCAGTTGTCTTTCTTTTTTCACCTTCTCTGGGGGTTGTTGCCTGGGAAGGGGGGATTGAGGAGAACCAGTTTTCAAAACTGCTACAGACCAGTTTATGCAAAATGGATATTGCCACTTTCCTGCACTTTTGATTATTTTGTTCTTGCTGTCCTGTCTCCGAAGTGGTGGCCTTGTACATGTTAAATACATTTTGTAAGTGGTCTAATGTGAATTGCCGAAACAGAAACCTTCCCCCTCTTAGGGAGGTTCCTTTAGTGTCCAGCAGATGGCGATGTTACTTCTAGAGTGACCCATGGGGTGGGGGTGGGGAAGATAGAGACTAAAATTCAGTCCCAGTTGTGTCAGGAACCCCTTCCCCTCTCCGGAGCCCATCCAGTGATCTCTAAAAGCAAGAAGAACAATTTTGTTGTGGCCTGGCCTGAAATGTGCCAAACCATCCGAGAGTATTAAAGTGTTAAGGCAACCGTTAATTACCAAGTGTCTTACCTTCCCGAAATGGTGTGAGGCAGCACCCAGCTAAAGCACAAACACCTTCTGGAAATGTTCAGAATGAAAATGGAAGATGGTTAGCAGCTATTTCAATATTTTATCTGTTGCCCATCTATGTTTTGTCAAGTAGAAGATCTCCTCATGGTTCTTCTGTAATGTTCATGAAGAATGCACTTGTTACAGTATTGCATAGAATCTTATTTGTGTACAAATGACCAGTTAAAATCGGGCATGTACAGATAGTGATACCAGAGTCTCACCTCGAGAAAGTCTTTTCCTTTTGAAAGTGATGAATGCACATGGGACTCCCACCCTGGACATTGTATTTTATTATATCAGCACCTGCTAAATGGTATCACCAGCTTCTTAAAGCTTTTAAACCTCCATCTCCCATGAATGAAACTCTTCTCCCACTGGAAAAGTTTCTACTTTATTCCAAAAACAAGCAAACATTTTTCTCTCCCCACTTCTTTGCTAGAGAGAATCTCAATAACGATGAGCATGTCCTTTAACATATTTAACGTTAAAATGACTTTTAAATATTTTTTGGAAATTTCAGTGTTTTGGTTCTTCATGGGACAACATGATTCCTTAATTTGATTTATATAATAATTTGCCATATCTTATTTTAATTTAAAAAGAAATAGGGTGCATGTTGATAATTATTTTAAACAAATTGGAATTCAACAATAGCAACAAAAAGATTTATTTATTTTCCTAAAAATGATGTTATCATTTGTCCTTGGCGGGGAGATAGGCAGGAATTCATTTTACTCCAAGTGTGAAATGCTATTTAAAGACATAGGAATATGTAGATGCAGCAGAGTACAATGACTTCATCCTACTGGTAGCAATTAATCATGTGTTGCTCTTTAAGAATTTAATTGAATGATATGCCAGCTTTTATTCCTGTATGTATTTACAAACTGAGCAAGATACCGACTATTCATGACTTCAATCTATGTATTAATAAAATGATTGTGCAAAAAACCAGCTGTTTAAATAAACTCTGTTCCGCTTTAAAGATGTTGCCCTTTGGGGAGAAAGTCATTTAAGTATTGAGTGGCAGTGGCCAGTGAACAATATAGTTAAAATGAAAATAAATCTTCATGAAACTTAGTTCTAATTTTCTTGAGCAAGATACTAAACCATAAAAAATAAACATTGTTTATGGAGCCAGGTTTGTATCAAGTGAACCTCTGTAAAATGATACGAGAAAATATGGGCTTGTCTGTCTCAAGAACTTTGGTTAGCTAGCAGAACAGAGAGAGCTATTTGATACGTAGAAACCGAAGAAAGTAAAATTAGTGATTCTGGAGAGAAGTCCATTCAGATTTGTGCAGGCCCAGGGAGGTGACTGTATTAGAATTCACACACACAAAGCTGTGTCACTTGGCACCTTGGCTTAAGGGATAATTTAATTACACCACCTATTAACGCTGACTTACGTTTCTGCTCCGGCCAACCTTCTTACGATCTTGTTTATTTCCAGAAATCACGTTTGTGACAGCTCTAATAGGTCATTCAACAGCGAACATTTTCTCATTTAGTTGAAAATATTTCAGGTTTCAGACACCCAACAAGAAAAAGCACTTTCAGACTTCATGAAAATGAATAAACTTGTTCGGGGCAAGACTTTCAGAAAATGAATTCAGCAAACCTATGGGATCAACTTCAGCCTAAAATATTATGTTTCAGTTTGCCAGCCAGGCTGATGGGGCCTCAGCTGATGCAAAGATTATTGCCTCTTCTGGGCTTTCTTTTTTGTTTTTTTTCTGGTAGACGGGCAGAAAGTGGCCCTGGTACCATCTTTGCATGTGGGTTTACAGAAAGAGCACGGGAAGCCTGGTTGCCGGCAAGCATGTTGGGCTACACATCCCTGACTTGGAGTGATGGTGCACTGTTGCAGATTCTGAGTCCTGTATTTGTAAACTTTCCACTTTTTGTTTTTTGAGAAATTCACGTTTGATCTCTGCCAGCAAACAGCCAGGGGCTGGGGGGCGGGGGTGAGATGTACTTCCCTCTTAACAGCTGAAGGCAATCAAAATGTGTTTTGTGTTTTAGTTAAAAGGTAAAGGAGAAGAGAAAAAGACACCCAAATAAAGCAGGAGACACAGTTGGCATGGAGTCATCAACCCTAAACTGGCAGTGCCAGGAATAAGCCCACAGGACACAATGCATTTTATCCCCCCTCCCACCCCCTGCCCTGAAATTTTCTTGGAGGGAGCCGGGGCATCATGGGGATTCCATTTAAGGGTCAGCTAACGTGTTTAAGCTGCGTGTCAAGAGAAAGACGGCTGAAATCCTTTGTGCAAACAAGCGCCAGAAACTCAAATCCCTGCCTGTCTTCTCAGAAACAAACTTGCCCAGCGTCTTCTGTGTGGTTTGGAGAAATGATGTTGGAGGCCACTCTTCAGTGGCCTCGCATCGCCGCCTCTGCACGGAGGTGTCCAGGCAGGAGTGACGGGAGGCCCCAGACATTCCAGGCTGCTCTCCCCAGGTCTGTTCCCAGCCCGCGGTGGAGGCTGGCTTGGTGAGGAGACGGGACACGCTCTCGTCTGGGGTAGCTGAGACCAGTCCACAAGCGGGAGGCCTCCTGGGCACCCAGTCCCACGGGGCTGGGCAACTTCTCGGATAGTGCGGTCGGTGCTGCTGTTCATTTCATCACACACACGTTCTTGGAGTTCTAACCTTGCACACACAGTCAGATGACAGATTCCCAGTTTTGATGATTTGCGAGTTGTGTTTCCCCACCGGAATCTAAACGGCATGATCGTTGCGTATCTATCCAGAGTTTGAACATGCCGGGGTCACACAGGATAACTGGATGGTGCCTCACAATGTGATGATGCGATTGGGAATGTCCTTGTCCCTTCTTGACAGTCGAGGAAACTGAGTGGGGTTCCCAGGAGGCCCAGTGTGTGTGCAGGGCTGGCAGAAGTAAGGTCTGAATCCAGGCGGGGGGATCACAGTCCCCGCCTTCCAAAGCAGGACCCCAGGGGCCCTGCCAGTTCAGTACTATAGAGTGATGGCAGCTGAGTCTGAGAGGCAGGGCTGGGGCCTGAGCAGAGCTTTCAGGCAGGTTTGGGTTCCCGCAGGGCTCTGCTCTCCTTCCCTGGGGACTCTTGGTGAGGTGTTTAAGTTTCCAGAGTCTAGGTTTCCTCCTACATAAAATGGAGCTGGTGATCTTTCTTTTTCAGGTCCTGAGGATCCGAGACTGTGAATAAGAAGGCTGGACCCCTAGCATGTGTGAGATGGAGGACTGGGTCACGGCCGTCTGTGGGCTGGTTCCCGGAGCCCAGGAGCACACCGGCAGAGAGAGGGGCCGCCTGGAAACGGGTGACTCCGGTGAGTCTCTCAAATTGCTGGTGTTGATTTTCCCTCCGGCTGCCATTCCTGCCTCAGAGACTGGAAGAAGGGAAAGCCCAGCCGCAGTAGGCACTGACTGAGTGTCCTCTGGGCATCTCCCTGTAGGCGTTTGCTCCTCGCGGGTGCTGCCTTGGGAACAGCCTGGGCCTCCCCAGGAGCCTGCTTTGGGTGTGCAGAGTCTCCCCCACCCAGCCCTCCTGGGTCCGAACCAGGGCTCTGCTTGTGTGCTCTGGCTTGGGACCAGGGAGACTGAGGCAACTTGTTCCCAGGAGGCTCCCTCTGTGCCCTCAGCCCTTCCTGGCTGGCTCTGTGCGCGGGCTGAGGGCTACATTATTCCCCTGGCTGCCTGCTGGGTCCCCAGGCTCCCTGCTGGGTCTGGCTGGTGAGAGGTGCTGGTGAGAGCTGGGAGGGAGGGTTGCAGAAGGGAGAAGCCGGGTGCCCCCCTTCCTCCTCGCCCCCTCCCCGCCTCCCACCGCCCCCTGCCCGGGCTCCCATCTCAGCAGTGTGCTGCTGCAGAGGCAGGCTCTTGCCAGCTGGGGCCCCTCTCTGTCCTTCCAGCCCCAGGGTGCCAGCAGCTTCCTGCCCATATGATGCATATCTCCCAGCTCCCCTGGTTGGCTTCTCCGTTTTCCATCATCAGAGCAACCAGTTCCACATATTGAATTCTCTGTTTTAAATACTCAGCGAAGTTTCTGTTTTTCTTGGTTGGACCTAGTGATCCACCCAGGCTCACACCTCAAGGGGAAGGGGTCTTGGAGTCAGAGGGCTTGGACAAAGGCTCCAGCTCCCGCACTGCCTCCTGCTGGACCCTAGACAAGTCACTCCTTCTTTGCCTGGGGGAGGACCCAGGCTCAGAGAGACCCCTGTCTCCCCCTACCCCCAGTGCCTCCTCTGGCCCTGCTCTGGGCTTTTCTTACCTGTGCAGGTGGAATGCATGCATAAGTGGCCTCAGGGCTTCAGCCTTTGCTGAAGGCTTTGTAGCTCCTTCTATTAAGTGGTGGGTAGATTTCCCTGTCCCTGGAAGCTGGGTTTCACTCTGTGACTTGCTCTGGCCAATAGGGTGCTGGCAGACGTCACTCAGGCAGAAGCTTGGAGGCACACTTACCTGCCTCCACTAGTCCTTGGGCACCTCTGCCATCTGTGTGAGCAGGGCCTGAGCTCCTGGACTGAGGACGGAGAGGAGATGCTCATTCACCCCAGCAGAACTTCAGACGAGTAAGTAGCCCAGCCAGCGTCAGCAGGGACGCCTAGCTGACCACTTCAGCCGCGGGGTGGAAATGCCCCAGGTTGTGTGCCTTTGTTACACAGCAGGATGTGCTGACTGATCCGTGTCACCGGACACTGAGCAGCTCTCTTCACTTTGCCCAAGGGCAGGGTTGTGGTGTAAATGGGCCTTGGGAATGATGTTTGCGGAGCCAGGAGCCTAGACTGAGATTCTAGCTCTGTTCCTTCTTGTCAGGTGTCCTGTGAAAGTCAGTTTGATTCTCTGGGCCTCAGGTTTGTCTTCTAAAGATGGGGATAATTGTAAGGCCTGCCTCCTGGGGGTTGGAGGGACTGAGATGGTGGATGCAAAGTGCCTGGAACATAGTTGGTGCTGGACAAACATTGTCATTATTATAAACAGAGTTAATGATAATCTCATGCTATAAAAACCAACCACCACTACCGTCTAGCCTCAGTCCTCCTCGCTGTGCTCCCTGACACACCCACAACTCTCATTCCTCCAAGGCCTCAGTGCCTTTGCACCAGCTCTTCCCTCTCCTCCAGTGTGGTTCCCTGTCCTCCAACGAGGGGCTCACCTCCTTGCCTCAGGGCTTATGTGCAGGGGATTCTGGGTATTTCGCTTCTCCTTCCTGTCCTTTTGGGCTGTTCCAGGTGACCTGGGGTGAGCATCTCTCCCAGCACGACACCTGGGCCCACGTGATGAGATGCTCCTCAGCCTTTCCTCAAGCGCGGGAGGTGTAAGGGTGTGGCGTGTGGGAGAGAAAACACAGACCTGGTAAGACGAGGCTTTGCTGTCCCCTCGGCCCTCCGCCGCAGCCACTGTGAAATGACTGTGTCCCCCTTCTTGGTCAGCAGGCAGTCATTCCAGGGGAGGAAGTGTCTGTGGAGCCCGACTCTGCCCAGCACTTGGGTGGTTCTGGGTTTACAGCTGTGAACAACAGACAAGGTGGTTTCTGTCTTGGCCCTCAGTCCACGGGGAGGCCAGACATGTGCTGGACAGCTGCGGGCTTTGGGGGAGCATTGGATGGGGCACTGACGTGTAGGTAAGGGGTTTGGGGGAAGCCCTAAGATGAGCTTCTGAGTGGAGATGTGAGGGGCTCAGCCTGTGGTGGGGACGGGGCAGTGGCGTCCCCAGCACTGGCCTGGGCAAAGGGAGCATGAGGACGGAACGGGAAACAGGGAGGGTGGACGACGGGGCACGTGATCAGAGACCATAGCCTTGGCCAGATCACCGAGGTCGGGGCAGGTAGCTGCTTTCAGCTCAGCTCCACATTCCCAGAGCCGAGCAGGCACCATCTGCGCATCCCAGCTGCACGGACAGAGACACCGAGCCCCTATCCTGAGTGGCCAGCTCCCTCTGTCAGCACCCCGGGAGGAGGCAACAGCTCAGGGGCGCCACAATCTGTGTCACATTGTGCGTTGGGAAACCTGAAGGCTGGTTTCACTAAGAAAATTAATAGATAAACAAGCCCAAATAAATAAAATACTTACGTCAGTGAATAGAGGCACCAACTTTTCAGTGCTCCAAAGAAGACAGAGAACGCTGTGATTGAGTGGTATTGATGTCAATCCTCTCTGCTAGACAGCAGGGAGGTGGGAGTTATTTCCATGGAGACGGCCTGTCTAACCTCTATTGTGTTTACTCTCAATAATGAGGCCCTAGTATTCAGGTGCATGTGGGTCAGCTGCAGATAACAGAGGGGTGTTGTCCCCGGCGGGGGAGGCAGGGGTGGCGGACCGGGCAGGGACCCTGGTTCTCTCCATCTTCGGGGCTCTGGACCTGTGGGCTCAGGTCTGAGGTGAGTGGCACACCTCTGAGACTCTGGCATTCCAAGAAGGATAAAGGGCCAGGGAGACGCTGCTCTGTCTTGTCCTCTGGAAGGGGCCCCCTCGGGGCAGCTCACCTCCGTCGCCCGGCTGGGACCATGTCACCTGACCACTCACTGCAAAGGAGTCTGGGAAACTGCATATTTTTAGTCGGGTCGCTTGCCAAGCCAAACAAAACCAGAATCCTGTCAACAGGGAGGAATGGGGTGGGGAACAGATGCGGTTGGGCGACCAGCAGAGGGCCGAGGTGGCGCGGGTCACATCTGACGATTACGTGACGCTCTCCTGATGCGAAGCGGAAAGAGATACTTTTCTGTACAGAAACCCTTCTGATGAGATGTTTATCTCTTCACATTCTGGATATCTCACTCATGGCCTCTTTCAAAATAAAGTGAATTAATATGTCTCTACCAGTCGGGAAAATAAAGGATTGTTGTTTGGGGCCAACGCTTCCCTTAAAAGCGAGGGGCTTCTTTTATGACTTTCAATTCACAGGGAAGGAATTCGAGGCACAGAAAGGTTGGGGGTTTGCCCAGAGTCATACGATGTCAGAACCAGACAGGGGTCCAACCTGCAAGACTCTCCCCAGGCTCCAGGACCCCAGCCCCGCGGCTCAGGGCTGCTGTTGGGGCTTCAGGAAGGTCTCCCCAGGGTGGGCAGAGGTGGTGTGTGGGCCAGCCTAGGGGGAGGGCAGCCTGGCCGCTGTGGTCACAGCCTGGGAGGCCCTTGGGGTGGGTCTTGGGCTGCCCACTGCTTCCTTTCTCTGTTCCACACCTCTCTTGGGCTCCCGGTCAATCTGGGATTGTCTGTGAGTCGGGCCCCTGAGCTCAGAGCCGGGCCCTGGGAGGGGCTTCTCTCTGCTCCTGGCTGACAGCCTCCTCGACCTCGCTGCGCTCTGGGGCCATGGAAGGCTCTGCTGCGGCCGGCGGGCTGTGAGGTCACAGGTCAGAGCCCAGAAAGTGCCATTGGGCTGTCTGTGTTCACACCTGTCTCCACGCATCTCAGAATGGTGGGCAGCACAAGGCCCTTCGCAGGGCTGTCATGAGGGGCAACGAGGAAGGTGGTACCACGGTGGGCGGGTGCATCTGGTGGGGGTGGAGAGCAGTCACTCTCCTGCTGTCCCAGAACCCTGCTCAGCCTCCGATTCCTGGCCTGGAGCGTGGGAATGCTCTCTAGACTTACCTCAAGGGCTGCCAGGAGTGCTGCAGAGAAAGGCATTTCAATAGTTAACGTTTGCTGAGCGCTGGTCACCTGCCGGGCCTCTGCTAGACCTTTCACTGGACGTCTCTTTCATCCATAACCGGGTCAGGCCACACTGGGCGGGAGCAGTGAGTATCAAATGTCTGCCCACTCTGGCGCCGAGCGACCCTCTCCTGAGTCCTGGCTCCCCTGCACCCAGCACAGAGAGGGCGGGTCCCCAACAAATGTCCCTTCCTGACTCGCAGGCTCTTTGCATGTCACAAATAAGTAACGGCATCTTCCCACAGCCCACTCCTCAAAACCCAGTTGTAAAGTGAGTGATAAAATAGGTTAGGAAAATGCAATTCAGAAATTACATTACAGTAAAGTTGTATTTCTGAAAAGGGCTGTCAGCGAGGTCACGTCAATGATGAACAGTCTGCCATAGAAGTAAGACACAAGGAGCCCTATCCCGAGCGGCCATTAAATTGGAGAAGTGGCATGCAGTCCTCTCGGGGGGCCACTATGAACACGGGGACCCTGCCATGGTGTGGCCACACTGCCCAGACAAGGTCACTCTTCTGTTTATTGCAGTCAGCTTTTTCATCTTAGGTCCACTTTATGGTTCAACAAACATTTAATTAACGTTCCATTTCTCATTTGAGAATGTTGAAGGCTTTAGGGCGTTATATGGAGGGAAAGTTTTCTGAAGAGAGTTGCTCAGGGAACTCTGACCTCACTATGCCTTCCTTTCTCTGGACAGGTCCCCGGGCCGCCCAGTGTCCATTGTCAGACCTTGGGGTGCTGTCCTGGGGCTCAAGTCATATTGTTAGCTGGCAATGGTGTTTCCCTCTCACAAAAGGAATTTTGAGATGAAAGCTTCCCTAGCTGACACAAATGCCAGTTAGAAATGTGTTAAGCTCCACATCACAGAGAGTCCACCTTGAAGTGCCTTAAGCCAGCCTGGAGTCATTCTCCTCACACAACAAGACGTCTGGAGGAAGGCAGCTGCTGGCCTTGGTTCATTTGCTCGACAAAGGCAAGCCAGCATCTCATATGGCTTGTATCAGGGTCCTGGGGCTGCTGTGACAAATGACCATAGACTTGGCCACTTAAACCAACACAGATGTTTTCTCTCAGAGTTCTAGGGGGCAGAAGTCTGGCGTGGACCTCACGGGGCTCTGTTCCTCCTGGAGCCCACTTCCTGGCCTACTCCTGTGCCCCTTGGCTCCTGGCTCCTGCCTGCACCTCCAGACCAGCTCTGCATCTCCCCCTTTCTTCATCATAGCTCTTCTCTGACTTCTTCTTCTTCCATTTCACACTCTTAAGGACCCTGTTATTACACTGGGCTCATGTGGGGAAGTCCAGGATGTCCTCTGCATTTCAAGGTCAGCTGATTAGAAACCTTAATTCCCCTCTGCCATATTGCCTGACATTTTGGCAGGTTCTGGGAATTAGGATGTGAGCATTTCTTGTCGGGGGGTGGGGGGATGGGGCAGTATCATTCTGTCTGCCACATTTCCATTGCCTGTCCTGTTACAGTCTGAAGATGACTGCTGTATCTCCAGACATCACATCTATATTCGAGGGGAAGGGGTGGAACAGGTTTCCAGGACTGCACCAGCAGGGTCTCAGTCTTTTTATCAGAAAAGCAAAAGGTTTCCCATAAGTGTCCCAACAGATTCTTTTGACATCTCATGGGTCAGAAGTGGGTCACTGACTGAGTCTAGCTGCAAGGGAGGCTGGTAAGGTACACAGTCGGGAGAAGGTGGGCATCAGAGACTGTGGGAAGCACACCCACAAAGTCTGCCACAGCCCCCTTCCCACACTCCTGTTTATTTCAGCAGCTCCTCCCAGGGAGGGCACCAGGAGGGAGGAAGTGGTGGCTTCCAGGGCAGGGCTTCTAAACTTTCCAATGGGATGTGGTTCACAGGAACTCTCAGAGCTCTAAACAGAGACCTAAAATCTCCCCCTGAAATTGTGGAGAAGGCTCTGGACTTTGGAGTTGGTTTTCATGGGTTCCAGAATCTTCTAGACTTGGGAACAAGAGAGGATATGCAACTCATGGGGCTCCTGGAGGTTCTCAGAGCTCAAGTGCCCTGGGGCATGTGCAGCATGTCAGAGAGGCAGGCACTCTTGGGCATCAGCCTGGCAGAGGGATGTGTGACTCCCCTGCACCCCCTGCCCACCCCAGGCTTCTGTTTCACGGGGTCAGCTCTGTCCTGACTAAAGGACTCAGTGCACTTTGAACCAGGTGGCCCCACTAGGGTTCTGAGGGTGTCAGCACCTCCACTCTGCCTGGAGAGCAGGGACAGGTGCTGGGTTCCTAGCTGGGCTCTGCCTCCCACCCCTTATTGTTGAGTTCCCCCAAGACACACTGGCTCTGCCCCCAGCTCATTCAGTGTACCTGGCGAGAAGGAAGCAGACCTTGTGGGCAGCATGGGTCCCTCGAGAGGCAGGAGCCTCGACCTCGACAAGCATGGAGCCGCATCCTGCCTGTTCTGGATACCACATGCTCAGAACCACCTGGGAAATGAAATCTGAGTCAATTAGACTTTTGCTTTCTAACCCCCCATCAACTAGTTGCCTTGCTGGCATCCTCTGGGGACACAGAGGGGAATGGGGGAAGGGACTTCCCGGAGAGGTCCTGAGGGCTGAGTCCCTGCACTGGGGAGGCACGTGCTTCCCTGGTGACTGCTGGGTGATGCTGCACAGATGGCTTGACTTCTCTGAATGTCAGTGGCCTCGACTGTTGGGGGTCAGACGACAGCACCACCCTCCCAGGGCATCGTATGGGAAGTGTGCTGTAAGTACTGGCTTTCAGGCTTGTGGTTTTTTTTTTTATTTTTTAATCATTTGTGACCTGCGCAAACAAACACTCAGCATTTGGATTAAACTGAGCTGTGATTGGCTGAGGGCTGGACCAGGTGACACAGGAAAGTGCTGAGGACGTAAACGCAACATTGATCACCCCAAAACCTGGAGGAGGGAATGGCAGTAGGTCCCACCTGTAGCCCCATTTTGCAGGTGGGGAAACTGAGGAGCAGAGAGGCAAGACCACTTGCCCAGCGCCCCACGACCAGCCAGAGGTAGGGTGTGCTTGAAGATTAGTCAGTCAGAGGGCTGACTTCAGGGATGAGCAAAGGGTGAGAGATGCAAGGTGAGAGGTGCGAGGAACAGGGTGAGAGGTGAGAGGTGAGAGGTGCAGGGTGACAGGTTAGAGATGAGAAGAACAGGGTGAGAGGTGAGAGGTGCAGGGTGCAGAGTGCCGTGTGGAGCTTCCGGCAGTGTTAGCCTCGGGCATCTTTCTCACGTTCCTCCAAGCTCCCTGCCAGCTCTTTTGTCCCCAGGGAGAGGCTGGGCAGTGAGAACCTGGGAATTCTCTTATCTCTGCCGAGCAGGATGCGTCCTGTATTGTGTCCCCACCGAGGTTTCCAGGCACCGTGATGAGCTTGCAGATTTTGGCGGGCGATTGCTTTGGGGGGGCTGTGTTTTGTTTGCCAGGTCCCCGCGCGCGGCCGGCTCACGTCCCTGGCCTTTTCAGCTCCTCTGCGGGCCCTCCCCAGCAGAGCTCTGTGAAATGGCAGGGGTGAGTTCCTGCCTGCTGCAGTTTCCGCCCATTCTTTCTGTAGGGGCAGCGGGTGGGTTCCCTGCCGAGGGGGCTGGGGGTCGCAGTGCCCCGCACGGCCCTTGGGGGCGCTGTGCAGGGCTGGGCGAGGGCCTGCCTGCCTGGCCTGGGCTAGGTTTTTGTCCTCCCACCTCCCATCAGTGCTAACATCTGAAAGATGCTTTTATCAAGCCACAGAATGTGCATGGAAGCGGTAATTAATCTACTTTTGTGATGGAGTTGGGCAGTACTGTTTGTTTGAAGATGCAGAACCTCAGGCCGCAGGTTTCAGAATCAGACTCATTCAAGTGGGCTGGGATCCATCATACGCAGTTTACACCAGGCCTCGGGCAATTCTTCTGACCTGGAACAGTTGGGGAAAGGCTGGCCTGGCAGCTTGGGCAGGCTCTGGAGTCAGACAGGCTGAGATTCGTCCCCACTGCTACCCGTCCTGGTTATCCTGAGTCTTGGAGCCTCTCAGAACCTCAGTCTCCTCCACTGACTGGGGATGATGTTATCAGTCTTACAGGGCAGTCGGGAGACATCCTAGGGTGCTTTGCACACAGCCAGCACAGACAGTGGGTTTAGGAAAGGATTAATTCCCACTGCCCATAGTGATGTTCCGCAACAGAACCTTCCTCACAAAGCTTCTGATAACCGTAAACACGGGGCAGACCACGCTGAGCTCAGAGGGCTGGAGTCAAAAGCTGAGACGGGCTGTTTTGAGCACCTTCTGAGGCCTCATTTTAGAAGCCAGAGCTCTTTGCATTGGGAGTTTCCAAATGTCGACAGTAATACAAGGGACTCAAGTCCTTGCTGTTCTCTGGGGCCCTGAATCGAGAAACGTGGAGTGAGCCTGGGATTCTCAGAGCTGATGTGTCAGGGCCCGAGAGAGACTGGCCCTTCTTAGGACATAATGAGTTAACAAAGTGAGTGAAGTGTGAGAGAAGTGTCACGCTTGGTCGTGTCCAACTCAGAAGAGACTAGGCAAATGCTCGTGTTTCTCACGAGGAAACCTTACAGCAGTGAGGACGAAATCCTGCAAGACCCGTCAGAGGCAACCCGTTAGATGGGGGCAGTGAGCCCCTCCTGGGAATGGGGGTGGCAGCAGAGGAAGTGCCGGGGCGAGCCCCACACGGTCCCACCACATTCCTCTGGTGCCCGGGTCTTCCTGCGTGAGGCCAGGCACTAGTCCCGACGTCACAGGTCCCCGAGGAGCAAGTGCAGTCCGATGCAGAGGCCCGCAGGCGGAACCAGGGCTGGTGACAGTGGTGGTGGTCCAGCTTTTCCGCAGATAGAGAAGCTGCAGGGGCCGGGAGGGATTCCTCACTTGCACCAGGACCTCGTGATGCCTCGTGGCGCTGGGATTTGAATTTGGGCCTTTGGGAGATCCACACCGCCGTCCAGTCTGTGAAAAGACAGGCATGGAGCTGGTGGAAGAGGCCGGAGCCGGCGGCCTGATTGTCTAGCAGTCAGCAGGTTCTTGGGTGATGGGGGAGGAGGGGCACCTCGGACAGGCTCGCTCCCTGTCTGTCCAGCTCCTATGCCCTTTTCTGAAAGTCAGCAGGAAGGGGAGCCCAGTGGAGCCCTCAGAGTTCGGGTTCTTGTCTTTTATGAACTTCTGCTTTGTTGTCAGAATCTCGCAGTCCTCTCTCATCCCAGGGTTTCTGTTGCCCAAAGCAGGAAGCTGCAGGCTCTGAGCTGGTTTCACGTTTATTGGCTTATGTTTTCCCAAAGCAGGGGTGCAATAAAACGTGAAATATGGTGGCTGACCAAATGGTCTCATGCTGTCTTCCTGAGACTTTTTTCTCTTGAAGAGGAACACACACACTCACATACACGTATTCAATCACATCCACACGCTTGGACACATAACACACACATACCCATGCACGTGCACACCTGTGCATACCAGCACACATACACAGAGGGGCACACACACATGCAGACACACCCTGGGTGGTGAGGTGGGTCCACCACTGATGTCCCATTTGTGAACACCTAGTTGGGCCAGGAGGGTTCTGAGACAGATTGGCTTTTTGCATGTGTCTCATAGCGGTGGTTTCAGAGTCCTAATGCTGTGGCCAGGAGTCCCCCAGCTCACGCTGGAGTAAGTTTGTGACCTGCCAGGTGATGTCACCCCTGGAATGAACCACTTACATAAAGTAGGCTTCCTTAGAATTTTCTGTCCCAGAACCTGAACAGAAGAGACTCCTCCTCCCAGCAGTGTGGACCCAGCCTGGCCAGGCGTGGTCCTTGGGTGTCTGCTCACCCCAAGTCACATCATCTTTGCTCTACATTTCGTGCTGTTTGCAGAGGCATTTTAAGAAGCCACTGTGTCCCTCCCATTATTTTAGCAAAAATGATGACTTTTCCATGCATCATGTTTGTCTTGAGTCTTCTCAAGGTGTCTTTATTTGAAAAGCCAAATTGACCTTAAGGCGGTAACCTGAACTGCAATCTCGTTTTCCTAAATGTCAGTCATTCACGTCTTAGAATGACAGTACAGTCTTAAGAGTAGGTTTTCAATGCCACCTTGAGATGGGTCCATGAAAACCCAGGATGCCTGTGAGGGGAATGCTGATGCCCTAGAAAGAGTCAAATGCAATGAGGGAGTTGGAACAAAGACATTTTGCATTTTCCCTTTGTGCTTTGGCCTCCCCTAGTTCTCTGAGGTCTGCGGGAACCAGACCTGGCAAAGGTTGGGGACAAGATTGTCCCACAGAAACCTCTCCCTGGCCAAGAGCTCAAGTGTCTGGCTCCTCTCCGGTTGCCCTTTGCGCCAACCCATCACAGCACACACTTCTGATTTGCTCTTTTCTTTCAATCTGCTCATTTTCTCGGGTCTGGCAGAGCACTGAGATGATCAGTGTGGGGGCTCTTCTTGGGCTGCTTGTCATTTTCTAAACCTCTGCACAAATCCTGAAGCTTTAAAATACGTAGCTTGTTTTCCTACAGGCATAACAATGAAACGATAACTATTATTTGTTTACGCAAATGGGATCATAGTTGTGTGCACTCGTGATGTCTGCTTCCTCACCTGGGTTCAAATCCGGTTCCTGCTGCTCCCTAGCTGTGTGACCTTGGGCAGGTCACTTTCCCTCCCTGTAGTTTTCTAATCTATAAATGGAGGATAAAGGCAGCACCCAGGTCGTCTGAGGATTAGATGAGTCACTGTGTGTGAAGCCCCGGGATTGGCGCTGGCTGTAGGCCTGTTAGCTGTGTGCACACCAGAGCAGTGTGCCCCACACTGGGGAAGAATAAATGACTTTTCAAAATGACAGTGAGATGTGACTCTTCAGTGCACGGTCGCCGAAAGCTTCGCTCTGGAGTTACTCAGGCTCAAGGTATTCGAAGGGGCAACACTGTGGCAGCAGGTGGCTCCCATGCTGGGGTTCCCCCTTGATGGGGTGGCAGCATTAGAAGCATTTCCTCCCTGATGGGCTGCCTGGGTTCAGAGGAGATGGCCAGGCTCAAGCCTCTGGTTTGCCAGAACTCAGCTCTTGAAACAGCTTGCTGGGGAGCTGCCTGGCCCCCAACATGTGCCGCTGGCCCCCTCAGGGTCTCTGTGATCTCCCCAGCAGGCCTCCGGGGGCCGTGCACAGGGGCCCTCCGTTTGTGGTGGGACACATGCCATTTGTCAGTGGCATGGGGTGACTCTCTGGGCGCCCCTTGAAGAGGGCTTGCAGAGTTCAAGGCTGGTGGCCTGGGCACTCATTATCTGATCTAATTGTGTGCTCGGATTTCACAAACCAGGGGGTGTGCAGGTGGAGCACAAGCTGCCAAGGTCACGCCTAAAAGCTTATTAAACCGCTGGTGTGAAAGGCGAGACCATCTGGATGCCATTTGACAACTTCAGTGGTAATTACACCATTTGGCGCAGGAATTAGTGAGAGCGGTGGCTTCCACTGTGGCCGGGACCACTGTGGTGGGAGTGGGGTGGTCTGGGGCCAGTCCGTTCTGCTGCCTTGCAGTCCTCACGCCGACTCTGGCTTCTAGGCTTCCTGCGAGCTCTTGGGGTGGACGGTTGAATCGGCAGTCATGGTGGGCAGCCTCCCCCCTCCCCAGCCCTGCGGCCTCCATAACCAGGAACACCTGCCTCGTCAGTGCTCTCTGTCCGGGGAGGGGAGTGGGGGCAGCTTCCAGCGCATTCCACCCGAGCAATATGGAAGTGTTTAAGCGGGGTTTGCACCAGGCAGGGTAGCTGAGATCTGAACCTTTAAATTATAGCCATTCTCAGGCTGAGGAAAAGTAAATAAACAGTTCACAGCTGCAGCCAACTCAGCACAGAGCCAGCTATCTCTTCTGATTGCAGGACAAGTAATTAAGTGGGAAATGTGAGCCCTCAACGTCAGGGTGAGATGATAAAGGTCCGGGGGCAGTAAATCCCCCCAACTCCAGAGACCTTTGGATTAACCCTCGGAGGGCTGGCAGGGGCAAAGCCCAGATCGGGAACCCAGGCTCAGAGATTGTCAAATGCTCTCTTAAGTGAGAACCACCCACCTCGCAGTGTGAGATTCTGGATTCTCAGCTGTGTACCCAAGAAAGCACCTCAGGACAGGTTCTGTCCACGTTCTGAGCTGAATTGTAACACCCTCCCCACCTCCCAAAGTTCATGTATTGGAGCCCTAGCCCTGGGACCTCAGGATTGACTGTATCTGGAGACTGGGCCTCTGCACAGGTACCGAGTTAACATGAGCTCTGATCCACTGTGACTCGTGTCCTCAGAAGGAGAGGGGACGCAGACACACAGAGGGACAGCCGTGTGAGGACACAGGGTGAAGATGGCCGTCTACACGCCAGGGAGGCCTCGGGAGACACCAGCCTTGCAACTCCTTGATCTCAGTCTTCTAGCCTCTGAACTGTTAGAGGCTCAATCCAGTGTTAAGCCCCAGTCTGTGGTGCTTTGTTACGGCTGCCCGAGCAGACTGGTGCGCCCGTCTCTGCCTGGGTGCCAAGAGCTCCTGTGCTTGGTGATAGGAGCTGGCAGTGTGTGGCAGGCCCCTGCCGCTGTGCACACGTGAGGCTCCTTGCAGTCACCAAAGCCACAGCGTTCCCATTCCCCAGATGTGGAGGCTGAGGCCGAGAGGCTAAGCGCATGGCCCAGGGTTGCATAGCACATGTGCGGTGAGCCTCTTTCCAAGAGCAGAGGCTCTCCAAACTGGCGGCATGGTGGGGTCATCTGGGAAGTCTTAAAGAGTACTGATTCCTGGGCCCCACCCCAGGCCAAGTGGATTGGAACCTGTTGGAAATCTTTTAAAAAATTTGCTGGCTTAGCAGGAGCTAGTGACCTATTGTCACTTCCCACCTTCCCATGTTTCCAACGTGGTCCTCACATGCTAATCAATCAGCCTGTGTTTATGCAACTACCAGCCAAGGCTCTGGAGCCCGGATGCCTGAGTTGGAATCTAGGCTCTACCATTACGTCACTGGGTTTCTTCAGGCAAGTCCCTGACATCTCTGGGCCTCAGATTTCTCATCTGTAAGAGGCAACGAGTAAGAGTACTTACCTCTAAGGTTGTTATTGATGCAGTTAATGCTTGTAGAGTCCTTAGAACAGTGCCTGGCACATGGAGAGTGCTTGAAAAACTTTATGTTAGAGACAAATGAACTGCCTAGTGTATTTACTCCTAGGTAGTACAGCGCTGAGGGGTGGGGGCAGGAATCAGAGACAGAAACCAGCCTGAGCTGCTCTGTATCCCTTTAGGACAGAGGGCCCTCGGGAAGTGCTCTTGGGAGGGGCGGGGCGTTCCCCAATTCCATGCATGGTGTCAGCTGACTCCTGTTCTCCTGTAAACCATGACACCCAGGGTCCAGGAGTCTCCGAAGGACGAACACAGCCCCCGGTGTCTGTCCCTGTGGGGAGGGGCCGTGTCCACCACCCTCTCTGTGTCATCCCCGTGGCTTGGACACTCAGTGCATGCACTAGCACAAGTCACAAGGACGAACCCCACGCTTTATGGCAGAGAGGGGAGCCCGGTGGTTTCAGAGAGGCGGAACTCAGCCCTTTGTGGGAGAAAACCAAATTCTACAAATGGCTCATCTCAGATACTGATGTCCTGGTTTCTGTTCAGTACAACGAAGCCAGCTTGTAGTGCGGTGCAGGCTCTCATGGAGGGGCACAGCTGCCGGGGTCCCCCCCGTCCCCACTGCCCGGCGTGATTTGGGGAATGACTCCTGGCCACTGTGCCCCTCATCCTGCTCCCCAGTGGTGGAGATAACGTGAGCCATGCATTATCTTAAGTTGCCTTTTTTCCCTACTCCAGCCCAGGGAGCTTCAGCTATGGGGGAATAATACCCCGTGTGATGCAGCCTTCTGGGTGGGAATGCACTCTGTGCTGTTTCTCCTAAGAGCCGTGGCCCGCGGACAGGGAAAAAAGGAGCACAAGAGCACCTTTCAGGCATGGGCCCCAGGGTGCACTTACTGGGCTCTCTGGAACACTTCCAACCTGATCCTGGAGGACCCAGGAAGTGGCAGGACCTACAGACACTCAGAGGGCAATGCTGACTTCATGGACTGTTTGCTCACTGCATCCTCAGTCCAGGGCTCCCACCGCAGCAGTGTGCAGACACCAGCTCTTGGTGGGAGAGGGGCACAGCTTTCAGACGGCTCCCCCTTGAATCCATCCAGTCCGAAGACTGGCCCAGAAGCAGCTGACTTCTGGTTCTGGGTTTCCGAGCGGGTGGCCCCACCCAGCATGGTGACGCCACGCCAGGGAGTCCCTTGACGTCACTATGATGGCAGCCTTTGTGGGGCAGGGGCGGGGCCGTTGCAGGGCAGTTGTCCCCCTGTGGCCGGGCTCCTCCCGTGCCCACCATCTCATTGGAGCGGGCCAGGCTACCACGACCAGGGGCCCTGCAGTCAGCGCTCTTGTGCCACGGGCACGCTGGGTGCCATGGGCATGGCAGCACCTCGCCACTCAGTGCCAGTGGTGCTTCCGGGTTAAGTCTTGTTAGGGTAATAAACGAGATGAAAAAACAGTATTTCACTGTATTTTTTCCTGGGATGTCATGACAGATTGAGGGCCTATGGCTCGAGGCAAGCTGGCCTGTTCCAGCTCCTGTGACCCCGAGGCAGGGGAACAAATGGGCATGTCGCATACTTCCCCTGCCTCGGCCAGGCCTGACTCCAGGCCCCCTGGCTCTGGCTCACCGGCTGTCCTGGCAGCGGCGCCTGTGGGAATGT
>NW_011494867.1:12052033-12103000 GCF_000754665.1 Bison bison bison | reverse complement strand
GGGGGGCCGGTGGGAATGTCAAGCCTGCTGGAGCCCAGGCCTGTTCCTCTTGCCCTGAGGGCCTGCTGGGGGGGCCTTGTGGGCCCCCAGGGAGCACACCATCCAGATGAAGGGGGAGCTGCCTAGCCCCTGCCTGGCCGAGCCACGTGGGGGCCCACCTCTCCCTGTAGCACCCAAGACAGGAGAGGGCCTCAGGGGCGGGTGTCCTGGCTCCTGGCCCCTCCCGGATCCAGCTGGAAGGATGGCTGCTGCCGCTTTGTCATCAGAGGGGCCATGAAACAGACTAGTCGCTACACTCGCATCCACTGTCGGCACTCTCACTGTCCAGACTCAGAAACTGATCAGTTCAGGTAATGGGGCCCTTGTGACGGTAATGAACGTGACACTGGTGCTCGCTCCTGGGCCTCAGTCTGTGCACAGTATGTAAGACGTGCGTTATCTGAGCAGGGTCCCTAGAAGCGCCATGCAGTGATAGTATTAGAAAGCATACCCTGCAAGCTATGTGCCTGTTCCAGTAACCTAGTAGAGTGAGTCTTTAAATCCTAACGACAGCCGTGAAGTAGGTACTGCAGTCATCCCTGTTTTGTACATGAGGAAATGAGGGTCAGAGGGGTTGAGTGACTTGCCTAAGGTGACACAGCTGGTTAGTGTCCAGAGCTCGAATTTTATTTTGTCAATCTCCCTCTGGAGTTCATGCTTTTAACCAGTAACCTTTACTATGTCCATGGCACTTAAGCAGTGTTTGGGGCAAGAACATACATGGATCTTATCGCTAGAGGCTGGAGCAGATTCTCCAGGGAGTTTCCTGGAGCCAACGGATGAAACGGTAAAAACCACAGAGACTGACTTCTAGGTTTAAGAAAAAGGGAGTAAAATGACTAATCCCCTAGTAAGACCATCAGATGACATTTATGGATTTATATTCTACTACACAATGTGTTGCTGTTCAGTTGCTAAGTTGTGTCCAACTCTTTGTGACCCCTTGGACTGCAGCACGCCGGGCCTCCTCCCTGTCCCTCACTATCTCCGGAGTTTGCCCAAATCCAGTCCATTGAGCTGGTGATGCCATCAACCATCTCATGATGTATCTGAGGCTTATCCAGCGCTGTTCTGTGTGGATGCTGGTCTCAGCACTTTATGGTGCCTGTTTCATGGGAGGTGAGCTCACTTGTGCAGAGCTGTTTTCGTAGGTACTTTTGATGTGTTCAGGAGTCAAACCCAAGAGGTCTCTGAGCACCTTGCCCCCCCATAGAGGGTTGGCCAGCCTGGAGACGGGCTCCCTGTGAGCAGGAAGAGGCTCCCTGTGACCCCTGTGGTGTGATTGGCAGGAAGACCCCTGCCCCAAAAGTTCTTCCCCCGAGCTGGCCCTTCTATGGCCAGAGCTTCCTCCGCAGCAGAGAGGTGAGCTGCAGGCCCTCCCCACCTCCCATCTCAGAGGCGGAGAGAGCCCCACTCTTCTGCCTGGAGACACCGCCACCACCACAGCCCAGCCTCCCTTGGAGTTGATTGGCTGTGGCCGTGGACTGACCTGCAGCGCCAGTGATGCACTGAAGAGGTCCCAGACAGAGGGAAGCACCCAGTGACTGGGGAGCAGAGCGCTCCTCCCGCCACGCTGGGCTCAGATATGAGCCAAGTGAGTGGGTCTGCTGAGCCAAGACTCCTAGCCCGTCCCAGGGAGGACTCCGCCCAGCCCCTGGGCCAAAGCGAGGAGGAGCTGGAGACCCTCCCCCAGCTGGAGAGGCTGTGTCGTTTGGCTTTGTGGATCCTATTGGAGAGTCAAGAAAGGGGAGCAGGGGTTACCCTCCAGCATCTCAGCCCACCTCTCCCAGCTCGTTCTCTGATGGCAGGGCCTTCCTCTTAGACCCCTGGCCAGATGACTGCTCTGTCCTACCTCAGGTTCTTTGCACTTTCCATCTGCTCGGCACACCCTCCTCCCTCGCCCACACTGCCTCTGGAGCTCATCCTTTGGATCCCCTCTGAACACCCCTTCCTCGGGGACAACTTCCCTGACCTGCAGAATGGGGTCTGGTCACTGTTTTGTATTTCACCATACTGGGCACACGTGTGGGTTGTAAGCCCCTGGAAGGCAAGGACCATGGCTGCCCAACTGACGAGTCACTGCCTGTTAACATGTGGGTACTTCGTAGTTGTTTAATGGTTAATAAATCAGTGCATAAGGACATGATTTTTGCCTGTCTTGGCCTAAGAAGAGCCCCCAGTTTGTGCCTGGAGTAGAGCCTGTGGCGTTTCTGTGTCTATAGCTCTTTTAATTATTATATATCATAATATACAATAATTATATTAATATAAAATAATAAAATATAAATATAAAATAATTATATTAATATAATTTAAATTACATAATGCAATAATTTAATTGCCTCCCGTTGGATTCCATCCTGGAGCAGTGCAGTTGCACAGGAATTACTGCTGAATCAGTTACCTGCTTCCGGGTAATGTCTTAGACCAAGACTTGGGGTGCACCATCCAAGGCCATCCAGCAGAGCCTGGCGCAGATGTGTTACTGTCACTTCCACAGTCAGTGATGTGGGCGCCTCTCACAGATACACAACTAAGAGGAATATCTTTTCTCAAAGCCCAGAAACACATGTCTGTTTTCCCTCCTGTCGGAGTGTTTCTCTAGTCAGTGTGCGTCTCATCACTGATGACTATATATATTCTAGGGTCTCTTTCCTCCCATGAAAGCCCTTCATAAGTTGGTGCTGGATCCCCATCAAGGTGGCCTCAGGATGGAAGGAGTACGGTGCTCATGAGAGCTGCTGCTCACCCAGCGCTTCCTCTGTGCTGATTCCCAGTGCACAGCCTCACTTCACCTTCTCAAGCACCTGGGGAAGGTGCACAGGTGAGGAAGACGCTGCTCCCATGTGACCGAGTAAGAGGCATAGAGTCAGAGCGGGTAAGCAGCTTGCCTAAACTCTCACAGCTAGTAAGTCCATTGGCTGGAACTCGGCTCTCACTGCAGGCTGACTGTGTGAAGATTAGCTCTGGGGCACTGCTCATAACAGGCGGCTGTGAGATGTCAGGTGCCTTGCATAAGCTCTCTGCTCAAAAGCCCTGTTGGCTGTATGGGTCTGATTGAGCAACCGCAACGAAGCGCCACAGTCTGGGTGGCTCAAAGGACATTTCAGATCAGATCATATCAGTCGCTCAGTCATGTCCGACTCTTTGCGACCCCATGAATCGCAGCACGCCAGGCCTCCCTGTCCATCACCAACTCCTGGAGTTCACTGAGACTCACATCTATCGAGTCAGTGATGCCATCCAGCCATCTCATCCTCTGTTGTCCCCTTCTCCTCCTGCCCCCAATCCCTCCCAGCATCACAGTCTTTTCCAATGAGTCAACTCTTCCCATGAGGTGGCCAAAGTACTGGAGTTTCAGCTTTAGCATCAGTCCTTCCAAAGAAATCCCAGGGCTGATCTCCTTCAGAATGGACTGGTTGGATCTCCTTGCAGTCCAAGGGACTCTCAAGAGTCTTCTCCAACACCACAGTTCAAAAGCATCAATTCTTTGGCGCTCAGCCTTCTTCACAGTCCAACTCTCACATCCATACATGACCACAGGAAAAACCATAGCCTTGACTAGACGAACCTTTGTTGGCAAAGTAATGTCTCTGCTTTTCAAGATGCTATCTAGGTTGGTCATAACTTTCCTTCCAAGAAGTAAGCATCTTTTAATTTCATGGCTGCAGTCACCATCTGTAGTGATTTTGGAGCCCAGAAAAATAAAGTTTGACACTGTTTCCACTGTTTCCCCATCTATTTGCCATGAAGTGGTGGGACCGGATGCCATGATCTTTGTTTTCTGAATGTTGAGCTTTAAGCCAACTTTTTCTGAATTCTGGAGCAGGGAAGACCGAGATCACATGTCGGCAGGGTGGTACCTCCTGCAGCCTCGCTCCTTGGTGGTCAGGGTCATCTCCCTGTGTCCTCACCTGGTCTGTGCGTGCCTGTGCCCTGATCTCCACTTCTTACAAGGACACCAGTCCTGTTGAATCAGGCCCCACCCCAGTGACTGCATTTTGACTCCATCACCTCTCTAAAGACCTGTCTCCAAATACAGCCACATTTGGAGGTGCTGGCATTAGGACTCTGCACAGGAATCTGGGGAGCACACAGTCCAGCGTCTGCTTCCTCTGTTCCTCCCCACGGGGACATGTCATGAAGCTGCTCCCCTGATGTTTTAATAACAGGGAGATGTCTGTCTTGGAAACAGTCAAATCGTTTGACATCAAATCTTTTCTCTCCCTCCAAACAAATTGAGCCATTCTATTTGGGTGTGTTGCAATTCATGGGGTCGTAAAGAATCGGACACAACTGAGCGACTGAACTGAACTGAACTGATTTGGGTGTGTGGCTTGGTGGGGTTAAATCCATCTCCAGAGCTGGTTGTAGAACCACTTTGACAATGTTCTTGTGTCCACTGCCTGTTTGACCACCAAGTGTCTGAAAACATGTGTAGCATTTCCCCTGTAAAGAGAAGATTGTGTTAACATGTCTCCTGGCACACACACACACACACACACACACACCTCAGTATTTTCCAAAATGCGTGTGAAGCACATTCTATGAGAGGAATTGATGCGTATCTCATGGGGGGAAAATGTTTTTATTTTAATCAAATATGCTTATGAAATATTATGCTAAGCAAAGTGGAATAGATTTCCTTGCTGCTGAATTTCTTGGAGTGTCTAGTGTGCTGATGTGATTTGTGAATCTCTGAGATGGCTTTAGAGCAGGGTCAGCAAATCATAGCTCTAAAGTACCAGCTGGTAAATATTTCAGGCTTTGCAGGTCACACGGTCTCTGTTGTACCTATTCAGCTCTGCTGTTGTCACCTAAGAGCACCATAGATGATATGGAAATGAATGGGCATGGCCCTGCGCCCGTAAAACTGTATTTATGAAAACAAGTGGCAGGCCAGACTTGGCCCTTGAGCTGTAGTTTGCTGGCTCTGGTCTTAGAGTGTGAAGTGTTTTCCAAACGCGTCAGATCACGGAGCTCTTTTTCAAGGAGTGTTCATGTTCCTCAGAGCACACTCTTCCTGCAGCCAGCCCTGGACCCTCAGCCAACCAGCACCTTCCCACTGCTCCCTGTCCACTCTGTGCACTCAGGTCCTGATATTGTTTTATGAGGCTCATCTGTGAACTGGGCTAAATCATCTCAACCTCAGTGTAGACTTTATCCTAAGTAATCCAAACTGCTTTGGCTGGAAAATTAGCCAGGGGCCCACATGTGAGGCTGTTCAATACCTTCAGACTCTTGAGATACCCTACCAGGTATGTTATTGCGGTATTTAGTAACTCAGGGAAGTTGTACACTATGAAAAGGCTATCTTTTTCTTAATTCAGATTAGCCATTTCCCCCATCCACTGGGCTGTGTTCAGGTGCCTGTGCATTTGAGGAGAGGATGAGGGGAGATGCGGAGGAACGGTTGAATTGCAGCGGGTAGTGGGTATTTAATTCGGGTTTGCAGTCGTCAGCTACTTTCACTTACATTTAGAAAGTGTTTAGTCTTTGTCTTCAAGCCGATGGCTCTGGGTTCATTTTGGATGGAGAGTTTTGTGAAAGGGGGGGACTGTTTGTATTAAGATGGACGTGGATATAATCTTTCAAGGTATGAAATTTGTGCTGACTTGGTCCAAAACACAACCGCATCTGGTTATGTCTGGTCTCCACTACTCCAAAAATGTCCTAAATTCCAGACAACCTCTTGGGCTTAGAAATAAAAGTCATTAATCCTGCATTTGAATTTAATATTTGAAATTTTATCCTAATCTTTTTTTTTCTTCCACATGAATTAACTTTTGAAAAGTTGGAAAGAAACATGAGTTTTTTTTTTAAGGGAACATTCTTAACAAAAGGGTATAAAATTAAACTAGGTTTGACCTTTTGAGTTTAGCAGATTTTCCACCTGGTCTGAGCAGGAAATGGGCTTTGCAGTAGGAAAGCTTCTTTTCCTACTTTTGGAAAGGAGTACTGTATGCATTCTGGGGGTGGTACATCTCTTGGCTGAGCAGGAATGTGGGTTCTTCATTGACAGTTAATTGATAAGTTGTGAGATGGAGCATCTGGGTGGAGGGCCCATTCAGAGAAGGGTTCCTGCCAGACCTGGTCCGGTTCCATCAGAAATATTTAAGCCCCCCTCTCCCCACCAAAAAATGCACATAATTCTGCAGGAATCTCACACGTGGGTGGACAGATCTATCTTGGGTTTCATCCGCTCAGGGCCAACTACTTTCTGGCATGAGGGGTGCAAGCTTGGGGCACAGACCCAGCCACACAGATATTTCAAGTGATCTGGTAAAAGAGAAAGTCTGGGAAGGAGGGAGGTCTGGGAGCCTGAAGGTGGGTAGTGGGCAGCAGGAGGCCTATGGAGGAAAGGGGCCCCTGCTTGGAGGAATGGGGGTTTGGGGTGTTGGGACTCTTGGAGTCAGGGGATTGGGGAACATGCATCTGACCTCTGGCCCAGATTGCTGGGGGCTTCCGACAGGCAGAGAGGGTTGGAGTTCTTGCCAGTCTGTTCACAGAGTGTCTGTATAGGCGGCCACCTGGGCCTGAATCCTGATTCCATTTTCTGTTGAGGGAGAGACTTTGGGCAAATTACATAACCTCTCTTAGCCTCAGTCTCCATGTGTATAAAATGGGAATGAAACAGCGCCTTCCTTGGAGGGCTTAAATGAGGTGATGCGTCTCACGGTCATCTGGGGCCTGGCACCCAGGCCTGAGCTTAAAGCAACACCCTTATAACCTGGAGAATTCTTCCTTCTTGAGCTGACTGTGTTCACCAAGGCAAAGGAAGGCTGGCTCCTCCCCTCGCACTACCCCCTGCCCTCTTTGTGACTTGTTTTTCCTTTCAGGGGTGGTCTCTATGCTGTGATGTCACCGCCTAAAAATGCCGGGCGCAGGCGTGGGGAGGCGGAAGGGGCACTTGCTGTGACTTCTCCCCGCCAGGCTCGCGCTCCCCAGGGGCCGCCCTGGCCATGGCTCAGGAGCTCCAGGCTCCTTCCCAGTGGAATTTATGATTCCCTCCTTGGCCAGAGATGGTTGGCTCCTCCAGAAATGAAGCAAAGCTGGCAGAAAGTTGAGACCACAGCCCTGACTTCCTTTTTCATCCCCGATTCATCAGGCGATGGAGGGGCCGGGTGGAGGGTGGTGCCCGGCAGACCTGGGCCCTGGCTGGCATTGCTTTCAGATGGCTGTGGGCCCTGGGCTTGGACACAAGGGATTTGGACCAGCAGACTCACAAAAGCTCATCTGTGTCACTGGTTCTATTTTAGGCAGGTGAAGTGAGTGTTTCCAACCATGCAGGATGGAGGGGAGCTTAGGTGATACATGCCTGCAGATCTTAAAGCTTTGTTTAAATGATGATGGAGAGCAGGGGCTGGGGGAGGTGGGGGAGGCACGAGCCATGGGTGCAAAATTTAAGGAGGCCCCAAACAAGCCAGTCATCAAGATAAATATGACTTGAATGCAGCACTTGAAAAATAAAAATGCAAAAAATAATGCATGGTGAACAAAACGAAGGCAGGATCAGTATTACTGATTTTTCCTTTTTGCCTCAGGCTCTAATGTGGCTGACTCGTGCTTTTGCATTGTAAAAACATTTCTCACAGATCAAACTCACATTAAGGTTTAAAAAGTGAATGTTTTAACAAAGGAAACGAGACGTGTTCCTATGCGTGTGGTTGTGGTGTGTAGATGGCAAAGACTGCCCAACAGGAAGAGGTCCCAGTTCAGGTGCTGGAGGGTAGGCCGGGGGCTAGCAGGTGGGTGGGTGGGCAGAGTGGACCCCTGTGGCCCTTGAACACCTTCCCCCATGCTGGAAAGTCATACTCATGCCATGAGTGTCCACCCCTTTGGCCAGAGGGCTCCCAACTGGAGCCTCCTTGGGCCCCCCAGGCTGGGCTGCTGTCCTTCCTGGGGACACTAGTGTCTACTTTCTGCCTGAAAGGTGTGGAGTCAGTCCCTCCCCAGGGAAGATCTGGCTTAGCAGGTGGATCTGGCTCCTTGGTTCTACAGGGCTGTCTTCCCGTCCCTCTGGGGTGACTGTCACCTGGACGCACTGCTCTTTCTGGACCGTCTTCCTGCTGCTCACCCACTGGAAGCCCTCCAGCCTGGAGGGTAGGTGGGCCTTTGCAAGATGCCCGGCGGGGCCCACCATCCTTCATGGTGCCTGGGAGGTCGTCCTCTTTCTCATGCAAGCCCTCCAGATCCCACAGACAGTCTTTGCTGGAGCTCCTTGAGCACTCCATCCATCCTTGGGCTCCGATTTATCTCAGAACCTCTGCCATTCACACTGGATTCGGTGGCCTCAGATGGGGCCTTTGGTTGGAATGAGAGTGATCTTGTTTTTTGCATGTGGGAGGGGGCATGTCTGGCATCATTTCCTTCAGAGTTGACATTTTATTTCACAGTAATCTGTGCATCTCAGGTAAGCCTGGCCCTGCTTCCTGGCCCTTGGACAGGGTGTGCCCTGGGCCCAACCACTCTGGGCACTCTATGCCCCTCCTCTCCCACAGTAAGGGCTACAGAGATGGACATGGGGCCATCCCAAGCCAACCCTCGTCTTCCCCAGGCCTTTCCCAGCACTGTTGGGAGGCATGGCTCCCTTTTCAGGGACCCCCATTTCATGGACCAATAAGACCTGATGTTGCTGGGGTTCCTTTTTACTCAAGAACAAGATCAAGATAACTGGTATCAAAGAAGGAAAGGGACAGACTCCCAGCAGCTTCCAGTCCAGGTGTGACTGAGGCCAGACCCACCCTGTCAGTCCTCCTAAAGTTAGGCGGGTCAGTGAATGGCCTTTGGAGTCAGGCTGGTTGATGGGTTTCCGGCATTGACATCTAGGCGTTCAGCTAAATTTCCAAACAGGAGTGAAAAACAAGAGCAAGGTTTAGCAGAAGGATGCTGGAGACTCAGAAGAAGAACTAAATATTCAGACTCTAGGAAGGAGGAACCAGCCAGCAGTGGGCATCTTCATACCTGGACCCAGGGACTCCAGATGCCTGGGGAAGCTTCTGTGTGCTGGCTCCAGTGATGTCCACTTGCACACAGAATTCCAGGAAGATACCACCTGAGTGGTCCAATCTGCGGCCGGGGAGCTGGATGGACAGATCCCCAGGGACCTCCGGCCCCAGAGGAGAGGTGTCCTAGGGTGAAGAGGAGGCTGGGCACCACACGTCCAGGTGCCCGTGCAGCCCGGGACACAGCAGCAGACAACACAAGGGCCGTTTTCTCTCTGTCTGGACTTGAATACCCTTGAAAGCTTTAGCTCAAAGGCCCAGCAGAGGGGCTACCCTGCAGCAGAAGGAAAGTGGGGTCAGACATTCCTGGTCCATCATGGACTTGTGTGTCCTTCCACAATGGATATTTCTAACCAGTAGCTGAGACCATGATGGTGCTACCCTCTCAGGGCTCCTGGGGTGACTGTGTGAGATCAGGGCTCAGTAAAGCTGTTAACTTGGGGTAAGCCTTGTCCTCGAAAGTACGTGTTTCCACCCAAACTGCAGGCATTCCCCTTGGGAACATCCCTCCTCTCATCCCCACAGTGGCTGCAAGGCCATGTCGGGGAAGATGTGCTGCTATTCAGCACATCTGTTCGGATGTGCTGAAGCCCAGGCTCTCCTATGACAAACATGAAGACCTGTCTCTCCTGTGACGTTAACTGAAATTCAGATACTCTGATGAAACCCACCAAAAATATGGCTGAAGGAGTCTTTGTAGTCAAGCTACAACTGACATCCAAGGGAATCCCAACATGCAGTCACCTTCTTGAATTGTTCTATAATAATTGGAAAAGCTAATTTTTGACTAAAAGAAAACATACTTCTCTCAATTAAAAACAATTATCTATTTTTGGCTGTGCTGAGCCTTTGTTGCTGCATGTGGGCTTTCTCTGGTTGTGGCGAGCAGGGGCTACTTTTCACGTTGCAGTAGCTTCTCTCGTTGCAGAGCTCAGCCTCCAGGGCACTGGGCTTCAGTGGTCACAGCACGTGGGCTCAGTAGTTACGGCCCTCAGGCCCTAGAGCATGGACTCGGTAGTTGTGGTGCACGGGCTTAGTCGCTTTGTGGCCTGAGGGATCTTCCCAGACCAGAGACTGACCCCATGTCCCCTGCACTGGCAGACAGATTCTTAACCTCTGGACCACCAGAGAACCCTCCCTCGACTTTTAAGTGTTAGGAGGAATGGAAGTGTTTGCATCTGACTCTCTTGGCTTGGAGATTAGACTTCATCATTGGCAATTATTTTCTGAGCAACTTTGGATAACTCCCTTTACCTTTTGAGCCTCAGTTTTCCCATCTGTAAAAATCGAATAATAATAGCCTGGCTTCATGAAATGAAATGAGTTAATGCATTTAAAGCTACTAGAATAGGTTGGCACGTAGGAAGTAAGTGATAACTCTTAGCTCTTATTACTGCTCCCAATGAGTAAAGATTTGGACATGTCTAGCACTTTAAATGCCTAAATGGTATGTGCTTTCTCAGGAGTAAGCTACATCCTGAATATAAAAAGGTCCCCATGCCTAGGTCTGAGCCATTTATAGCAATTCCTGTTTCCACTGTGGATTTCAGTTTTGCTGATATGGGGGGAAAATTTCAGGCCCTCTGCTGTATAAATTTAGTTAACATTTTATTGCTCGTGACTCTTTTATCACATGACTTTTGTTTCTCATTAAGTCAGTGAATGAGATTTACAAATAAGCCAAGTGAAATCTAATTAGGGTAGGGGCTCTTTCCTGAAGAATTAGTTCTCCTGCCGACCCACAGATGTTGGGAATTCAGGGAGAGCTGTGCAGAGTACCCTTCGCTGCCTGGAAATGCAGAACCTGCATGCACTCACTTTGCATGCTGCACAAAAGCTGGTATAATTTTCATAGGTTTGTTTCCTGAAAATGAATATTAGTTGCCTCAAGGATCAAAACCAAAAATAGATATAAAGGACAATGGAATTGCCCTGGCAACAAAATGCCTGTATTAAATGCAACTTGGCAATCCATGCTCGATGGGTCTATTATGAAAAAAAAAGAAGAGATTTTTAGATTAATGTTAGGGGTTTCATTTCCTTTTTGCTTATTGAAATGTTCTGCTTCCAAAGCATGAGAAAAATTAATTTATCTCAATCAAGTATCCACATATCGTTTACACCTGTCCAGGTGCGTGTTCACATACACACACATATGTATACTTGTTGGGACTAAAATTACTGTTGTGTATTTCCACAACTGGCCTTTCCCTGGCCACTGGAGGGACTTTTGATTTTTTCTCCTTGGATTCTCTTTCTGTTGCCACTCTGTTTTGATCTTAGCAACCATTGGTGCCTAATGCCGTTCCAGTAATTCGTGAGGGGCTGCACAAGAATGATGTTCTGATTCTGTTATTTTGTTTTCATTTATTAGCTGGAGTAGGTTTATACAGAGATGCTTCCCCTTGTCTACCATTTGGTTACCCAGCGATGTGGTTCACACAGGAGAGAGGACACATGATTTAGTCTTTCATTTTGTTTACCTGGTTCTCAAGTTGATAAATAGATTGCTTGCAATTCTCAAAAGGTAATCAATTTGAATTTTTAAAAAATGATTATGAACTTGCAGAGTTAAATATAAGTAGTGAATTTCAACGCACTGCAATTCAATGACTCTGGACCCAGCTTTGGGTCTACATAAGCTTATGAATCCACGGGCCTATCATAACCTCCCCAAGCCTCAGTTTTCACTTCTGTGATGTGGGACTAATAAGACTCACCCTCTAACATAATTGTTTGAAATGTGGCAGTGTCTATGGGCATTTAACAGAAAGCCTGGCATACAGTAAATGCTGTATATATTTTTGTCATTGTCATCACTGAGATAGAAAGGTTAGGCACCCTTAGAGCAATTATTCATGCAATTGTTTTATTATCTTTCTCCCCTACCAAGCTGCCAGTTCCATTGGGCCATAAACTGTGTCTGTTTTGGACGAAGATGAAAGAGCAGCTTTCCTGCTGGTGGTGGACAGAATAATGGCCCCCATGATGTCCGTGTGCTAATCCCTGCACCTGTGGATCTGCGACCGGACCTGGCAGAAGGGCCTTTGCAGATGTGATTAAGTTAAGGACCTTGAGATGGCAGAGCACCCTGGATTATCCGGGAGGGGGGGGCGTGGATAAATAATTCCAGGGAGCACAGGATTGACAGCAGGGGACATGGGGAGAGGGTCTAACAAGGAGCTTATCCCAGTCTAGGGCTCAGACAGGCAGCCCTGAGAGTCAGGTTCAAGGTAAGATTCACAGGATGATGGAGTTGGCCTGTGAGAGAAGGGAAGAAGGAGCATGCCAGGTAGACAGACCAGAGCGCAAACCTCAGTCTGATTCTCAGAACAGACAGTGTGGTGGTGTCAGTTCCGCATTATGCAGAGGGGAAGACTGTCTCCGAGAGAGGCTGCCCACGGGCCCAGGCAGCACTGTACACCCTCAGAGGCGCAGGAAGGAAACTCTGGGGCTTTACACGAATCCCATGTATCTGTTTCCAGCCAGCCCAGATCCAGAAGTATTGGGGTCCAGTCTTTGAGTGCCATCACCCCAAAGCCACAGAGTCCAGCAGGGGACGATGTGGGGGGTGGCATGGATAACAAGGCTTGAGGAGCTGGTATGAGCAGGCAGACACTGCCCAGCCCAGGCCCAGCCTCGTCACCGGCAGCCACAGCGCTGAGCTCCTAAAGGGCCCCCGAAGAGGAAACATTCCCCCAGCTGCTTCAGCCACGCGAGACATTTGTCCGTCTGTTTTCCTTGCAGTTACTGAAATCCTCTGGCTCATGTTTAATGCCGGTTCCAGCTCGATTTTCCTTAAAATGTTGAAACCTCACTTTCGCTGAGCGATTTTCAGTTTCAGGCCAGTGTCAAATTAGAGGCCTCCCCCCCACCCCCGGCAGGGCCTGGCAATGGGGACTCGCACCTACTCAGGACATTCAATCCACTTTGTTCTGCTCAGTACAAGCAGCCCAGTCAAAAAATCCTGATTTACGGTGCCGCTCAGGCTTCCTGTTACTCTAAACCGCGAGCGTTTCAAGCCGCACCCTGTGTTCCTGGCCAGCGCAGCTGCCTCCCGCCGCCTCCCTTGCATCGCCAGCCTCGCACTTATATAATGTCAGGAGTAGGATAATGGACTTTCCAGGGCTTCGGGTCGTCCCAAATTGCATCCTCCCTTTCTTGAAAAAAAATGGAGGTTAATTCCCATAACATGGAATGAACTCCTCTGAAGTGAACAGTTCAGTGGCAATTTAGTGTGTTTAGCGCAATCAGCACCTCTGTCTCGTTCTAAAATATTTCCATCACCCCAAAAGGAGACCCTGTGCCCATCAGCTGTCACTCCCCGCCCCCCCCCCAACTTCCTGTAAGTGGGATCCTGCAATTCGTGGCCTTTGGTGTCTGGCGTCTTTCATTTAGCCTGTTTTTGGGGTTCTCTGCCGTGTACTATGTATCTGGTCTCAATTATTTTTTATGGCTGAATAGTATTCCACGATATTGTGACCAGTTGCTTATTCGTTCATATATTGGTGGACATTTGTGCCGTTTCTGTCTTTTTGATTATTATCGAAAGTGCTGCTAAGAACATTCATGTACAAATCTTTTGCTTGAGAACCTGTTTTTACCTCTCTTGGATCTGTACCTGGGAGTGGAATTGAAGGGTCATATGCTGAGTCTGTGTTGGATTTTTTGAGGAACGTCTAGGCTGTGGAGGCTGGGAGGGCTTCCTGGGGGAGGTGAGGTCTAAGGACTGAGGGAAGAGCAGGCATGGCCGGAGGTGGTGTGGGTGGGCCACGAAGCTCAGGGGTGGTGGCAACAGCGTCCAGCCCTAGAGGTTTGTCCCTGACCTCTGGGCTGCCCAAGCCTCTCCCTCCAGTGCCAAGGGCACCGGAGTCTGACCACTTTTGGCCCCCTGCAGGACCCACTCCGGGGAGGTCTTGGCATCCCCATGGAGGGAGGTCTCCCCCTGGCAGGGCATCAGGTCTTCGGGCATTCCCTGCTGCTGGCAGATGAGGGTTCCCGCCCTGCTGCACCATGCCCACCCACCCAGTCCCACGCTGGACTGGGAGGGACTCGAGCACCACAGGTTTGGTTTTCAGCCATGGCTCTGCCATTTCCTGAGCTGTGTGGCCTCAAGCAAGTGTCTCTGCCACTCTGACCCTCAGTGTCTTCATCTGAAAAAAGAAGAGAGTCACACCAGGTAGGGAGAGCTTGCCTAGCAGGGACCCGCCTGAGCTCTTGCAGACAACGATGGCTCATTAATCCCATGGCATGGGGAGGCCGTGCTGGTGTTGTCCACACCTTACGGATGAGCATGCCGAGCAGCAGAAAGGTTAGGACACCCGCCCAGGGCCACACCCCTTGGAAAGTGGCAGAGCCGGGCTCTGAGCCCTCATCCTCCTGATTCTCAGGCTGTGCCTCTTCACTGGGGCTATTATCATTTGGCGTCATGATTCCTTATGAAACGTCTACTCAAAGGTAGACAGAACAGGATAATAAATGTGTTTATCAAGCCCTCCCCAAGCCCCAGAAACCCTCCTCCCATGCCCGTCCTGCCCCTCACACATGTCCAACCACTTCCTTCTCTCTTGGTTCCGTTTGAAGCAAAGCCCAGACACCCTATCGTATCACTGGTAAATATTCCAGTGTCTCTGAAAGGTGACTGCATCTCTGAGTGTTTGTCTGCCCCTCTGCACTGTGTTCTTTTCTCATCTGAGACCTGGAGCACAGGCTTGGTCCAGAGAGCACTTGCCAAGTGTTGTTGAAGGGTGAGCAGGTGAAGGCGTGAATGAACCAGGGCCAGGAGTTATTGCTGTGGATCCTCATGGTGGGAGTCACTCTTACCTCTCCGTGGGCTAATCAGGAAGCCTCACTTCCCTACTCCTGGGGAAGTCGAGACCTCCCTGGATCGCCAGCCTGGAATCCCTCAGGGGAAGTAGGTGACAATTTATGACACGGATAAGCACTCATAAGCCTCAAAGAAAAACACTGTGTGTGTACCCAGAGCCTCACATCCAGCCTGGTCAGAGGCCCTGCCCACAAGGCTTGGGAACCTGCTGCCCAACTGACTGGGGCCAAATTGGACCGGGGTGTTGCGGGGGGTGGAGCATCAGCCCACCCACTCCCCAATCCCTGTGGCCTGCCTGTGTGGGGGAGTGTGCCGGTGCAGCCCACGTGTCCGTGTGGAGGAGCGGCCGCTTGTGAGGCCTGAGTGGTCCCGCCAGACCGTGTCCCTGCTCAGCGGCTGGTCAGGAGCTTGTGGTGCTGCCTCCCACAGGGACGTATGAACTTGCAGTGGAGGGCAGATTGAGGGAGAGTGTGCATCTTCCAGCCCAAATATCTGCTCTGTCTCCATTCTCTTAAATGCCCCGATTCCCCGTGCAAACACCAGATGCCTCGGCCGCTGGCGCTGGCCACTGTCTCCAAGGTGCATCTCCACTTTGCTCTGTGTCTTCATCCTGTCCACTTCTATCACGCATATCGGCTCCTGCTCCTCAGGTTAGGCTAGGACTTCCAGATCCTCAGCAGATATTAATCTTTGGGACTCAGGAACAACATGTCAAAGTTCCTGGGAAAATACAAGAATTTCTGAAATTGTAAATTACTTTACATTTTATGGCGCTTATAGCGTCTTGAATAACAATGAAAGACCATAATAGTAAACAATAAATCATTTTCCGGAATTGGATTATATGAGAAGTTTCATTCAAAGCTTTTTTAAATTAAAAAATGCAATGGTAAATCATAGCTTATTACTGTTTTAAATCAATATATTTTGCCAATATTATGTATTCAATAATTGAATTTCAGATTAATTTGCACCTGACTCAGATGTCTGATAATAGAAAATATTAAAAGAAAGACATATTAACACACAATAAAATGTCAAATAAAATCATTTAACAATTGTGGTGCCACACATATTTAGTAATTAAAACTTATTGGTCTTGATGTTGAAATCTTAAAAACACAGTCTACTAATGGCCCTATTTGAAGATCTTGATGTTCGTTTTTAAACAGGTAATCCAGACTTAGAAAGCTTTCCTTGATCTGGTGTCTGCGTTCGTTGAATGGCTGAGACTGCATCCAAAAGCACTTGCAGCCTGGGCCTTAAGGACATGCTGCTTTATACAAATTAAATTCCCTTTTTTAACATTGAGAAAATCTTATCCTCTGGCCCGAATGTGGTTTGCTGTTGCAATGGGCTTTAGCGCAGTCATTTCTGATTTCACTTAGAGTGTCTGCAGTGACATCCCCCACTTCTGCTTGCATTTCTTCTGTTGAAGTGTTTACAAAGATAGGTGCCCTACTGCGAAAACCCATGCACCAGAAATACTGCCAAATCCAGCTCGTCTAGAAACATTAGCAGCTCTGCACAGAATCATGTCAGAGTTACCAAGTTAAGGCCTTATTTTGCTTCCATAAATTGTTATTTCTTGGAACACCACTCATGTGACTTGAACACATATAAACTTACTGATATTTATGTAATTTGCAAGAACGACTCGCCCCAGAGCTCACAGTTAGGACAGGACAGGATGGGGGTATCTCCTCTCCCCTCGCGTTCCTGCCGCAGTCCCCAGGAACGCTGGCTTTACCCCCAGGGCTGCCCCTGGTGTGTGCTCCCCTGGTGTGCGCTGACACCTCACACCCTGCTCCTGGTCACAGCCTCCTGGCCTCCTGTCTGCCCCTCCACCGCCCAGCCCTGCCCTTTCCCCAGCAGCCAGGTCCTGCCGGATCAGACCCTGTAGTCCTCACACCTGGGAGACGCCAACAGTGACCAGATGGGTCTGCTCCACCCTGCAAAGTTCCCAGCCTTCTCCAGTGGTGTAGCTGTCTCTGTCTCTCTCCCTTCCTCCTTCCCACCCAGGACCCATTTCTTCCTTTTAAATTAATAGAGTTTATTTTTAGTGTAGTTTTAAGTCTGCAAAAAGTTGAGTAGTACAGGGAGTTCTCATACACAGTTTTCCCTGCCATTAACATCTTGCATTTGCGTGACGATTTGTAACGGGTGATAAAGTAACGCTGATAGGTTATGACTAACAGAAGTCTGTAGGGTTCACTGTTGGTGCTGGGTGTTCTGCGGGTTATCCACTTCCAGTGTCATACAGACAGCTTCACCTCCCTAAACACCCCCTTTAGAAAGGTGGGAGGACCTTTTAAAACATGCTATCTTTCCGTAAACATCCTAGCACAGCGCCCGGCATTCAGCAGACACTCACGGACGTCCAGCAGCCCCTTCCTAATGGGGATGATCCCTCCCAGGTTCTTGACCCACCCAAGACCCACTCTGTCCGCTGGATTACTCTGTCCCCTACCTGGGCCTTGTCAGCAGGAAAGGACCATGCAAAATGGCGATCTTACTGTTCAGATGCCACTGGGGAGCGGACGCTGTGACTCCTCCCATGAAAGGGTGGCTGGTGTGGGTTCTTGACTTTGGGTTGGTCATTAACTGTCCCACTGGGTCCCGACATTGCCGCTCCCAGGCTGGGCAGCTCAGGCAGGGATCCGCCACCGATGACAGGGGTATAGAAAATAAGGACTATAACGGGGCTGTTGAGCTCTAGCAGCTCAAATAGCATCAACGGTGTCGGTTCTTGGTGGCTGCTCCTGTGGAAGGTGGCTGGAGTCTGGCTGTCCTCACTCCTGCATTCCTTTCTGAAGCAATCAGCCCGGAGCGGAGCCGATGGCATTTGCAGCCAGGCTGTCACGATTCCCGATGCAGAGGTGGATGAAGAGGCAGGTGCCCCAGGCTGCAGGGAGTAGTGGGCGTCAGTTGATTGCCCACTGCTGCCTAACAAGCCATCCCAGCTTAGTGGCTTTGAACAACTACCTTGTGTTTCTCACTATTTTGTGCGTGCCCAGTGGTTCTGCGGCCCACGTGGTATGTCAGGGTCACTGACGGGATGCATTCAGTGGATTAGACTTTGCAGGACCTCACCACGGTCGTGCCCGGGACTCCTCCGGGTGGGCTGCTGCAGGGTCCCACGTTGGGCAGGCCGGGACTCGCTGCTTCACCGTGCAGCCCGCAGCCTGTCCCTCTGCTGGGCGCCGGCTGGCCCGCGGGGCCTCGTTTCTTACACTCTGGTAGTCAAAGGCACGTCCGTCACCCGTGGTGTCGGGATGGGGTCGCTTGTCACCTGACAGCCCAGGAATGTAAGTCATAGATCAAAGCTTCTTCCCACCTGAGCTGAGGACACTGGCAAGAGAATAGAGTCTTTGTTTAAAAGGAACACTGGAGCTGGTGTTGTGCAGCATCGTGTGTCGTTTGAGAAATGCAAGCTCACCGCCCCACGTGGTGGCCCAGGGAGGTGGCCCCGTGCCATACTCTTCGCCTCCCCTCGAGGCATCCCCTGGAGGGAGCTCAGGGCAGGGGACTGTCCCTCCCTTGGGCCACACAGCTTGTGAGGCCACCTGTGTGTCAAACAGGAGTCAGGAACCACTGGGATTCATCATGTGTGCCCCTGTGGTTGCATCACGTCACCTCCCCAAACCTCAGGTCCCTCATCTGTCAGATGCAAATACGCACGGCCCCTGCCTTGTGTGGTGTGCGGGACTCCCCGTCAGACTTCCCGCTCTGCGGGGCAGGCACCACTCTGTCTCGCCCGTCACTGTTCTCCCAGCTCAGTAAGTGTTCAGTAGTCAGGAGGCTGCTGTAACAGGGCACTGGCCCTCGGCATTTATCATCAGCCTCATCATACTGCAGTTATTACTCTCTCTTTCCTGTTCACTGAGGACCTCAGGTGGTGGTGGTTTAGTCGCTCAGTTGTGTCCAATCTTGTGACGCCATGGACTGTAGCCCACCATGCTTCTCTGTCCTTGGGATTCTCCAGGCAAGAATACTGGAGTGGGTTGCCATTTCCTTCTCTAGGGAGAACCTCAGACACCTTTCAAATCCATGAAGCCACTTGGCGCTCTCCAGTGGAGGGCTGGCAAGCCAGTGCCTGTGGGCCGCAGGCAAGCCCCCACTTGCTTTTGTGAATAAAGCTTTATTGGAACCATAAAAACTGCACCCATTCATTCATCTGGTGTCCATGATTGGTTTTGCACTGCAACGGTGGAGACCACGGCCCTCAGAGTCTAAGCTGTTTACTCTCTGGTGCTTTCCAGAAAATGCCTCCTGGCCCTGGTCTAGGGCCCGTGGCCAGGAGGGGCAGCCTCCTTTCTCCAGCCTCTCTGGTCCTGTCTTGCTGAGACAGTGTTAGCCCCAAGGGCCGGCTGGAGGAGGAGTGACGGAGAGCAGGTTGGTGGGGAGGAGCAGGAGGAGAGGGCCAGAGGAGCGCACCCGGAGCGGGATTCATGCCCCCTCCACCTGCTGAGGGCCCTGAAGAGCTGCCTGGAAGGTTCTCTCAGCTCCATTCAGTTGTTCTCATATGTGATGTGTGCAGCTTTGTCTGGAAGAAACATGGGGGAAACGCCAGGAGAGCTGTCCCTATTTTGTTCCACCCTGAGCACCTCTGCTCTCCACTGGCCTGCAGGGCCCAGGAGACTGGCCTGTGTGGGCAGGTCGGCCACCCACCAGTGGGGGAATGGACGGGCTCATCCCAGCCTCTTCCAGGCCCTGTGGGCTCTGGGCCTCCAGCTCCAGCTCAGCAGGCTGAGGACTCCTCCTCTCTCCCTGCTTTGGATGAAATATTAGGGAGGCTGTGATTGCTGTCACTGGGGGAGAAGACAGCCTGGCTCAGGGATGTGCTCACCCCAGCCCTCCCAGGGTCTCTGCCAGCTGCCCAGAGCTGGTGCCTAGGTTTACCTGCCACTGGGGGGTGGGGGGTGGGGGAGTGGCTGGGTTCCTGGCGCCCTCCTGGATTTTCCTCTCTCATGCTCTCTTTTCTGGAAGTCTTCTGCGCTGTGCCTCCCCTGCCAAGAGGAATGCTGCTTCTGGCCGGCTGCGGGGTCAGCTTCTCCTCTGGCTGGCCAGTTCACAGACTGCTGTCTCTGCCGAGCCACCCACCACGATCCCGACACACAGGAGCTCGGACGTGTCATGTAAAATAAGAAATATAAGCCACGGTGACCCTTTCTCCCAAGGAGATGGGGAGAGAAAGCCCATAGTCCAGGAAACAAGAGCCAACAGCATTTCCAGCTGGAGTCTCACAGTCTGACAGCTTTAGGTGCTCTGGGAGGGGAGGCCGCAGGGCCAGGCTGGGCAGTGAGGCCCTGGAGGTGGGTCACTGGGATGGGGGGAATGTGAGGGAGTGAGGAGATGGTAGGACGTGACGTCATGGAGATATGGGGTGGCTGATGGGTTGGGGGCATGTTGACAGAGCTGGGGTGGTTGCATCCACCCAGGAGTGGAGGCTGGGATTCCCTGGGCATGAGGACAGCAGGAATCGGCAGCCTCAGCAGGCAGCCAAGTTCTTCTTTCTCTGGTGGAACCAGCATTTCATTTGCTGACTCAGGTTAGCATAGCTATAGACACTCACAGACTCTGTGATGACCAAAGGGGTGCAGAGTGCAGGTCACAATGGAAAAGACACTCGACTGGAAGTCAGGAGCTCTGAGGCCACACTCTGGCACTGAATTCCATGCGCCAGTTACTTCCAATTAGTTGCTGAAATAATTGAGGCTCAGAGAGGGCAAGTGTCTTGCTTAAGGTCACAGAACTTACAGGGTGGCAAGGGGGATCTGAACGTAAGATGGGCTCTTGGGATTAAATGACACTCAAAAGATCCCTTATCAGGGTCTCTGACCTCTGACCACCCCGTAACCTCCTTTCCAGAGAGAACAGAGTTGCTCAGCTTCTCTGGGTCTGACCCTGCAGGAAAGGTCGTGAAGAGTGTTTCTTGTTGCCCATGGGGTTGAGGATGAGACCCTGAGTCTTTCTTATTAAACTCAGGCATCCTGAGAATCTTTAACACAACTTTACAGTTACCCATTTTACATACCGTTCAACCATTTCTGATGTATGATTCAGTGATTTTAGCAACTTCACTAAAAAATGTGGCGCAGCCATCACCAATGGTGAACATTTAGAACAGTAAATAGTGAATTTACAACATTTAGATGTTTCTGTACCTTCATAAACATTTTAGAATCTGCTTGTCAATGTCTGTTAAAAAACAAAACAGAACAAAAAACCTAGCATTTTGATGGAATTGCATTGACTCGATAGGCAGTTTGAGAGAACACTCTTTTGAATAGTGGTGAGTCTCCTAACCTGTGAACCTGGACCGTCTCTCACCTCCTGCTGTAGTTTTATAGTTTTCACTCTCCGAGTCTTGTACTTAAAAAAATGATTCCTCAGTATTTTATTCTTGTCATCTGTTAGTAAGTGAATTTTACTTCTTCCTTCCAATCAGGATGCTTTCTATTTCCTTTCCTGTTGATGGTGCACCCCTGGGCCTTTGCCGTTGAACCCGAGAGAGGTGTGACCACTCAGTCTCCCCCTGGTCATTGGCTTCTCCTCCTGCAGCCTAATATTCACGCTGAGGTTGCCGGCTGTACCCCCTGCCACCCTCAGGAGGCGGGTGGAGTGACTGGGTGTGCATCCTGGCACGATCATTTGCTGGCTGTGTGACCTCGGGAAAGCTGCTAACCTCTCTGTGTTCCAGCCTCCCGCCGCCAGGCACAGTGGTGCCTAGCGCACAACTGCCCCTTGGCGCATGTGGGCTGTTCTCACTGCCTGTGGGCTCCAAGGTGGACTTAGCGCAGGTCGAGATCACTGCTGATTTAGAATCTTGTCACCTCGCTATGTCTCACTCTGTACGTGAAGAAACAGAGGACGTGTCCGAGGCCCCTGCCTTCCTGACCGTCATGAGCCCACCCCGGTGACTGCAGGGTGGCCCACTCTTCCCTGAGTACTTTTCATTTCGTATTTCACTCCTGATCTTCTGTCCAACACCCCCGTCCGCCCATATTTAAAATGGATTACGCGGCAACACATAAACACAATTAAATTATAGCCGTCTGGGTACCTTTCCGTCCAAACAGGGGCTCGTTGTCTGCTGTGAAAGCCATCACCGCCTGCCTGACTGCGTTCTGGCTCACGTCTCCTGAGATACTGCTCCGCGATAAATCACTAGCTTGGCCTTTTTCCCTAAAGGAAGGCTTGCAGCCTCCTCCTGCCCTGGCCACAGGCCTCCTTCAGCCCCGCGCAGGGTCCTGACTCTCACGCAGAACCCCAGTGGCCTCAGGAGAGTCGATTCATGCCCAGAGCCTCGCTCAGGGCCCACTCTTGCCAGCAGGTGAAGAGTCGCCCTCCGCTCATATCCCTGGGCTTCAGGCAGGGTTTGGCCTGTGGTGGATGTTAAACAAACATTTGTTAATGGAAGGGAAACAAATTATTTTTAGACCTTTACTTCCATGAAATTGCAATTTCAAGTAGGGTAGTCAGGAAGGCCTCCAGAGACGACGCACCTTAAGGTAGGATGTGAAGAGGGTGATGGAGGGAGCAACATAGGTTTCTGGGGGAGGTGATGGGATAGACCTTTTAGGATGAGTCCCCACACCGGGACCCTCAGCTAACCAAAAGTGAGAGGCTTCACCCCCAGAGCCTCTCAAGGCAGTTGTTCTGGGCAAGGGTAGATGGAGAAGGACCCCAGAGGGCTCTGCCAGGGGTCTCGTGTGAAGAACAGCAGTGCCCACTCAGGTGCTTCTCAGGGGGCCTCAAGCATCAGGAATCGAGAGAGGACGTGGGCAAGCTCGGGCCTGGTCTGGCTTCTCTCCAGAGGCAGAGAAAGTGGAGCCGGCAGTTTCTAATAACGTGATAAGGGTGTGCACATCTGTGACACCCAAGGCCTGGCCTGCCCTTGCCTTATGGATGCCCAGCTGGGGCCAGGCGTGTAGGGGTCCCTCTCTAGGCAGCCGCTGAAGGGGCATGAGAGGCCTCCAGGGAGGGAGAGCCGTGTGCAGGCTGAGCTCCACCCTGAGCCGGCGGGAGAGTTCACAGCCAGGCCTGCTGGAAGCCCCGAGTGGGGCCCATGATGCGTGCCGGGCACCTGCCGGTGCTCAGTTGCTGCCCAGAAGAGGGGGTGCAGTTCCTATCCCAGCGTGGGAGCCCTCACCTGTGCATCACCACCCTCTCATTTGGTGGTTGCGTTGCCCCGAGAGGAAGAGAAGCTGATTTCTGACCCACCAGAGGTCTCTTTTTTGTCTCTCCTGGGCCTGCAAGTCAGTGCCTGGCTTGGCTCAGCTCAGCTGAGCCCTGGACCCCATTGGCCACTGGGAGGAGCTGCCAGGAAAGCGTATGCACTCACTAAGGTGGAGTATTCTTGGCCTGGGCACTTTCTGAGGCCCATTTGTGGGGAGAGGAAGCTGGTGGCTGGCTGAAACCAGAGCCAGTGCAGCTGGGCGGTGAGAAGCAGACTCGTCAGGCACACAGGCCCTCAGTGTGGGCGAGACCGGTGCCAAACGCCCTCCTGCTGGGTCAGGGCCTGGCAGCCTGGGTGGGGGTGTTCAGGTGGTTACAGGGCTGGGCCGGGAAGGAGACCGCTGGCGCTGACGACATGTCACTTTGGGGAGGGGATGGTGCCATGGAAAAGGACTCCTTTGGTGTCCAAGAAATAAAGTGGTTTTTGTGCGAGGGCTGACGACAGATGCCGATTCCCTGTCAGGTGGAAGGACACCCCCTGCCCCTCGAGTCCAGGCTCGGTCAGAAGGTGTGGATTTGGGTCCTCTAGATACTTCTGGGCAGGTCCAGAGTTAAGGCCACAGCCCCTGGTGACCTAACTGGGACCCCACCTCACAGGACTGTGGCCTCCAGCAGCAGGGCCGTCACACTGTCGGGGTGGGTGCTTACGGCATGGAGGCCTTCTCTGGACATGCAGAGTGTCAGACCAGGACACCCGCCTCCTCTCACCCATGCCCCACATCAGCCGTAATTGTAAGACCCAGACACCTGGGCTTCATCTTTTCTTTTTAAAAACTACATTTGTTTTGAGTGGACTTTATTTATTTTTTTGAGAAGTTTAGGTTTATAGAAAGTTGGTGGAGAGTACAGAGTGTGTTTGGACCCCTCCTTCGGTGCCCCTGTGCTGATGGCCTCATCAGCGGGTACGTCTGTTACACGTTCTCTGGCTTTGCACACTTGATAGGTGCGTAACATTGTGTGAGCTCCAGGTGTACGATGTGGTGATTTGGTGCGCGTGTGTACTGCACAGTGATCACCACAATAAAGGTTAGTTAGCATCTCCGTCTCCTTACATGGTTACCGCTTCCTTCCTGTGGCAGGAACGTTTAAGATGCAGGGTCTCAGCCGCTTTCGAGTATATCATGCAGTGATGTCAACTGTAGGCACCGTGCTGTGCGTCGGACCCCGGAACTCACCTCCTTCCAACTGAAGTTTGTGCCCTTTGACCAGCATCTCCCCATGCCCCCACCCCCCAGCCCTGAACACCACATTCCATTGTTTATGTCTCTGAATTTGGCTTTTTCAGATTCCATGTACGTGTGATATCATACGGCATTTGTCGTTGTTATTTCACTTAGCAGAACACCCTCCAAGTCCATCCATGTCGCTGCAAAGGACATCATGTCATTCTTTTTGTGGCTTAGTAGTGTTCCATTGTGTATATACGTACCACATCTTCTTTATCCATCCCTCCACCCATGGACTCAGGCTGTTTCCACGTCTTGCCTGTTGTGAACTGGGCTGCTATGAACATGGGGTGCAGTATCAGACTAGGATCCTGATTTCATTTCCTTTGCACGTATATGCTGGGTTCATTTTACGTGTTAATGCTTTTCCAACCCCCAGGGAACAACTGGATAAAATTCATCTAGGCCGGTTGTTATACACAAGCCATCTCAGAGTCACATTTATAAATTAAATGAAAAAAGAGACTTAAGTGCTGCTAAGTCTTAAGCATGTTCTTTGTCAAGCAACAGTCTGCCTGGGGAAATTGCCTACATGTTTCTTATATGCTTTTATTTTAAAAAAGGAAAGGGGAGGATTGAAAAACAGAATTCAGAAATGCCTAGTGAATTCCAGGCCAGTAATTCAGTGTCAGATATGAAGCCATTCTCCTATGGACTCTGGTCTGCTCTGCTGGTTCTCTCCAGAGAACAGACAGTGGGTGATTCTGGCCAGACCTGGAACCTCTCCCTTCTGACTTCCCCTGGAGGTTCATCACTCTGCGTGTAGCGGGTTCTGTTCGGGGTGTGTGCTCGTGGAGAATTGCTTTGATCAGTTGCATTTGCAGTCCAGGGGAGATATCGATACTTTCTGTGCAATTCACTGCAGACTTGTGGCATCAGGACTGGACTCCTTACATGTATTTTAAGGGTTATATAATTTTTTTTCGAAATGAACGTGAGCAAGCAGATGAAAATAAAAATAAGGCGAATTAGAAGCGTGTGGCCTGAGCTGCCCCCTTAAATTCCAGGAGTGAGAGGGCTGTGTCCAGAGAGGCCGATGAGTGAGCAGCTCACGAACAGAATCTGAGGGTTCACGTGGAGTATGAGGAGCGGTCAGCCTGGAACCGCTGATGGTACAGACTCGGGACAGGCCAGCCTGAGGCTGTGGAGGGGGGACAGGGTGGAAGCTGGCCATTGCTCTGATCCGTGCAGTTTGTCTCCGAATTGGGCACCCGTGTCTTCTCCATGGAGCCGAAGGTGCACAACTGCTTTCTGTGAGTGTTTCCCCCAGGCCCTCCCCATCTCACGGGACCCTCTCAACAAGCGCGCAGCCCAAGGAGGAGGTGGTTTGATCCTCCTCCCACAGAGATGGGCAAACTGAGGTCAGAGCACTCAGTGACCTGATCAGGCCCATGCAGCTTAGAGAGCTGTCCATGAGTGCACTCAAGGCTCTGAAGAGTCCTGCAGGCAAGCCAACGGCACACCCCACTTAGAGGTCTGGAATCCAGCATCTCCCATGAGAGCTGCGTGCAGATGAAGTGCAGGTGGAGGCCAGTGTAGACGCAAGCCTCTGGACGGGGCCACTTACCTGAAGGACAGTCTGAGGCCCCGAGGCCGGGTGGGGGCACTAGAGACCCTGCCTCTGAGGCCCTCAGTGCCGTGCCGACTGTGCTTTCAGCCTTGCTGTGTCCCTTGCCTCCCTCCGCGAGCTGCTGTTTGTGCAGCGTTCGTCACGTGGCTTCCGTGTTTGAGCTCCTGTCGCCCAGCTGACAGCGCCTCGGGCAGTCACTATCTCGGCCACTTTGCCGAGGGGGTCACTGAGGGCCAGCAATGCTGAGGAGGGTGCCCAGGGTCACACAGCTGGCTGCTGGGATTTGGACCTGGGCCTAGCAGGACATCTCGGCTGGATGACAGGCAAGTTCCGTGCTCACTGCATCCGCCACAGACGTCAGCGCGGGGCGGTCATTACCCCAGGACAAATCGCGGCCGGCGGTCCAGCTGTCAGCCTCGTGCACTCCAGAGAGGCCAGGCCGGGCCTGACTAAAATCCATTTAAGAAAATTAACCCTCGGCTCTCGCCCTGCTTTCAGCTCGGGGGCGGCAGGAGCTGCAAAGTTCTTAAAAGGTGCGAGGGCAGATTAATGGGGTCCATATGCCTGGAACTGAGAGTATCTTTGTGCTGGGTGGGCTTATCGTCAAGCCTCTTAGGATAACAAAGGTGGGACAGTTCAAAGGCCTGGCTCTCCAGACGTGGGGCTCTTTTGGGGCCTCCGTTCCAGCCCCACTGAACAAATATTGTCATCTTGCTTCCCCACTTGGAGCCCAGGCCTCTGTCTCCCCTCCTTGTTTCTTTCCCTTTTTACTCTGACAGTGAAGCAGACATTCTGTGGGAACCATCCCCATAAAAGGACTGATTTATAAGTCCTCTTGGGAGTAAAATGATCTCTGATGATCCATCCCTGGGGCTTGTGAGGGCTGCGGGATGAGCAGGGCAGGGGCACGTGGAGCCTGACAGCTCAAAGCTGACAGACCAGCCTGCCTTGTCTACATAGCTCTGCTGGGGGCAGACCAGCGGCTGGAACCTGGGCCAGGACGTGGTTCTCCCCCCAGTACCCCCTACTCCCCCAACAAGGCTTGAGTGACACTGCTGCTCACTGGCTTGTTCTGTGAGAGACTCAGGAGTTGCTGTGTGAAAACGCCCCAGGGGGAGCACGCTTGTCCACGCTAGATGTCTGTGGTGCGGGCTGCTCACCTTCTTCTAGCTGGTGCCTGAGCTGTGGTCTGCAAGGTGGCTACTTGACAACGCACCTGGCTTGCGGATCCTCCCGCCTCAGTAAACGAGCACTTAAAGACTCCAGATGAGCCAGAAATTGACTAGGGCTCACAGACACCTACCAGACACAAGGCTTTCCGCTGGGGCGGTGGGTAGTCATACTAGTAATAATAATAACGATGTTGCCTATTTACATTGGATTCTGATAAAGGGTCCGTGTTTGGAGATGGACCCACCTCCTCCAGGAAGCCTTCTTGGTGCATGCTGACCTCAAAGTCAGCTTTCCTCTCCTCTTTGCCCAATATCCAATGGTCGTCCAGTCCTGTAGTTTCTTCCACCAGAACATTGTGAGGGTGGGAAGTCGCCCAGTTTGGAGAAAGTGTGCCTCTTCGAGCCTCGGTTTCCAAAACCATGAAGTCAGGCAGTAGTAAAAGTCTCTGCAGGGCTTGGAAACAGCAGGGAAGAGGCTTAGGTAGGTTGTGGCCCTGAGGAAGCCTGGTGACACTTGGCTTTCATAGTGAGCTGCTATGGCTGCTGCTTCTCTGTGGAGCAACATTTGCTCAGAAGTTTTATTTCCTGGGTCCATTGCAAAACCCTTCAGAGATCTTTTCCCCGAATCTCTCTAACCTTTTGCCCCTCATACATTCCTGGCCTTATCTTGGGTGTCCCCCAAGCTGCACCCTTGGGATCTGGTGATTGATTTGGGAGGTGGAATAGGGTGCAGGAATGATGGAGTGGGGGAGGGGAGGGTGTCAGGTTGAGGTCCCTGGGGGCAGCGGGGGCTCCTAAGACATTAGGACATCCCAAGGTGCTCACAGAACACCTCCCAGAGCTGTCTGTCCCCCAAGTTGGGGCAGGGGTATATATTCATTGGTCCCCTTCCCTCGTTGGTCAACTCCTAACTCCCAGACAGAGCCCCAGGAGGTTGGACGGATCCCCTCTGCAGCCTCCATGTCAGAGTGAGGCCCTACAGCCTCTGAGGCACGAGGTGGTCAGCAGGAAGGGTCAGGAGGAAGGGGCTGTGTGGATGCTCCACCCGGCGTGGGCTGTCAGAGGAGGGGCTGAGCAGCACAGGCGCGGCATCCCTTCTGTGGGCTGATCGCCTCGGGGCTCTGGTCGGGTCCCCTCCTGCTCGTAAATCTGCTGGTCCCCCATTCATAGCAGCGCTTGACCCAACAAGGCTGAGAAATGCTGTGTTAAGCAAATGTAGACTGGATTCTCTACTGTAGGAATTCTCAGAGCCTTGGTCATATTCATGAGCCTGGGATTTGTTAAGATGGAGGCAGGTGATTAAGCTCTCCCACAGTTTCCTGATTGCAGAACTCTCACCTTACAGCTGCAGCTCAGGGGACGGGCAGTTTCCTGGGAGAAGTGCTGTTAGAAGAACCAAATCCAAAACCCTTCATGTTCATGGGGCAGTGATCTCTTCTAGTCTAAATGTCTTATCAGCTCCTTCCCATGTCCTTAACTCTGACAAAACTGGCTCTGCTTCATTCTCCTTAATTTCTTGCCTCAGATCCTTTGTTTATGCTGTTCCTTCTACCTGGAATAGCATTTAATCTCCCAGCTCAAGTTTTCCTTCCAGTCTCCACTCGGCTACCATGGCCTCTCTGAGGCCGACTGAGATCTGGCAAAGCACAGAGCTGCCACAGAATGATATTTGCAGCCCTTAAGGTGCTCAGCTTGCCCATTCTGCTTACTCGCACACACGTCTGGTCTCCCTGCTAAGCCGCGTGTGCTCCGGGAAGCGCTCATGTCTGCTTTGTCAGTCCTCGGTCAGTCCTCTACCTGCTCTGCCACGCCACAGTAACAAGTAGCTCCCGGCTCTTGGTGACATAGCTGAGCAGATCTCACTCCTGCCGAACCCAGTGCACCTTCCTGGGCAACTGCCCTCCACGCGGTGACTCAGTGATCCAGGCTGATTCCATTTTATTGCCCCATCCTTCCAACGGGGGCTTTCCATCTGCCGCGGAGGGGAAGTGGGGACACAGCAGCTGGGTAAGGACCCCCTCTCACCCTGCTCTTTACTGATGTGGTCTGAGAGTCACCCACGTCACTGCAGCTCATGGACCTGCCAGAACCCACAGGCTGCCCTCCCCAGGGGCGGGGGGGCCGAGGAGTGCAGTTTTCCTATGAAAACCTATGGTGTCTAGCACACCCACCTCCTGTCCCTTGCCTGCACCCCGCTCCAGCAGAAAGCTCGCGGCCCTGCACTAGAAGGCGCCCTCAACCCACTTATGCAGGGGTGCGTAACTGCAAGGTGACCTCTCCCTGTCTCTGGAATTCAGGGCCCACACAGCTGGAACCACTTACCGGGCATTTAAACACATGTTGTCTTGGCAGAGCCCTTGGAATGCCGTGTGTGGTTCAAATCTAGAACCGAAATGTGTCCCAGGAGATGCTTCACAAAAAGCTGTCTTCATGCCCAAATAGCTGGGGAAACCCAGCTCTCCTCTATTTTCTTGGAGATGCACAATGCACATAAGCATATTCAAGGCTCTGAAAAGTCCTGCAGTTAAACAGTATGGAAACCTGTATCAATTTCCTTAAGCCAGCACTTCCCAAACCTCTGCCAGCCTTGTGAGGTCTTAACGCTGGGGACCGTGATGAAGTGCACAGTTAGCACTGTGCCGGGCAACTCACAAGTCTTCAGTGGATGAGAGCAGCACCACGAGTTCTCCCCTGGCCTCAGATTTCCCACCTGTGGCGTGGGAGAGTTAGACGTGTGCCCTGTGATTCTTCCCCTCTGATACCGCAGCACATGCGTGTGCTTTCACATCTTGGGGCTTGAGTCGTTCTGGGGCAGGGATTTCTTGCTTGAGTGCTTGTATTTTCTCTTCTCTCGTAGACGATCACATTTGAATTACACTGGAGGTTTTGGTCATAGATTGGCTTGCTGTGTGTCTTGCATAAACCACTTTCCTTTCTGGGGCTCATTTTCTCCATATCTGAAGTTGTGGGCTTGACCTCTAACATTCTTCCTATTCCTAAAAGTTACGATGTCCTGACTATGTTCAGCAGTCCCTAACCAGTTTGATTTCTGAGTTATTAGCATACTTCCTTGTTTCCATTCCAGATTCTCTCTGCTTACTCACTGAAATCTCTCAAGAATCTCACTGTTCAATGAGGAATTCAGTCCCCAGGAGAGAAAATGCATTGTTGAAAATTCTTGCTGGAGTATAAATGCCCAAGAAAGAAAAATCTGGCCAGAAGGCCATGCGATGGGGAGCTGAGGGTTCGAGTGGGGCAATGGCAGGGGGCTGGGTGGGGGGGCGGGCCTGCCCCCGAGGGCTGCAGGTGGGGTCTGCTTGAGTCAGTTAGAGTAAGTGTAGTTTATTCATTTGGGGATGGAAAAGCAGGAGGCAGTTCAGCATTGGTGAAGGGGAGCCCCAAGTCAGGCGTGGCCAGTTCAGAATTAATGGACACACCAAGCCTTTGGAAGTGGGCCTGGCGTGTTTTCTGCCAGCCTTACCACTACAGAAGAGCAATTAGAAAATGCAGAGGAAGCACACAAGAAAAGTCACTTTTCTTGATATGCCGCTGCTGACACTGAGTGTGTGTCTGCGTTATGTTTTACCTGGTACCTGTAGTGATAGGATGCTTCGTGTGGTTGCACAGGGTGTGCACTGCACGGCTCCGTTCAGAGAGGTGAGGTTGAAGTGGCTCGCCCTGGAGGCGTACAACACATAAGCAGCAGTGCTAACAGCCTCGTCCCACTTGCTTACCTGAGCTGTGAGCAGTTCTGTATTTCATCGCGTGTGCGAGAGGTTGTAGGGCTACTCGGCGCCACAGGGCTTCTCTGGGTCTCCCCATCTCGGTTACCTCCAGGCCAGGGCTCTGGAAGAGCAGAGCTGAAAGGGATTTGTGATTATTCTGCCCAATGAGTCCTCTAATTAAAGGTTTAGAAGGTTTAAAAAGACAGGCGTGAGGGGGGCAGCGGGAGGAAGAAGAGGGAGAGAGCAGGGCTGTGTTTATGGAGCAATAAAAGGAACGTTATGCTCCGAGGCACTGCTGAACGTCTCCACAGAAGCCGACCCTCTTGCCAGCTAATTCAGGGCGTAATAAATACTAATCCCACAAAAGGGGCCCCTGGAAGCCATCGGAGCCCTATCTCCTTGTAATCAGAGCTCCATTAAACGCCCGTCTTCCTGCACTCAGCGGCCCGGCTGACAGCCCCGCTGCAGGCCCCGCGTGGAGGTGAGGCAGCCTTGGAGCTGACCTGGCTGGCCCTGCCTACGCCTGCCCGTCCCCCTCGCTGCCCGGCTGTGGCCTTGTGGGCTGCCCATCTCTGGGCGGCAGGCCAGCCCTCTGCCTCTGTCACTGGGTGCTCCAGCGCCAGGCTGGGGCGCAGGGTGTCAAGCGCACCCTGTGGAGTGTGGCGGCTCCAGGAGCTGTGCTAGGTCCGCCACCGTGGCCCGCATTCTCCCCACTGCTGGGGACGGAATCTCCACACAGCCCGGACAGCTGGGTGTGAGTAAGCCACCTGTCTTGGGACCACAGTGGAAGTGATGGAGTGGGGTTTGGACCTGGGGCCCCTCTTTGCCCCTCAACCACCTGCCCTGGAAGCTCCTCTTTGGAGAAGCCAACTGTCTCTGCTGCTGTAGTGCATTCTATAACCGTGCATCAAAATGTGTATTTTTCCACTCCACAGGCATTGAGCCCCCAGATATTCTCAGACATAAGTCTCCAATGGCCCAGGGGTCTGGAAGCTCCTTGCATAGAGCCTCCTCTTCACATTCTACTTCGGTTTCCCCAGTTCTGAGGTGGGCCAGCAAGGCCCCACCCACAGGGCTTCAGTGAGGAGTAAGCGGGAGAGGACGAGTACAAGATCACAGCTGTTGCTTGGCCCTGCAGCCCTCAGGCAGGCCTGGGTGGGCATTCTCTGGACACCCACCCACGAGCTCCCTCCTTCTCCGCTGTCTGCTTTGCCCACAGCCATCCTGCACCACGCTGAAGCTGTGGTCCAGTCACGTGGCCCTCAGAGCTCAAAGTAGCAGGGGGCATCTTGGTCCCAAGGACCATCAGGGGTCTGGTCGGGGGTACGAGGCGTTCCTAAGCTATTTAGCCTGGCCTCTGACTGCTACACACCTGGATTTGGGTCCACGAGGGTGAGCGAGGTTCTGCTCCCGAATAGCCAGACAAATGCAGCGGTTGACCTGGCACCGCAGTCTGCTCTGCTGGCCGGGGCACTCTGCCCAGAGCCCCTGCCTGGAAGCCCGGGGGTGAGGGGCAGGGAAGACGGCCCCATACCATGGGGCTCTCTCCCTGTCCTTCCGCCTGGCACTGTGGGTGTCTCACCAAGGTGGTACAAGCCCACCTCTGTTGCTGCCTCTCCTGACGGTGGGGGAATGCCGCCAGGGAGGTGACAGGCACAGTGTGCTGACGGGTGGAGATGGCATAAGTCAGAGCCCTCCCTGGTGGTCTGCTCAGGTGCGGTGCAGGGTCCTGGGGCCGAGGCAGCCAGTGTACATGCCAGACACTCGCAACAGCAGAGGTGTCCTCTCCCAGGTCCAGAGGCCAAGGGGAGGTCGGGGTTGCATGCCCTCCAGAGGCTCTGGGGAGGGTCCTTCCTGGCCTTCCAGCTTCCGGTGGTTCTAGGTATCCCTTGACCTGCGGCCACATCACTCCAAGCTCGGCCCCTGTCTTCCCATGGCCTGCTTCCCCGTGTCTTTCTGTGTCCCCTTGTCCTGTAAGGACACAGTCTCTGTGTTTAGAGCCACCCTCATCCAGTGTGACCTCATTCTAACTACTTACAGCTCACAGACCCTAGTTCCAAATAAGGTCATGCTATGAGGTTCCAGACCCACTCCAGTGTTCTTGCCTGGAGAATCCCAGGGACGGGGGAGCCTGGTGGGCTGCCGTCTATGGGGTTGCACAGAGTCAGACATGACTGAAGTGACTTAGCAGCAGCAGCATGAGGTTCCAGAAGCACGTGAATTTGGGGGTGCACCGTTCTACCCCCACATGCCTTTCTTCTATACTACTTTATTCCCACTTCCCAGAGGAGGAAACTGAGGTTTAGACTGGTAAAGCAATCATCAGGCCAAAGTGATGCTTTAAACCCTCCAGGTTCCCGGGCCCTGCTCTCAGCCTGCACATGTCCCACGGGCCCCACAGTGGAGCTTTCTGGTGGTTTGACCCCTGGAACCGGAGTTCCTGGAGGCCTCAGCAGCCAACAAAATGGTAAGGCCCTGGGTGAGCAGGAGGAAGGGCAAGAAAGAGAAGGGAAGGCCCAGCCAGCCTGGGGGTGGGGGTGTCTCAGGCCAAAACCTGGGAACATGAGCCTTTCTCAGCAAAGTTCAGGTTCAAAAGTTCAAGCCTGCCACTCTCCAGAAGGCAAAACAGAGGCCACAGACCCTGCAGCCGCTGTGGCCGACCCCCTCCCTGCCCCCGATTCTGACAATTGCAGATGCTGCCTCTTTTCAGAGAGGGCTGGAGCAGGGGTGGCTATCAGGACGATTCTCCTCCTGCCATTCCACAAAACGTTAGCTACTGAAACGGCGCGAGGATCTTTTCTGTCTGTGAAATTCCGAAAGTAACCTTGGCTCACCACGTCTGTCTGCCGTTCCCCCTGAGCACACTTACCAGGGCCGCACTTCAGGCCTTTAGAATGAAACACAAGGCAGCTCTGTCAGTGCTCATGCTTGGTCACCATCGGCTGGGCACCTACTGTGCACTGACACGGTTCTAGAACCTGGGGATATAGCAGTCAACAGCCAGTGGTCCCTGCCCTGTGGAGCTTGTGATTTAATGACCGGTCCTGTTGCTTCCACAGGGTGCAGAGACCTCGTTGTGGGGGTGCCCCATGCAGAGCACTGGGAGGTGTTCTTAGAGGGGGTCCAGTCCTTTATGTGCATCCCCAGGGCTCGTCTAATTAAGACGCAGGTCGTCCTTCTGTGGCCGGGGTGGGGAGTCTGCATTTCCCCTTGCTGTCAGTGCCGCTGGTGCGCAGACCACACCTACAGCACCCCCGCCCCTGACCTTGGTCCATGGGGAGGTCCTCCCCAGGGTGGCAAGGGCACGCTGGCCTCGAGGAGGCTTCCTGAAGTCTTGTCTGAGCATAGGACCTGAGAGCATGGAGACCCTGTTTCTCCACACCCTGAAGCAGCGTGTGTGCCCCTCTGAGGTGCCTGTGTGTCCTGTGGGCCGAGGTTTCAGAGATTTTCCAGAAAGCCTTCAGGGCTTGGAGTGACCAATCGCCTCCATGGGCCAGCCAGGCTGCCTCCCAGGCTCACCCCTCAGGAACCCGCTTACATTCCAAAGGAAGGAGGTCTTTCTGCCCAAGGCATTTATTGCTGAGCAATTTGTAACTAATTAGCCAGTGTGCAGTGATTAGACGCTTGCATAATAATTGCAGGTAATTGCCTCTTGACACCGCGAGCATCCACTGACCAGCTCAGAATGTCTTTTCCAATTAGCTCAACTACTCCGGAGGCCCTTGGAGGGAGGGAGCAAGCGGCTCCGTCCCCAGTCTCTCTGACACTTTCGGGTGAAGTCCTGCCTGGGGGATCATCGAGTGGGTGCCAGGCTCTGACAGCGACTCCAGCCCTCCTCAATTGGTTCCAGATGCAGCCACCCAGCCGGCCTCCAGTTCTATAAATAGCTCGCCCAGTCTGGGCGCTGACGCAGAGATGGACAGCTCTGCCGTTCCCCGGGGCCTGCACCAGGGGCCACACGCCGGTGCCGTCTTCTCCTCCCCCTCCTCCCTACACAGGGCACACCTGAATTCTGGCTCCCCAGCATCAGCAGTTTGCCTTTCCAGCTGCCTCCGGGGTGTTTTCTCTGGAGCTAGGAGAAGGGCAGAAACCACGGTGCCTGGCTCTGGACAGCGTCCCTGGGTCCACAGCCGACCCCACAAAGAAGTCCTGTTGGAGAATTATCCCCCAGAGGAAAAAGCAGGGACAGCTAGTGTCCCCCACACCTCCCCTGTCTCTGGAGGTGACTCGGGGTGGCGGTCAGCCTTCTGGCACGTTCTCTGACTGCCTGTGTGCTGAGTGGGAGGAGGGCCGTTGGAAGCAGCAGCAAGGAGGCCTGAGCCAGGTCTGGCTTCATGTGGGGATGAAGCCGCCTTACCCCCGGCCAGCCCTGCTCTGTTTTCTGGCCATGTTTTGAAGACAGCCAGGACCTGGGGGGTACATGTGGCAGACATCAACTCTGGAGCCTGCTTTTGTAGAAATCGTTCGGAATGGGTGGTTTCCCTCATTTTCCTGCAGTGGTTTGCACAGAGCAGGGGTGTGGGGAGCCCAGAATGCTACGAGCTGCCTCTCCCCTCCCCGCCGCCCCCACCCATCAGATACGTGGATCCATAAACATGTCAGGAGGACAGTTGTAAAAGAGATGGATTTTGCTTCCCAACTGTATCCCCATCGGTCTGCCGCCAGATAATTCACGGCTGCTTTTATGGTCAAGGTCCCTGGCTGTTCGTCCAGCACCGTGCGACCTAGGGGTGAGGGCACAGCTCACCGGCAGCTCCGTGGCCTGGAGCAAACTTACTGCGTCTGGGTCTCAGTGCCCCGGCGAGCAGAAGGGAGATGAGAGACACAGTGTCTGTGAGAGGGGGTGATGCAGGCTCTCAGTCGTTCTTCCTTGTTATCTGTTAGATGGAGACGGTGTGTAGAACATGCAGGGTCCATGCATGCTGGAGGCATTTGGAACCTGGCAGGCCTCGCAGGGAGCGAGGGAGGGATGTGGCTGCAAGTAAGGATGGGTTGAAGCTTCCCAACGTCTATCTTGTATATTCGGGGCTACGTAAATGAATTTCCTCTAGAAGTTATAACTGTCCTCTAAAGCCATCGTCCTCCAGCATGCATCGTAGGATAGAGCTGTCTTACTTCTTGTTGGGGTCGACGTGTATTCAGTAACGGGAACACATTTAAGTGTACCCCTCAGTGCATTTTTCTTTGGCACGCGCACACCACGTAATCACCACCCAGACCAACGTCCGGAACTTTTCCAGCCCCCAGCAGGCGCCCCCCGCCCCCCACGCCCGCTCCAGCCGATATAGCCCCCTTCCACAGAGAGGAAACCGTCTGATTCCACACTCTGTGCGAGCCGTGTTGGTTCTTTCCTCTCCCTTCCCTTTCTCCCCCCCACTCCCTTCTCCCCCACTCTCTTCAATATATATTTTATTGAAGTGTAGTTGATTTATGATGTTGTGTTAGTTTCAAGTATACAGCACAATGATTCCGTTAAACACACACACATATTTCCAGGCTCTTTCCCCTTGTGGGTTATTACAAAACACTGAGTTTAATTCTCTGTGCTGTACAGTAGGTCCTCGTTGGTTATTTGGTAACCATAAATTTATTTTCTATGTCTGTAGGTCTATTTCTGTTTTAGAAATAAGTTCATTTTTGTCTTTGAAAGAAGACTCCACATACACGTGATAACATATAGTATTTATCTTTCTCCGACTTACTTCACTTATTATAATAACCTCTAGGTCCTTCCAGGTTGCTGCAAACAGCATTATTTCCATCTTCCTTAGACTGAGTGGTGTTCCATTGTCTATATGCATCACACCTTTATCCATTCCTCTGTTGATGGACATTTAGGTTGCTTCTAGGTCTTGGCTATTGTGACTAATGCTGTGAACATTCTTGCCGTAGAGTCTGTTATGTGAGCCCCACAGGACTGACTTGCCGCCTCCACCATGGAGGCGCATCGAGGGGCCCAGCCAGGGCACGTCTGGGACATGTGGGCCGTGTCTGGTGGGGGTGCACCCCGGAGTAGAACTGTGGCACAGGGCACACGGTCTGCGTCACTAGAACTTGGTACTGCTCTGAATCCTCCTGCCAACCCCGAGAAGGGTTTCATGTGTCACTGGGTGTCATTTACACGCAAGGACCCCGGGGCGCAGGCGGGTGAAAGCCATGGCCCAGGTTCACTCTCATAAGTCAAGGAGCAGGGTTCCATCTCAGGCCGTCAGATCCCAGACTCCAGGGCTGAACTTTTAACCACCTCGATTCGCTGGGACAGACTCACTGGCCCCACTCAAAGGGGAGACCCGGGTCACTCTTACTCTGAAAGCCTTGATCGTATCTTAAACTCACAACTTCCTCTCATGAAGGGGGTCACTCTCTAAGGACACAGCCCTTTTGTAGGAGAAAAAAATATTTTTAGCACACACACCCGGGATCAGATTTTGGCTCAGCGAGCCAGTAGCTGTGTGACCCTGAGCAGCCTAGAGTGAGCAGATAAAGAGATAAACCACACGCTGGGAGGCTGTGCGCAGGGCTCCTTTTGATATTCTCCTCAGATCCCACATAAAGAGAACCTCCTCATGATTAAGGGAAAGCTCCTGAATCACTGGGAGCAAGTCAAGGCTTGCCATCTTTCTTTCTCTTTTTTTTTGGGGGGGGGATTTATTTGGGAAAATTGTTCCTGTAAGACTGCAATTAACAGCCAAGCAGCATGAATGTAATAGAATGTGGTACTAACTGATCTGCCTAATGTTTTTGGTGTTCTTAACCTTTAATACCCTGAAACTATCTCCCTTCTCCCTCACAAGAGTTAGTATTGAAACTGATGAAAATGAACAAGGCAAAATGGAATTCACTGTAGAAAAATTAGTTTTGCAGGTAACTTTTTCACGAGTGAGCCTTGAGGCTCTCTTGCTTGATTTCACACCAGGAAAGAGGGGGTGCAGAGTCCACCCGAACTGGGGGCACAGACTCTTAAGGATCCTGTGCCGGAAAATATGGGTGCAGTCTAGCCACAGGAGGCTTCTGACTTTAACACTGAAGGACAGGTGGAATACAGATAGCCAGGCATGAGAAAGAGCAGCAGTAGTGATGGAGATAAATTAAATCATCTGCATATATCAGGACTATTCATGTGTTCACTCGTTCATTCACTCAGTCCATCCATCCATCCTTCCATCATCCAGCCTCCCTCTCCCTCCCTTCCCTCCCTCCCCCCTTTCTCCCCCCATCATCCATTCATCCATCCTTCCTGTTTCCCACCCAATCATCTATGTGACTCACCCCCTCACTGCTTTTAGGTTTATACACAAAGATCATCTTCTCAGAAAGCCCTTCTCAGTCCACTCTATAGAATTTTCAACTCTCCTGGCCCCCAAATTTCATGTGTTCCTCCTCAGCTTTCTATTTTCTTCCTTTTTAGGTTGAAGCATACTTGACTTAAAATATTACTTTAGCTTCATGTGTACACTGTTGTGTCTATGTTTTTGTACATTATACACCATAAAATGTTATTACAGTATTATTGATTATATATCCCCCGTGATACATTACATCCCTGTGACTTACTTGTCTTATAGCTTGTAGTTGGTACCTCTTAACTCCCTTCACCTATTTCGCTCATCCCCCTACTTCCCTCCTGTCTGGCAGCCAGTAGTTTCTTCTCTTTATCTGTGAGTCTGTTTCTATTTTTTTTTATATTTGCTCACTTATCTTATGTTTTTAGATTTCATATACAAGTGAAAACATACAGTATTTGCCTTTCACTATCTGACTTATTTCACTTCTCATAATAACCTCCAGGCCCATCCATGTTGTTGCAAAAGGCAAGGTTTCGTTCTTTTTTACGGCTGCATACGATTTCACTGTTTGTCTCTTTATACAACAGCAGCAGTCTATCTATCTATATCACATGTTCTTATCCATTCATTTTCAGTGCACACGTAGCTTCTTTCCATATCTTGGCTATTGTAAAGGATGCTGAAATGAACACTGACGTGCTGGTATCTCTTTGAATTGTTGTTGTTCATTGTTGTTCGGTCACTGAGTTGTGCCTGATTCTTGGCCACCCCATGAACTGCAGCTCACCATGCTTCCCTGTCCTTCACCATCTCCTGGAGTTTGCTCAAACTCACGTCCACTGAGTCGGTGATGCCATCCAGCTATCTCATCCCCTGTCACCCTCTTCTCCTTTTGCCTTCAATCTTTCCTACCATCAGGGTCTTTCCCAATGAGTCAGCTTTTCACATCATGTGGCCAAAGTACTAGAGCTTCAGCTTCAGCCTCAATCCTTCCAAAGAATATTCAGGATTGATTTCCTTTAGGATCAACTGGGTTGATTTCCTTGCTTTCCAAGGGACTCTCAAGAGTCTTCTGCAGCATACAATTCAAAAGCATCGATTCTTCAAAGCTCAGCCTTCTTTATGGTCCAACTCTCGCATCCATACATGACTACTGGAAAAACCATAGCTTTGACTATATAGACCTTTGTCAGCAAACTGATATCTTCTCTTTTTAATACACTGTCTAGGTTTGTCATAGCTTTCCTTCCATGGAGCAGGTATCTTTTAATTTCATGGCTACAGTCACCATCCACAGTGATTTTGGAACACAAGAAAATGAAATCTGTCACTGTTCCCACTTTTTCCCTTACTAGTTCCCATGAAGTGATGGGACCAGATGCCATGATCTTGGTTTTTTGAATGTTGAGTTTTAAGCCAGCATTTTCACTCTCTTCTTTCACTATCATCAAAAGCTCTTTAGCTCCTCTTCGCTTTCTGCCATTAGAGTGGTATTATCTGTTTTTATATTCTTCAGATAAATACCCAGAAGTAGAATTGTTGGATCGTACAGTAGTTCTGTTTTTAGCGTTTTGAGGAAATTCCACTCTTTTTCCATAGTGACTGCACCAAGTTACACTCCCACCAGCAGTGCACAGGGCTCTCTCTTCTCCACCAACACTTATTGCTTCTTGTCTTTCTGACGATAGCCGTTCTGACAGGCATGAGGTGGTCTCATTGTGGTTTTGATTTGTATTTCTCTGATGACTAGTGATGTTGAGTAAGTGGAGGCCAGACCTAGAGCACTGAATGGGGCCCAGACTGACCCTGGCTATTCTTACAAACAGGACAGAAACACACAGAGAAGGCAGCAGCGGGTGCTGTGAGCAGGGCCTGCTCCGGTGGAGCTCCCTGACCTCGGCTCCCTGCCTGCCCCCACCTCCGTCTCAGAAGCAGATGTTGCTCCAGGTGTTCCTGCCTCCTTGGCTGGGCTTGTCCACGCAGCGCACATGCCCAGGGCCCCCTTCCGAGGCCTCTGGTTTTTGCCTGCTTCCTGCTTCCGCTGGGCTTCCAAAGGCCTTCTGTCCTCAGTCCAAACTGCCCAGAGGCTGCCAAACAGCTGGGATGTGGCTGCTGACAGCCAGAGCCAGGATCAAGCTGGGAGCCATGGCCGTATTCACCAAGCGCGTCTCCTGTGCTAAGATTGTGGCTGTTATTCCCAGCACTGTCCGCTAGCGATAAATGAGATTACTTCCCCCTTCTTGAAGACAGACAGGTTTCGCTCCGAGGAGTTAGGTAAGTTTCCCAAGCTCACCCCTGGTCAGTGGCAGAGGTCACACTCCAGTGCGGCGGGGCCATCCTGACGTGCCCTTGGCCATTGTGCCATATTGGCTCCTCCCCTTGGTGGGGCCTTGGGCCCAGCCCACCACGGCTCGTGTCTCATGGGTGCCAGGTCCTGATGAATCCTTGCCTCCTGCTGAAGGCAGCAAGTCCTCCTGGAGCCAGGCTCCTCGGCACAACCGGTGCTGGGAGTGGATGTGTGGCAGCGGGGGGCGGTGGGTGGGGGGTGGGTGTGCCTGCGGTGCTGCTGGACGGGACAGGCCTCCTCCTGCTGCCCCTCACTGTCGGCTCCTGGCTACAGAGAAAGTATGTTACTGTCCAGCCCACGGGGGCTATGGAGATGGGAAGGTTGGTGCAGAGAGGCCTGCACTTGGCAGGAGTGTTCTGTGCCTGCCCGGCCCTCCCGGAAAAGGGCTCCCTCAGAGCCAGGCCTCCGGCACAAATTAGCCTTGTCCCTGGCAAGTCAGCGGCCTCCCCTGCCATCATCTCTGCTTACAGTTTTGTGTCTGGGGGAAGGACGTCTAACAGACGTTTCTGAAGAGGCAGCTGCATGCCAGGCTCCAGTCACCACGTTGACACGTCCCTCTCCTCTGGGCTGGGTGGGCCTGTCTGTGCAGATGACCCTGAGTCACTTGTTCTGCGGTGTCCTGGGCTGCACGCACTGGGGGCTTGAAGCCACACACACTTACTGTCTCACAGTCCTGGAGGCTGGAGCCTGGAATCAAGGCGTCAGGGCCGTGTCCTGCTGGAGGGTCTCACGGAGGAACTCCCTGCCTCCCCCAGCTCTGGGTGCCCTCAGGGGACACCTGTCATAACCAGTTTACAGGTCATCCTGATCCACTGTGACCATCGGCTCCCCCTTCGTGGATGCTCACACTCCCTGTCTCTAAGATGAGGACGTTGGGTCAGGTTCAGGGCTATGTCCCTGGATGTCCATCCCAGTCCTCTGAGAGCATTTGAAAAATACAAATGCCTGGCCCCTCACACTCCAGATCTACCAAGTCAGGAAGTTCTGGCGCTCCAGGAGGAGTGGGGCTGATCGTACACCCCGGAAGAGCGAGAGTCTCCCAGTCGACTGCAGAGAATCCAGTGTGAGGACCACTGTTGGAGAACTTCCGATACAGGTCTCCCCCAGGAATCTTTTCAAGCTCAGACCCTGGAACTCCATGGCATGCATCTCTCTCACACAGACCAAGCAGTTGGTATAAGTCCCAAGCCTGGAAACTGGATCCAGACCGTCCAGTATCCTGAATCCAGAATCTTTAGAGAAACGCTGGAATTTCAGTAGGAAACACACACATCCAGCACAATGTCAAAGAAATTTTAATGTAACCAAAAAGTCAAAATTTGCTTTAAATTTCAGTCAGTTTGAGATGGAAACCATTGGCAAGACATTAGACATGTTTCTTAAAACAATGTGACTACTGTGCTGATATTTATGCAGAGTCTTTGGCTGAGGTCTTCTCTGTGGCAAAAGATCCTTCATAGGGTGTGCAGTGATGTCACTATGGCTACGCAAAGTATGAATAGCATTGGGCCCTACAGCAAGATGACAGCAATTGGCCCCGAATATACTAATAATGAAAAAGTATATTTTTAATTTTTTCTACAAATTCCGTCAGTCAGTTCAGTTGCTCAGTCCTGTCCAACTCTTTGCAACCCCATGGACTGCAGCATGCCAGGCTTCCCTGTCCATCACCAACTCCCGGAGCCTGCTCAAACTCACGTCCATTGAGACGGTGATGCTATCCAACCATCTCATTCTCTGTCATCTCCTTCTTCTCTTGCCTTCAATCTTTCCCAGCATCAAGGTCTTTTCCAATGAGTCCGTTTTTCACATCAGGTGGCCAAAGTTTTGGAGTTTCAGCTTCAGCATCAGTCCTTCCAATGGATATTCAGGACTAATTTCCTTTAGGATTGACTGGTTTGATCTCCTTGCAGTCCAAGGGACTCTCAAGAGTATTATCCATCACCACAGTTCAAAAGCATCAATTCTTTGGCTCTCAGCTTTCTTTATAGTCCAACTCTCACATCCATACATGACTACTGGAAAAACCACAACTTGACTAGACAGACCTTTGTCGGCAAAGTAATGTCTCTGCTTTTTAATATGCTCTCTAGGTTGGTCATAGTTTTTCTTCCAAGGAGCAGGTGTCTTTTAATTTCATGGCTGCAGTCACCATCTGCAGTGATTTTGGACCCCAAGAAAACAAAGTCTGTCACTGTTTCCATTGTTTCCCCATCTATTTGCCATGAAGTGATGGGACCAGATGCCGTGATCTTAGTTTTTGAATGTTGAGTTTTAACCCAACTTTTTCACTCTCCTCTTTCACTTTGATTCAAAGGCTCTTTAGTTCTTCTTTCCTTTCTGCCATAAGGGTGGTGTCATCTACGTATCTGAGGTTATTGATATGTCTCCTGGCAATCTTGATTCCAGCTTGTGCTTCATGCAGCCTGGCATTTCACATGATATACTCTGAATATAAGTTAAATAAGCAGGGTGACAATATACAGCTTTGACGTACTCCTTTCCCAATTTGGAACCAGTCCATTGTTCCATGTCTGGTTCTAACTGTTGCTTCTTGACCTGCATGCAGGTTTCTCAGGAGGCAGGTAAGGTGGTCTGGTATTCCCATCTCTTGAAGAATTTTCCACAGTTTGTTGTGATCCACACAGTCAAAGGCTTTGGTGTAGTTAATAAAGCAGAAGTAGATTTTTTCTGAAACTCTCTTGCTTTTTCTATGATCCAATGGATGTTGGCAATTTGATCTCTGGCTCCTCTCCCTTTCTAAATCCAGCTTGAACATCTGGAAGTCCACGGTTCACATACTGTTGAAGCCTGGCTTGGAGAATTTTGAGCATTCCTTTGCTAGCGTGTGAGATGAATGCAATTGTGCGGTAGTTTGAACATTCTTTGGCATTGCCTTTCTTTGGGACTGGAATGAAAACGGACCTTTTCCAGGCCTGTGGCCACTGCCGAGTTTTCCAAATTTGCTGGTGATATGAGTGGCATATTAACAGCCTCATCTTTTAGAATTTGAAATAGCTCAACTATTCAATAGGATTTGAATTATGATTCAATAGGATTTTAATTCAAATAGAATTTGAAATAGCTCAACTGGAATTCCATCACCTCAACTAGCTTTGTTCATAGTGATGCTTCCTAAGGCCCACTTGACTTCTCATTCCAGGAAGTCTGACTCTAGGTGAGTGATTACACCATCGTGGTTATCTGGGTCATGATGATCTTTTTTGTATAGTTCTTCTGTGTATTCTTGGCACCGCCTCTTAATATCTTCTACTTCTGTTAGATCCATGCCATTTTTGTCCTTTATTGTGCCCATCTCTGCAGTCAATGGGGTCACAAAGGGTTGAACACAACTGAGCGACTGAACTGAACTTGCGTGAAATATTCCCTTGGTAACTCTAATTTTCTTGAAGAGATCTCTAGTCTTTCCCATTCTATTGTTTTCCTCTATTTCTTTGCACTGATCACTGAGGAAGGCTTTCTTATCTCTCCTTGCTGTTCTTTGGAACTCTGCATTCAGATGGATATATCTTTCCTTTTTCTTTTGCCTTTAGCTCCTCTTCTTTTTTTCAGCTATTTGTAAGGCCTCCTCAGACAACCATTTTGCCTTTTTGCATTTCTTTTTCTTGGGAATGATCTCGATCGCTGCCTTTCGTACAATGTCATGAACCTCTCTGTCCATAGTTCTTCAGGCTCTCTGTCTGTCAGATCTAATCCCTTGAATCTATTTGTCACTTCCCCCATATAATTGTAAGGGATTTGATTTAGGTCGTACCTGAATGGTCTAGTGATTCTCCCTACTTTCTTCAGTTTAAGTCTGAATTTGGCAATAAGGAGTTCATGATTTGAGCAACAGTCAGCTCCTGGCTTTTTTTTTTTTTTTGCTGTATAGAGCTTCTCCATCTTTGGCTGCAAAGAATATAATCCATTTGATTTTGGTATTGACCATCTGGTGATGTCCATGTGTAGAGTCGTCTCTTGCATTGCTGAAAGAGGGTGTTTGTTATGACCAGGGTGTTCTCTTGGCAAAACTCTGTTAGCGTTTGCCGTGCTTCATTTTGAACTCCAACGCCAAACTTGCCTGTTACTCCAGGTGTCTCTTGACTTCCTATTTTGCATTCCAGTCCCCCATGATGAAAAGGACAGAGTTTGTTTATTATAGCCCTCTGGATGTCAGAAAGTTATACTTAAATATTTAAGTTTTTAATTACTTATTCTAAAGAGAGCAACGTCTAAGATTGTGGCCATGGAGAAGAATTGCTTCTGCTGAGCCACCAAGCACACGGTGACCAGCTCCTGGCGCAGCCAGAAAGCCAGGCCCCCGGGCTGACTGTCCAGGCTCCTTAGGTGCCCCTCCCTCCCCGACATCTGTTTTAGCTCCACCACTGATCTGTCTTTCCCGAGTCAGGCCCTCGTGATGGATCGCACCACGTGTCCAGCCGTCAATCACCAGGCTACCTGTGGGCTCACACAGGGCAACTGCAACTGGGCCGTCTTGAGGCTCCAAGTAATTTACCAGGTCTGGTTGTCTCCTCTGTTGAGTACCAAGTGGAAAAGCAATTTGCAGTGGGGTCAGCCATGTAACAGGCTCCTCAGAGGACATCTGAGCAAGTCCCTCTAACAGAGAAGGCATCTTGAGGCGTGCTTCAGTGTGCTACCCGTGTACCATCATCATCATTATAGAGTTTATTCTGTTAAACAGCAGAATATTCACTTCTCACCCCTTGTTCTAGCACAGTTTCTGATGTCTCCTCCCCAGATTCTTATACTGAAGCCGTCACCTCCAACATGGTGGTGTTTGGGGACGGGGCCTTTGGGAAGGACTTAGAAAGGTCACGAGGGTAGGGCTCTCTTGCTGGGATTAGTGTGTCCTTGTAGGAAGAGGAAGAGACCTGGTGAGAAGCTAGCCATTCACGAGCCAGGAGCAGGGCTCTCACTAGAAGAGCCACCCTGATCACGGCCTTCCCTCTGGAATCATAAAGTGACGTCTGTTGTTTAAAGTGCGGGTCTCTGGTGTTTTGCTGCATCAGCCCAAGCAGACTAAGACGCTGTGTTTTTTTTTTTAATTGTTTTTAATGGAAGGATAATTGCTTTACAATAACATATTGTGTTGGTTTCTGCCATACATCAACATGAATTTGCCTGCAATGCAGGAGATGCAGGTTCAATCCCTGGGTCGGGAAGATCCCCTGGAAGAGGCCATGGCAACCCACTCCAGTATTCTTGCCTGGGAAGTCCCATGGAGAGAGGAGCCTGGCAGGCTACAGTCCATGGGGTCGCAAAGAGTCGGAGCCGGCTGAGTGAGTAAGCACCCTATGCAGATGTCCCCTCCCTCTTGAACCTCCCTCCACCTCCCACCCCTTCCCACACCTCCAGGTTGTCGCAGAGCAGCGGACTGAGTTCCCTGAATCATACAGCAGATTCTCACGGGCTCTCTGTTTTGCACATGTATGTGTTCCACGTTTGCATGTGTATATGTTTCCACACTACTCTCTCCAGTCATCCTACCCTTGCCTTCAGCCCCCCACCCCCTCCCATGTCCATAAATCTGTTCTCCATGTCTGCGTAAGATGTCATTCTTTCAAATAAACTCAGTTGGGTTTGTGAGCTGCTGCTCTCAGTCTCACTGCCCAGCCGTCAGCAGAGGAGCTGGTACAGCAGAGCATCTAGGCCCCTTACGAAGGCTCTGATGTACCTGAGAAAAGCCCACGCAGCAACAAAGGCCCAGAACCAAAATAAATAAATGAATAAAATTATTTTAAAAATTCATAGCATTTTAGCAAAAGAACACAGCTACCAGTCCTTGAAAGGGGACAAGATATGGGACTTGTCCATCTGACTTGATGGACATGAGTTGGAGCAAGCTCTGGGAGCTGGTGATGGACAGGGAAGCCTGGCATGCTGCAGTCCATGGGCTCACAGAGAGTTGGACACGACTGAGCGACTGAACTGACCTGAACTGAAGGTATGGGACTGGCAAACCCTGGCTCGGCTGTTCACGCCCAGGCGCCTCTTTGACCTTTACTGTCCTCATCACAAGCAGAGCAGACCTTATTCTCTGTGCCCTGTAGGATTTTCATGTGGATTATATGGGTTGCAGCAGTCATATTTTATCATCAGGTTTTATGTTTCTTGAGGGCAGAGAAAAATGTCTTTCCTTTTCTATATGACTACCGTGTCTGCCTACCTGGAAAGATGCCTTAATATTTGTTGAGTCCGTGAACGCAGGAAAGGACTAGCCCAGTGTGGCATGTTCTCAGATTATTAATGCACACTGAAATTACTTCATCTTCCAGTGATGGATTTTCAGACAAAGGAAACAGGAGAGTGTATTGAAAAGGAAACAAGTTCTGGAGTCAGATGGCATTCAGCTTAATCTCTACTCCACCTTTGGCAAAATTAAATAACTCGCTTAATTTTTCTCATCAAAAAAAATGGTTTTGTAGATGCTTTTCCCCTTGGAGAGGAGGTGAGAGCCTTAAAGTAGATCACATATAGTAAGTACTTCATATATAGTACTTATTTGTTAAATAAAGTTTCCAGGCACAGGGCTTCATAAACCAGAGGGCCAAAGTCAAATATTAATTTTTGTCCTTAGCAATGGTAGCCACTTTATTTGGGCCACTGGCAAAGCACGTTTTGCACTCTGCATGAGTGCATGTAACATACAGAAAAAATGCCCCTCGCCCTGAAAAAAGACATTGCGCCAAGTCCCTAGAACCTGCAGTGCAGTCTCAAAACAGAGAGGAGATTCATTTCTGGAGATGTTGTTTGAATCCTGGAGCAAGCCTTGCCTGAAACTCCTAAACTACTCTTGGGCTGCTCTGATATATAAGCCAGTAAGTTTCTTTTGCGGAAGAACAGATAAGAATGTTGTCATTGCTCAAAACACATGGCGACAGATCTCAGAGCATGGGTCGGGGCCCAGGTGTGGGGCTGGGGTTCACTGACCTCTGCCCCCGACTTTGCTAACTCCTGTGGTTAACGTAGCTTGCACCTGCCCACCCTCTGTGGAATCTTGCCCACCCTGGGGGTGGGGCACCTAGGTTAGAATCAGCAGCAAAGTCCCTCATTGTCAGACCATCTCCTGGAGCCCAGGGTTGGCGGGGATGGTGGCACGGGCATTGGCTTCCAATCAGATAAGGCACCCCCTTCATGGGGCACAGCAGGTCAGGTTTCACAGGCTGGACACATTTATAACAGCACAGTCTCCACGTGGAGGGTGGAGGGAGGGCGGGCAAGGGCCGGCGGGAGATTTATTTCCTTAATAGTGGCTCTGACAGGCCTTGGAGTGAGATGTCATGGTCCATGGGGGATGCAAGTGGGGACGGGGCGGGAGCTGATCTGAAACATAAATTTGGGGGAAGCTGCTGGGGGACAGCTGGCCCAGGTCTGCGGAGCCTCGAGCTGCCCTCGGAAATGACAAGACCCAACGCGGCTCTGGGCGCTGCGAGAAGCGTGTTGTTCGTGTTCATGTGTTTCATGCCCCTGCATCCTCAGCGGTAGGTGCTGCTCTCGTGCCTGTTTTACACGTGGAGGAACTGTGGCCCAGAGAGGCTAAGGTACTTCCTAGCTGTGAGTGGCAGAGCTGGGCTGAGAGCATGGGTCTGTCTCATCCTGAGCTATTCTCGAGTCTACTGCAGGAATGTTGCTCTCATTCAGTCAAGCATGTCCCATAACTGCCTGTAACAGACCAGCACTGGCAGCTCTGGCTTTCCCGGGCAGCGTCGTCTGGGGAACCAGAGCCTCTGTGGAGCTGACCAAGCCTAGGTTTGAATCTTCCCCCACCCCCCTCCCCTGCTTGGCTGGGCGGCACTGAGAAAGTGAAGCTGCTTCTCTGAATCTTAGACCATATGCCCACACACCATTTGGGGTCGTGAGGTGAAAGCCCAGAGAGCACAGAGTACTAGAGTGGAAAACGCGTCCTCAGAGCTCAGCTCTGGGCCCTGCCCTGGGTGCCCATCCTCCACGGTGCAGACTGAGCGCGGTGGTCCCGACCCAGCTTTGCAGAGAGAGTCTGTTGCTGAGGGCAGGGCACGAACCAGGAGGAGCAGACCTCAGCCGCGGGCTGCCTGAGGCCGCAGGTGACCATGGGCCTCCCTCTCCTGCTTTGGAGCCTCAGCTTCCCCATGTGTGACGGCCCTGCCATCCCCCGCCTCCCCTTACACATCCTGTTTTCCTTGATCCAGGTGTGGCAGGGCTTTAACGTGTTAGTTTAAATTAGGGGTTGAATTGTGTCCCTGCAAACAGTGTTGAATATCCACCCCGTCAGTACCTGTGAACGTGACCTTAACGCAAACAGAATCTTCATCAGCAGATGAAGATCAAGTTAAGACTGAGTTAAGATCAGAGTGGGCTGAATCCTCTAAGGCTTGAAGTGAAGTGAAGTCGCTCAGTCGTGTCCGACTCTTTGTGATCCCATGGATTGTAGCCTACCAGGCTTCTCTATCCATGGGATTTTCCAGGCAAGGGTACTGGAGTGGGTTGCCATTTCCTTCTCCAGTGGATCTTCCTGACCCAGGAATCAAACCGGTGTCTCCTGCATTGCAGGCAGACGCTTTACCCTCTGAGCCACCAAGGAAGCTGTCCTTATGAAAGGGACACTCACAGGGAGACACTGCCGTGTAAGAAGGAGGCCAGATCGGGGTGATGCTGGGGACAGGCCTGGCAGGGCGTCCTCAAAGACCCAGAAGGAAGTGGCCCTGATCTCAGACTCTGGGCCTCCAGGCTGCGGGAGAGGACGTTTCTGTTGTTCAGGCCGCCCGGCGTGTGGTCCTTTGTCTGAGCCGCCCAGGGACACACTCACCAGGTGGTTCCAATGTGCTGCCTTTTGGAAACAGAAAACAGCAGGGTTCCTCCTCACTCATGAACGTTCACATCCCTGGGGCTCTTTCTTGGAAGTGACAGGGTTCTGGAGCACTCTGGGGACAGCGCTAAATTCTAACAGAGGACACGTCTTTTTGGGGTGACGCTCTGGAAGGTCCGGGTGAAGGGATGGGCCTTGATCTTGGGTGCAGACAGGTGGGCGTGGGAAAGGTCACCGCGGGCCTCACCTCACAACAGATGCTGTGGCCGCCTGCTGATAACCACTGTAGGGCACAGGGGACAGGAGGCAATATTGGTGCAAAGCTCTCAGATAAGAGATGCAAACAGGGCCTGGCTGTCATCCCTGGCAGGCCATCAAAGCCTGTCACCCACCAGGGAGCGGGTGTTCCGGGAACCCATCCTGGTGTGCAGCTGGTCACATGGCCCAGACACAGTCCTCCTGCCTCCTAGCACCCACCGTCCTCGGCTGCTGGACACAGAAGGGGTGTTGAGCATTCTGAGAGAGCAGCTGCAGACTCTGAGGGGATGTTGGGGATGGACCTGGGGGTGTGTGGGGCTCCGGGGTGGAGAGTCCAGGGTGGGAGGTGCCTGTCCACACAGCAGCTCCCTGTGCTATGCTGGGCTGTGCTGGCCATCCTCCAGGACAGGGGTTCCCACGGGTGACTGTACCCCATGGGGGACCCGGCAATCCCCGCAGACAGTATGATTGTTATAACTGGGGGAGGGGTGCTCCTGGCGCTTAGTGTGGGGGCCAGCGGCACTGCTCAGCATCCCTCAGTGCACAGGACAGCCCCCCACAAAGAATCATCCGGCCCCAAATGCCAGCGGTGCCGAGGTGGGGAAGCCCTGTTCTTGGCCCGACTTCCCCATAAGATGCTCTGAGATGGGGCCGTTCACTGGTTGCTTCCGGGGCTGTGCTGCTCCTCGTGGATGAAGGGACGGGGGTGTACGATTCTGTGTGATTCCCAAATAGCTGAGTGTGGTCTGTGGGCTCTCCCCATCCGCACTGCCCAGATGGGGTGCCAGGGCCAGAAGCAGGATGCGAGCTTCGGCCAGAGCGGAATCACAAGCCACTCCTCCTACCTGCTCAGAGCCTCCCGCCTGAGCGCCTGCTTATTCCTCCTTGGACTACCATCTGATCACCATCCAGAGTGACCCCGTTGAAGGCAAATCTGCCTCTATCACTTGTTGCTGGAAACCATCCAGCAGCCTCTGTGCGCAGTTAGGGAAAATTTAACAACCCCTCCCAGGGCTCCTCAGCCCCTGCCTGGTCGACCCCTGACCCCTGGGCCTCCCTGCTGCTCTACCAACTCCAGGTCTCCTGCAGGGCCCTTGCACGGCGCTGCCCTCTGCCTACAAAGCCCCCGGACATCCTCAGGACTCCCTTCTCACCTCTGTAGCTCGGCTGTCAGTCATCAAGGCCTCCAGTGAGCCTCTGTCTAAAGAAGCCCTCTTGTTTCTTCGTTCTCCATCTTCACCCTGGTGTATTTTTTTTTTTTTTTGGTAGTTTTTAATCACCATATGATGTGTTTATTTATCCATTTATTCTCATGCTTGTTCACAGTCTATCTCCTCCACCGGCCTGAAGCTCGAAGGAGGCCGGGTGTTGGTTGGTTGTGGTCTGTACTGCGTGCTCAGATCTGAGCACAGGGAGGGTGGCGGACCAGGATCTCCCGAGGGCTCAGACCCGAGGCCACAGCATG
>NW_011494867.1:12034368-12051933 GCF_000754665.1 Bison bison bison | reverse complement strand
CCGCCCCCTGCCAGCTCGGTTCTTCTCAGGAACAGCCCTGGGAGGTGATGGGCCTTTGTGCACTTGCTCCGAAGAAAGAAGAAAACTCACTGTAGTGGGGTGAACAGTGGCCCCTGCTCCCCCAGAAGATACAGCCATGTCCTAATCCTCAGAGCCTGTGGCTGTGACCTTATTTAGAAATGGCGTCTCTGCAGACATGATTAGACTGAGCCTCATGAGGTCAGCCCAGATTGCCTGGTCAGGTGTGGAATCCAATGACAGATTTCTTATGCGAGATAACAGAAGAGAGAAGCACACAGAGAAAGGCCGTGTAAAGATGGGGGCAGAGATTGGAGGGACGCGGCCACAAGCCAAGGGCGCCTGGAGCCACAGGAGCTGGAAGAGGCAGGAAGGATCCTCCCAGAGGCCCTCCAGAGAGACTGTGACCCTGCCCACACCCTGACTTCAGACTTCTGGCCTCCAGGACTGTGAAGCAATCAATTTCTGTTGAGACAACTTCTTGCAGCAGCCCCGGGAAACGCATACCTCCCCCAGCAGATGCTCAGAAGTCCGCATGTGCGTCAGGCGTGCTGTAATCCATGAGGTGCACTGGCTAGGGGGGATGTTGGCTCCCAGCCTGTGTCTGCGAGAGGTGAGGGAGTTGCTGAGAAATCAGCCAGCGTCACCTTCCTGCAGTGGAGGGCAGTGGAGGGGTCGAGACGGGGAGCAGATTGCCTTGTAATCAAATCCAGAAGCTGCCTCGTAAACCTCATTCCCAGAGACCCTCCGGGTCCTGCGCGTGGGCAGCACAGCGGTGGGTTTGATTCGTTCAAGCAGGCAGATTCCTGGGGACCGGCCATCCGGTGATTCCGGCCGAGGACAGCAGGGAGGATTCCAGGCGTGTCACTGAAGCAGCGTCTTCTCCCTGGGGCCAGAGCGATTGGTGGGCTGTGGCCATTCTCCGCGCTGGGGCCCCTGTGTAAAGAGTGGGCCGTGGGCTCTGACAGAAGGGCTGGGAGCCGCTCCTCGTTAACCCTCTGGGGGATATCAGAAAAGGGAGGGTGACCCCCAGTCTCTTCCCAGCTGTGACTATGACAGACCGGGGGGAGTGTCCCATGAAGCCCTGGGGCAGAACCCCACGTTCTGTGCTGGGCAGAGCAGATGGGCGTGGGAACAGGGCCTGGTTGAGTCCTGACAGCTCCCCACTGGTGTCTCAGGGGCTTGGACGTGTCCTGTGTCCTCTGAGTCCCAGTTTCTCCATCTGTGCTGGGGGAAGGGGACAGAGCAGGCCACAGCTGAGAGAACAAGAGCCTGGGGTGAGGACTGGGTTTGAACCGGGCTCTGCCCCACACTGACTCCGAGTGGCGCTGAGTATGTCACCAACTCCTCCAAGCCTCAGTTACCTTGCTGTAAGAAGGAGCCCATCGTAGGGCCTGCCGATGGGGCTGCTGTGAGGTTCCCAGAGAAAATGTGTGTCCAGCTTTTAGCATCTCAGTGTAGCCCTCTCCCAGGCAAAAAGGAAAGATTTTGTCCCTCATATCACAGGAGTCTGGGTGTGGAATGATTTGAGTTCGGAATAGTCGTTACAGCTAGCAGCTGTGTGACCTTGGCTAGTTCACTTACCCTGTCTGGTTTTCCACTTTCCTTTTCTGAAAAATGACCATTAGAGGACCCATCTCGTGAAGGATAAAGTGAGATTTCGGCCTAGCACAGTGCTCAGCACCAGGCGATGGCCCGTACCTGTTGTCCGTCGTTACGGTGGTGCCCTGCCCCCAGTCACAGTGACCTCTGCGTGTGACCATCTGGCCAGGTGCTCTGTCGGCGACAGTCTCAGACCCGCTCCTCTTGGGTTCTCCCTCTCCTCCCTATTCATCCCCGCTTCCCTCCAGGCCCTGTGGCCTCCCGTCCAGGCACTCCATGCTGGGCAGGCAGGAGCTTCTCTCTGCCCAGTCCCTGGGCCTCTGCAGGCCTCCCTAATTGTCCATCAGGACCCGATGCCCAGCGTCTAGACACCACCGAGGGACCGACATGTTCTATGTCCCTGCTCCTTTTCCAAACACTCGGTACGAGACGTGCTTTTTAAATTCTTAGACAGAATGCTTTTTACGTTCTGTAAATTTACATTTACCTTTATCAGCCAAGAGGCTGAGAAATCTTCTCCGCGTCCTGGCTGCTGGGCCTCAGGGAAGTCTTGGTGGGAGCGAGTGGGCTGGGGGAAGCTCCTGTTTTCTCCCAGAGCCCATGGGGGAACTGACAGGTGCTGTGCTGGGGCCCCCATGGTCTCAGGAGAGCCATGTTACCTGTCTAGAATCTCTCGGGAGGAGCCTCAATGTTCCAGGGTGGGACCCCAGAGCTGGGGCTGGGGCTGCAGAGCAGAGCTGGATGTGGGGAGGATCTGTTCTGGGGGTGCTGCTCTGGGGGGGCGTGCAGCGCGGCTGGGAGACACACACTGGTCTTGCACACTGTGGAGAACCTTGACTGCCTGCGGGAGCCCCTGCGATGCCCCTGGGCTCTTCTGGTTGGGGGGTTGCCCTGTGAAGGAGGTGGGCTGATGTGACCAGGAGCAGGCTTGTTGTGGGGGGACAGAAGGAAAGTACGTTCATGAGAACGTGGGACAAAGAGAACAGGATTAGCTCACTCCACCTTGTGTGTTCATACTCCCCTGGACGTGGCAAAGGTCACTGAACTCTACACTTTTGGTGGTGTTGTTGTTCAGTCTCTCAGTCGTGTCTGACTGTGACCGCATGGACTGTGGCACGCCAGGCTTCCCTGTCCTTCACCACCTCCTGGAGTTTTCTCAGACTCATGTCCCTTGAGTCGGTGTACACTTATGAGGTTGAGTTTTCCCCTGTGTTCATATTCAGTAAAAAGTTCAAAAAGCGTTTGTTGTTCAAAACATCTGAAATCACACTGGCATGTTGAAAACGTGTGTCATTTCTGGGTGTTGGGATTCCATGGAATTCACGTGCTCCCCCACCACCATGGTCTCCCGACCTTGTCCATTCAGTCTGTGTTTGCTGTTTTACAATGAATATAAGGTACATTAAGTGTTTAAAGATGGACACCCACTCCCCCGGGAAAAGTCCGTCTGCTTGTCACACCTCACGTCCAGGTGCAGCTTCTTATCCGGGACCTGGGATTAGCATTCCTGGATGCAGGGCCTTGCATCGCATGCAGACAGCACCCTGATCTCAACGGCGTTCTGCAGCAGACCTTCCTAAGACAGTGCTGAGGAGGCAGAGGCTGCGGGGGAAGGCAGGGTGATGTCACTGGTCAGGAAGCCCCTCAGTGCGGAGGCGGGGATGGGCATGGTCTGGCCCAGCCCCTTCCTTTAGAACTCAAGATCAACTGCTGGGCCTGTGGCCTGTGCATTCCTTCATTTGGGCAGATACTGGTTGCACATCCGCTCGGGGCCAGGTCTTGTTCCAGATGTCGGGGACACAGCTGTGAACGAGGTCCTCTTTTCAGTGGAAGAACAGATATTGAGGCCCATGAGAACAAACCCCAGAATTCTAATCTCTGTTGTGTTTGCCTTGCGTAGTTCTGTGGTTGTGGGTCCCAGCACGGAGGACAATCTCCCCTCTCCTTCCTCTCACGTGCTTTGCTTACTGATGGAGAAAGTTGGAATCAGACAAATTGGGTCCGAATCCGAGCTCTGTGGCTGTGCCCGTGGACACCTTGCTCTGTGTCTCTGATCTCCTCTCTAGAGGGCCGTTGATGTCACCTAAATCACGAGGCGGTGGGGAGGATGGAAGGGAAACCCATGTGAAAATTCCCGACACCCGCAGAACTCAGGCATGACTTCCTGGCCTCCTTGCTTGGTTTCCTTCTTAGAAGCTTTTGTGGACTTGGGTGGAGACATGGGCTGCCATTTCCCTCCCTTGTTGTCTCTGTCTGCAAAGTCACATGACCCCCAGTCAGTGTGATCACCCTCCCCACAGCCCTGGCCTCGGCGCTTTCCTGAGATGCAGCCCAGGTGAGTCGGTCCCCGGGCTTTTGCTAAGAGACTCAGCTGGGGTGGGAGCTCCTCACGGTAGCTTGTTGGCATCAGATGCCCTCTGCCCAGAAGGCACAGTGGGGTCGGCCTTGCAGGTCTGCTGCAGTGAGCTGATGCTGAGTAACAAACTGTTCCAAAGCCGTGGCTCACGAGTCTGGGGGTACCTGGGCTCTCTCTGAAGTTCTCACTCAGGCTTTCTCTCGCGACTGCAGGGAGCTGGGCCTGGGCTCATCTCGAAGGCTTTTCTCCTCCTAGTAGCTGGAGCTACCTGGCCACCCCTCTCCCTACACAGTCCCTCCAGGGTGGTCCCTGAGGGCAGCCAGACTCCTAAGTGCTTCACATGCCTGACTCACTGGTCCACTGTGTGATGATCACGTGGAAAAGGATTCTGGGCAGAAGGAACAGCAGCTGCAAAACCTCTAAGCTGGGAAGTGTCACTTCCGTTTCCTTCTCTGAAATGGAAATGGTAATTCCTCATGGGTGATGCTGTTGGGTGAGCATGGGAGATGAAGCAGGTGAAGTGTAGGCAGGGCCCCACACAAGGACTGGGGGGCTCCCCCACCATAAATGTCACACCCTCCCAGGGCTCTGAGAGGCTGCGAGGGATCCCGCTCTGCACGCAGCTCATCACCAGGCATGCCATGTGCCGACTCAGAGGCCTGCTCGGACTGCAGTCTGGATGTGGGAACATCTGTCACCAGACTGGGCATTTCTTCTGCCCCTCACACCAGCATTATGAATGGCTCTAGTGTGCTTTGCTGACACCGAAAACAGCCCTCCACATGGTGCCGGTCAATAATGTTGTATTTTTAGTGGCAGCCTGCACTGGGGAAACCGAAAGCCTGAGCTTGAAAGCACAGCAAGGCCTTGCAGCTGCCTGGACAGGGACGTGGGAGCCTGGGTTTGGGGCAGATCAGAGTGAGCTGGAGGTCAGAGGACTGGCCACGTTTGTTTCAGGGCGGTACACCAGGCCCAGTCTCTGGGTGGCCCGTCTTTTGGAGGTGGGAGGCTGAACCGTTGTCCTGGTGTCTGTCCTCGTTCAACCACTGCCCACCCAGGGCCTGCTCGGTGACTGCGAAACCCGGGAGGTCAACCTGTGGATGCGGCTGCTGGTGGACGAGGCTCGGGCTCTCCCTGAGGCCTGGCCCTGGCGTCCTGAGAGCACCTGGCCCCTTACTGGGCACTGGGGGCCTCTCTGGTCTCATGTTTGCCACCCCTGGTCTGGGGGCTCCATGAGGGCTGTAACTGCCCCATGGCAGGGGGCCCGTAAGAGCTATTCCTCCTCCCAGTAGGTGAGGAAGCATCTAGAACCCATGGACAGGGAGTGACTCAGAAGCCGTCCCACCCACACGCCAGGGAGACAGGTCGGCTGGGTCTGCACACCCACTCCTCCCTAAGGCCCCTCTGCTCCTGGCTTCACTGGCAGGAGACTTTTCAGAGAGTGTTACACCTCTTAGATCAAAGCAGTTTTGCCATAAAAAAGTGGTAGATGCTCATTAAACATTTTTTAAATCATACAGAACAGTCTGAACAGGGAAAAAAAAACCAAACTGTTGCCATCAATCTGAAAACACCGCTCTTTCACCATTTAGTATTTATGGTTGCAGACCTTTATGTATTTTGATTATTATTTCTTTCACTAGTCATGTGTGTCTCTTAAACAGGTACAAACTGTAACCCTGATTGGTGCTCTCCCTTTCTCGTCCTTCTGCCTATTCCCAGGCCTGTCTCCCATCTCCCGCCCTGACCCCTCCTCAGAATTTCACCGAATTTCCCTGAGCGAGCCTTTGGCCCAGAGGATGCTGGGAGAGGGAGGCAGCAGTGGGGGAGGGGTGGCCGCAGGACAATGGTGCCTTGTTTCCCGTGCTGGGCCCAAAACCCCGCCGGACCCCACTGGCGAGCGCATTGGCTCCTTGCGGAGTCAGCATTCTGCCCCCAGGAGTGAGTGAGAGGCTAATTAAGAGGGCTCGCTCCTGCATGAGCGCTGGCCGCACATCAGAGGGCCCAGGGTGATGACTGTTTTGGTCAGGAAGCTGGGGACATTGTCGTAGGGGAGGACAAGCCAGGGCACAGAGGTGCCGGCTGCGCCCCCCCCAACCCCTGCCCTTTAGCGGTCTCCTCCTCCCCCTGGCTGCAAACAAAAGGCCGCCGGTACCTGGGGGCCGGGGAGACACCGTGACACAGGATGTTCCCAGCATTTTGGATGTTTCCTCTGCCGTCTGACTGATACGTCCTAGAGAAAGCACTGGGGTTCTCCAGGGAGCACGGGGCTGTAAAAACTCCAAAACACGGTAATAACAAAGCCATAAATCTGGGCCTGCCACAGCGGCTCCAGGCCCAGGGCGACCAGCCCAGGCCACACAGTGTGGCCACAGGAGGCCCAGGGACTCAGAAGTGGTCAGAGTCCAAGGGACAGAAGGTGGCATGAGCGACGTTCCCCACGGCGGGTGGGGGGTGGTTGGGGCTGGCCTTCATCAGGTGCCCGAGCTCTTCCTGCAGGGCACGAATGGGAGGTGGGTGGGGCCGGGACTGGGGGCAGCTCTGGAGTCTAGTGTGGATCACATCTCTGTTCCGTCCGACCAGCAAGCTGCTTAGCCTTACGTGCTCGACTTCCCTCCTCGTAAAATGGGGCTAATAAAGGCACCAACTTTTGGAGTTTTCCTGTGAGGGTGAAGTGAGCCGGCACCCACTAGGCACGTAGGGAGATGCCACGGAGATGGTCTGTACACACCGCTCGTCCACCCTCCCTCCCGCCTGTTCTTCTTGTGAGTACCACGTCCCCTCCACAAACAGCAGCCTCTCCAGGTGTTTTACAGAGAGGATTTAATCCAGTGGCGTGGGTTAGTAGGTGGTGGTTGAGTGGAGACTTCAAGGAGGGACAGTGAGGTGCTTACCTGGATTAGCAAGAGCAGAAAGCCACCAGCACTTCCTGGGCTGGAGGAGGGGATGGTGTCACAGAACCCAGGAGCCAGGGCCACCTGGTGAAGGTTGGTGGGAACAGGGACCTCGGAAGGAGGGACATTCCCACAGGGGAGGAGCAGAGGGAGAAAGAAGGAGAAATACTCTGCTTTTTACCTGCACGGCTGCACCGTTGCCTCCCACTGACTGAGCTTACCCAGGAGTCTGAGAGCAAGGGAGCCTGGGAAATGTAGTTCTCTGAGTTGCAGAGCAGGGAGGAGTGGGAGGGGGCCATCCCAACCAGTCCAGACCGAAGGTCAGGTGACTGGTGATGGGGTTCTGGGAAGAGATTTCTTGGCCTTGAACCCCAGCTTCCCACTTCTTAGCTGAGTGGCCTAGCTATGCTAAGTGGCTTCAGTCTTGTCTGACTCTTCACCATCCCATGGACTGTAGCCCTCCAGGGTCCTCTGTCCATGGGATTCTCCAGGCAAGAATACTGGAATGGGTTGCCATGCCCTACGCCAGGGGATCTTCCCAACCCAGGCATCGAACCCGAGTGACCTTGAGTGAGTTATATAACATCTTTTGGCCTTGATCTCCTCATCCACAAACGGGAGGTGCTGACGGTTTTTAATGTGTTGAGGTGTTATGGAGAGCAAACATGGTAACGTATATGAAGCCATCAGCACATATTTCAGAACAGAGATCGGATCGAGGCCTGGAAACATTGTCCAACTCTCAGCATGGCCCTGGCGCATCTGGGCTTGGATTCCTTTTCAAAGAAGCAGGTATGACAACCACTTTCTTGGGAAGGAATCGCTCGTAAAATCTCGCCACGTCCTCTGCCAGGAATGACATAAGCTCTGTGCTGAAGGTGGCTTTTGGAGGGAGGGAAACAGGTTGAGAACATCTCCCCCATCACCCACATTCCTCAGGGATTAGAAAACCATTAGCTAATGGAGACATTCCCCAATGGCCGCTGGTCACCGGAAACGCGGGCATAGCCCTGCTTCTCATTTCCCCACCCAGGGATCCGAGCGTTCCTGACACCTTGGCACAGCCTGTTGGTGTGACTTCTCATGCTCCTTGAGTACACACTGAGCTCACAAGTGGGAAGAAAATGTTCCATTTCTGGATGGGGGCCTCCAAAGTGACTTCTTCACTTCCTGGGCAGATCCCGAGGGAGGCCACAGAGTGAGTAATTCTCACCACACCCTGGCCGACCAGCCAGTAGGGATCTCTGTTGCAGAGATGGGGCAATGGTGTCACGGAAATCTGCCCACCTGCTCCAGATTGCATGGCAGGACCCCCAGGAATCAGAGCCTGTGAGGTGCTGGCCCTTCTCTGGGCCTCCTGCCTTGGTCATGCTACTGACAAAGTGGACTAGCTAAGTCGAACATGCTGGGAAACTGGGGAAAGCCAAATTTCAGATGTGTTTCATGTTGGTTCCCAGCTGGCTCTAAGCTGAGCTGCAGAATCTGACGTGAGATAAACATCTGTCTCAGCAAAGTGTCCACAGAGAAAGTGATGATGGTGTTGATGGTGATTATGGAGATGATGGTGGTGGTGATGATGGTGGTGGTGGTGATGGTGGTGGTGGTGATGGTGATGGTGATGTTGGTATTGGTGGTGGTGATAACTGTCATTTTTGGAGTGTTTGCTGTCAGCCCAGCACCATGCTAAGTGCCATATACATTCCATTTAATCCTCCTCAGAGCCCAGTGACCCAGATGAAGAAACTGAGGCTCAGAGGAGTGAAGTAAGCTGCCTGTGGTCACCCACTGACAGGTGACCAGGTCCAGAAGTAGCAGGTCTGTCTGATGCCAAAGTCCACACGCATCTGTCCTATGTGCTGGCCCCACGGCAAGTGCGCTGCTAAAGCCTGCGGATGCTGTGGTCAGCAAGGTGCAGGCAAGTGAGACCTGGAACATGTGGTCCCGGTGAGGTGAAATGAGACTGGCTAAGGGGCAGACTACTGCTCTATCGAAGCCACCAAGGCCGTCAGATCCCGGGCACCAACCCCCAGGACGGAGAGCACACACCGGCATCTTGGGCGGAGAGGAGAGGGCGGAGGCAGCCCTTCCCCCAGCGTCTCCTCACACCATATCAGAGGGTGGCTTGGAGATGACGGGAGCCAGGGGCCCACAGGGAAGAGGGGAGGAAGAGACACCAGCACGGGTGTGTTGGGAGATGCGTTTGCTGGACTGGAAGTTGTAGACAGAGAAACAGAGTCCTGACTGCCAGCCTGGGAGGCGTGTGCATAGACCTGTGTGATGTGGGCTCTAGGGACTCAGGATTCCAGAACCTTCTCTCCCAGGACTTTGGACAGGAGACTGCACTCTCCTAGCCTCGGTTTCCTTGCTTTCATCTGTACCCAGGTACTGACAGATAACTGCTCCTAGAGTCATCAGAGGTGAGAGTGAACCAGTGCCCGGGAAGCTTCAGAACAAGTCAGCTGCATCGGGGTGGGGGCCTTCCCTCATCTGACAGGTCCAGAAACATGCTCAGAAAGGTCAGGTCTAGGAGGTAGGGCCAAGGCAGTAATTCCAGGACCCCGAGGCCTGTCCCGCAGCCTGGGCACAAGGTTCAGGGCCTTTGCTGCCCCTGGGTCCTTGTGCATGGGCACCTGTTGTCCCTGCTCCAGCACCGCCTCCTCATTTTATGGAAAACACAGGCGTCATGCGGGTGTGCACGCCAAGTCGCTCAGTCGTGTCTGGTTCGCTGTGACCCCGTGGACTGTAGCCCATCAGGCTCTTCTGCCCATGGGATTCTCCAGGCAAGAATACTGGAGTGGGCTGCCATGCCATCGTCCTGGGATCTTCCCAACCCAGGGATCGAACCCATGTCTCTTGCGTCTCCTGCATTGGCAGGCGGGTTCTTTACCACTAGAGCCACCGGGGAAGCCCGCCGGCATTATAGAGTTATGATTTATTACAATATCACTGATGTAAAGAGAATTGAGTTATTTTTTGATGTGGGAACTGCATAATGCCTTGTTAGATGGTTGGGGACCCCCCGGTGGGTTGTGACACTGAGTAGGGATGTGCTGGCCCAGCTGCCCATCTGTTCTCAAAGAAGCATTTGGTTTTAAGAATGAGAAGGCAGTAGAGAAAATGGCGGGGGAGCTGCCGTTTGCCTTCCACCCTCAAAACTGTGGCAGGAAGAGTCAGTGCTCGGGGCAGAGGGCCACCAGCAAGCTGGAGGGCTTCCACTGTCCTGCTGTAGAGCCCATCCTATGACACCTGCACACCGCAGGTGAGAAAGGGCAGCTCAGGTGGGCCATGCTCCAGGGTCACTGCTGAGGGGCCGGGATTCCCCTCCTGCTCCGACTCTGAGGCTCCTGGCTCGACTCCAGGCTGCCGCTCGAGAGATAAGAGTCCTAAGTGCAAAGCCCAGCTCATCCTGTGGGATAGGAAGGAAAGACTCCAGACATAATTAGAAGTGCTTCGGAGGGAGTGGAACGTTCTCAGGAAATGTATTCTCATTAGAGCTGGCCCCTCGCCTCCCGAGAGAGAGTGCCGGCATGCTGATCGAGCCCGCCCTCACCTCCCCACCGCCTACATGACATCCTCTTCATCGAGAATGGAGCCAAAAATCACGGTTGCTCCCCTGCATGGGCCTTTCTTTCTTCTGCAGGTCCGAAGAGAATCTGAGAGGCTTTCAGCTCCCAAGGAGAGGACATAGACACCCCTAGTTTAGGGTGTTCTCATTGTAGCTCAGTTGGTAAAGAATCTGCCTGCAATTCAGGAGACCCCGGTTTGATTCCTGGGTTGGGAAGGTCCGCTGGAGAAGGGAGGCTATCCACTCCAGTATTCTTGGGCTTCCCTGGTAGGTTAGCTGGTAAAGAATCCATCTACAATGTGGGAGACCTGGGTTCGATCCCTGTGTTGGGAAGATCCCCTGGAGAAGGGAAAGGCTACCTACTCCAGTATTCTGGCCTGGAGAATTCCATGGACTGTATAGTCCATGGGGTCGCAAAGAGTCAGACATGACTGAGTGGCTTTCACTTCACATGACCCACTGGATTCAGAAACTTCGCCTACCTTGTTCTGTGCTTCAGTTTCCCTGTTGGCAGGTGGCCTGAGAACAGAGGAGGGTGTTGCATGGTGGGCCTCCAAGGTCCTCTCTGGAACCCCAGACTCCTCCTCCTGAGAAGAAAACAGAGAGGGCAGAGTTGGCTCGTGGCAGGAAGCAGGCTCTAGAGTGAGGCCGTTGGCTCTGAGGCTCTGAGTGCTGATCAGGGGACATTGCTGTGATCAGATGTCACCAACAAGCCTCAGCAAGGATGGGACACATGTCCCTGTATGCGTCTCCTCTCTATCTCATGCTTCGAGGTCCTCCTGGTCACACTCAGATGCATATTCCACGTCTGGGTCCCGTGAGACTCAGCGCTTCACAGACCATGACACGTCTTCCCACATGTTGATAGCAGAGGTGAGATGGCGCTGGGGGCCTTGGGATGCTTTCTCCCTCTCGCTGGCCCGTGACTGCAGCCGGACTTGGTGCTGATGTCCAGGGAGACAGGCCCGCGTCTTGTCGAGGCTTCTTTTCGAGGCTCCGCCTGGCCCCGGCTGAGTGATACTGCAGCATCAGTGCCCGGGTGTCAGTGGCAGTGCCGCCCATCGTGGGTGCTCGTGTGGCACGGGGAGGGGAGACCTTGAGCAAACTCCAGGAAGAAGAAACCCCGTTCTCCCTGCTTTCCCAGAACCCAAGGGCTTCCACACTTCGGGAACGTGTTGATTTTGAACCTGAGCCCGTCGTGGACCTGGACACAGATCAAAGAGGGTGCATTGTTTTTCCTAAAAGTGTTGGGACACATCAGATCAGCAGAATTTCAGGTGCTGTGACTCAGCGTTTCCTCTATGGCTACTACCTTCCCCGCCTGCCCCCGAGGAGGAGGAATACAGCTCTCTGCCTCAGGGAGGGAGGCGCCCAGCGTGGAGCTCAAGGTCATGGGACTTGGCGTCCACAGAACAGGTTTAAATGTGCCTTTACCAGCTGCTCAGACGACCACGGGCAAGCGCCTCTGCTTCCCTGGACTCCGGCATCTCTTATTGACAGTGAGGGTAAGCGTGGGGGCTCCTCACCGCGTGCCGTGTTCAGGATTAGTGAGAAAATGGGAAATGCATGCAGGTCCCTCTCAAGGAGTTTGGCACAGAGTGGCCGCTCGGTTAGTGACTAGTTCCTTCCGTTGTCCCCTCCAGAGGTCGCCTCACACCCTAGTGCATCGTCCCGACCTCCCCTCTGTAAGCACCTGCTTCTCTTCTCCGTGTGCTCTCTTGGCATGGAGATGGAGTGGGGCCGTGCAGGGGGTCAGTGCCCTGAGTGCACCCCTCTTGTTTAAGAAGTGGGAGTAGGTGGGCAAACGCCCAGCCCTTCTGTCCATCAGGGCAATGATTCCAAGGTGTCTTCCATGGCTGCCCAAGTGTCCCCAGCAGGCCAGCACCACCCCTCCTTCTCATTATGCCCCCAGGCTGGTTTCTCCCTCTCGTTCCCATCCCCCAACCCCCTCCAGGCACTTCCTGCTTGTACCTCCAAAACAGCTCATTGTCCCCACGTGTGCTAGTGGGGGGGACTGGACAAAGACAGCACTGGTATCAACAGTGCTGGATGCTGGTCTAGAAATGCCCATGTACTTGTCGTGCAGACTTTCTTACAGCAGCTCAGAGGTGTCTAGAGCTAGATGGGGAGCAAGGGGCCTGTAGGCCCACAGCAGCACCAGACTTGGGCTCCACCCTGGAATGCTGGGCGCCATGGGTGTTTGGGGTGGGAGGCAGTAGACACCCTCACATCCGAGTTTTAGCTTCAGAGTCTGGAATCCAGACATCACGATGTAATCTGGACTTCCTCATCTTTCTGGAAGGTGGACACATGGCTTTTGCAATAAAGAAAAAAGATATTTGGAAGCCCTAAGAGTGGCGTGACACGGAGCCTTGTGCCGGTGGATGGGAGCCGTGAAGTCATGCCAGCTTAAGGCAGTGAGGTCAGGCTTCAGGATTCCTGTAGAATCTGGTGAAGCTGATAGATTTTGGCGGCAGGAGAGTGGACTCCCGCGTGGGATTCTGCACCTGGTGCAGGCAGGCTCACAGAACCACAGAGCAGATGTGGGCCCAGTGATCACTCAGCTTGGATGAGTTTTATAACAACTCAGGCAGGACATTCTGAGGACGTTGGAGCTGAGTGCTTGAGCCTTGATGCTGGGGACGGGCTTCCACTCGCTCCAGGAAGAGCCTGAGAGAGCAGAGGCCTTTCTCAGGACACGGGGCCCATGGAGGCTGGGGGAGCAGGGACACAGGCAGGACCTTCACTGCAGGTTGCAGCTTAGATTTGGAAAGAGCTTTGGAAGCTGGGGACGACACTGACACTCACGCGAGTGGTCATCATTGACACTGGGTGGCCAGGCCAGGCCTCTGCTCCCCAGGCTGGCACTGGGCGGGGGGAGCTTGGGGTCTGTCCCTGCTCTGGCTGCCTCAAGCCACCACAAGCCACCGCCCCACCCGGCTCCGGGGACACCGAGTGTCTTGTGCAGGAACATTCGAAGGCCCTAGAGTCTGCTGTTGATTTTTAAACTGCAAACAAGAATGTATTCATTCCCCGGGCTTCGCCATAGCCTTACATTATCCACTTAGAGTCACGTTACAAAAATAGCTTTCAACCGTCTTGCTTGAAATATTGGACACATCCACTCACTGACAGGGAGGTTTCGTTTGGTCGTCTAGCTGGGCTTCAGGGCATAACTTTTCACGCTGATGGCATACACACCCATCACTTTGACACGAAAAGGGATGTTGATATTTATTTTTCCCTCGAGAAAATGATGGGGGAACAGGCAGAATAAAAAGAATTTCCAGAACGGCCCACACCAACCCTCACCACGTCTCTGCGGGTGGGGAGTTTTCCCGGGCCTTGAATTCCTTTGGTTTGAGAAAGAGCCCCTTTTCCACCCTAAAGAGCGGGGGCCTCCTAGCGATGTGGGCTCCTCTCACCTCGGCTGCCCACACTCCCAACACTTGGGGAGGCTTAAAAAAAATGCCAGTGCCGGAGACTCACCTGAGGCCCATTCAGTCTTCATCCCCAGTGGCGCTGATGGGCGGCCAGTTTGAGAAGCCCTGCGTCAGCCAGCCCCGCCCTTGGGTGGGAGAACGAGGAGGTCGTAGTGGCTCAGAGCCGTGCGTGATCAGGGGTGCGTCTGCGTGATGACTGCCCGGGCTCCCAGTCTTCCTGCTGCTGCCCCACCCAGGGCGCCCCCCCCATCTCTCACTTGGTGACACCCTTTTCTTATTTTATTTATTTTTATTTTTTATGATATTCAATTAAGTTTTATTTAAAAAAAAAAAAAACTTTTAACATTGAGGTAACTGTAGATTCACATGCAGTTGTAAGAAGTAATACAGCACGATCCCCCAGTACCCTCATCCAGGTCCCCCATAGCAGCCCCTGTGTCCCCACGGTGTGGCAACCCTGACAGGAAACCCAGCATGCCACGACCCCTCCGCCTGTTCAGACTTCACCGGCGTTCACTCATTCGTGCGTGTGTGTGTGCGTGCTTTGTCCTGTGCAGTTTTGTGACACAGGTCCACCCATCCAGTCAGCACGCAGGACAGCTCCGTCGCACCCCAAGGGTCCCTCGTGCCCCATTCTGTAGCCTCCATCTCTCCCCTCCACTCCGCAGCAGACACTGGCCCGCTCTCCTCCTCTGTCAGCTTGTCACATCCGCAGGGTTATACAGATAGAATCTCGCTGTGTGTGACCTTTTGGGGCAGGCTTTTTTCGCTCAGTGCCATTTTCTCGTGCTTTATCCATGCCGTCTGACATGTCTGCGGCTCTCCACTGCTGTGTAGTTTTCCCCCCAGCCTTGCACCACTCTCTGTGTGATGCTCACCTTGGGAAAGACACTGGGCTTGTGTCAGCTCTTCTCTGCTTTGAATAAAGCCACATTCACAAGTTTTTATGTGAACATAAACCTTCATTAAACATGAAAAATTTCATGACTTTCAGTGAAAAATTATGGGAACACATCTTGTTGGTCTTCCTGCTCAGCCGCTCGTGCCTGGCAGCTCACGAGAATGAGCTTCTCGTGTTCCCCTCACGACGCAAGCCTGACCCTGCCACCACCCTTGAGAGGGTTGGGTGTGCCATTCAGAGCCCCTTGGCTGGGTGCAAGCCTGCTCCTCTCTCCCAGGCCGAGGGCTGTGAATTCCTTTCTCTCTCTCTGCTTGAGCATCCCCACCTGGAAAATACAAACAAGAATAGCGCCCACCTCCCAGACCGCCATGGGCATGACACGATTGCATGTGTGTAGTGGTCTGAGCTCCACGCCTCAGTTCAGCTCAGCTCAGTTGCTCAGTCGTGTCCAACTTTTTGCGACCCCATGAATCACAGCACGCCAGGCCTCCCTGTCCATCACCAGCTCCCGGAGTTCACTGAAACTCAGGTCCATTGAGTGGGTGATGCCATCCAGCCGTCTCGTCCTCTGTCGTCCCTTCTCCTCCTGCCTAGCACATGGTAAACATCCAGTAAGCGTTGGCTGTTGCTGTCACCACCTGCTGGGCCCCCTCCCTCTATGAGCTCCTGTCAGATCTGCTCTCCTTTCATGCCTCAGGCTCGATGTGCTCCCTCTGAGGCTCTGGTTCACGGCACCCTCTCTTCATGCGACACTCTTCCTTTCCTCTCTTTCCTTGGTTAATATCACTTCCTCCAGGAAGCCTTCCCTGACTCACCAGCCAGGTCAAGGGTCTTTGAAAGTCACTGGGGCACCTACTCCATTTTCAGGTCACTCATCACAATTGCTAATCATCTGTGTGTCTTTTTAGAACGCAACTTCTACAAGGGAAAGAATTGGGTCTTCCGTGTCTACTAAATGGTGCCACATGGATATAACGGGTGCTCAGTTAGTGCTGTCTCACGAATGAGGGAATGAAAGACTCTCATTGTTGGCGAAGCAGGCAGCACTCTCACACCACTGCCTTTCAGTGCCTGCCCCTTGGAGCAGGGCTGTGTGGTCCACACCCACACGCCGGGCACACTGGCAAGAACAAGCCTGGACCCTCCCCTTTGCGCCTCAGCAGCATCTTGACTCTGCCTCTAGGCTGGCCTGGGTGGACGTCCCTGCTCAGGGTGGACACTGCCTGTTCCTACTTGGGGCCCTTCTCTGTGCTGTGGCACATAGATCTTGGCATCTCTGTAGCATTTTCTGTGTAGCTGCCTCTTCCCTTTTCTTTCTTTCTGTTTGTTGATATGAAGTTCACATAATATAAAATTAACTGTAAAGCAGACGATTGCGTTTAGTGCATTTAGTGTGCTCTACAATCACCACCTCTAACTGGGCCGAATGTTCTAGTCAGCCGAAAGAAGCCTTGGTACCCATGGTGACATCACCTCTTCCTGCCTTCCTCCACCCCTGGAAACCACCATCTGCTCTCTGTCTCTGTGGATGTGCAGGTTCTGGACAGTTCACAGACGGACTCATCAGTATGTGGTCTTCTCTGACGGGCTTTGTTCACTCAGTGTGGCGCCCTTGAGGTCCTTCCGTGTTGTAACGTGTGTCAGGACTTCACCCCTTCCAGGGGTTCAGCGGTGTTCCGTTGTATGGAGCGGCCACACCTGTGTTTATCCACCGTCGATGGGCATTGGGGTCATTTCTACCTTCGTGGGTTCGGTGAATGGTGCAGGCAAGAACATTTGTGTACGTGTCGTTGACCACCTGCTCTCCGCTGCAGGGGCCATACCTCGGAGTGGGCATGCCGGGTCACATGCTAATTCTGTGTGAACCTTCTGAGGAGCTGGCAGCCCGTTGTCCACTGTGGCTGCCCTGTGCTACACACCTTTGGTGTGTGTTTCTCTCCTGGTTTCTCCGAAGCGTGTCCACTCCGGATATTGCCCCCGGCCCGTGGCCCCAGCTGTCCTCCGGCCGGCCTCCCTGCCCCACCCCTGCTTCCCTGCCCACGTGGACACCGAGGCGCTGCTTGTCTTGGTTGGAATCCTGGCCCACTGCATGCAAGCTGGATGCTGCTGGGGCAGTCAGAGCCGTCCCGAGCCTCTGTCTCAGCTGATAAAGCAGGGCTGATAGAGTTGTCACAAGGATGAAGTGAGCTGTGACACAGGCAGTGCTGGCAGCGGGACTGCTCATCGTAACTGTGACCATGAGCTGTCCCTCCTTCATGCAATCCCCCAGGAGGAGAGCCCAGCATGGCCCCTGTCCCGGGCCTTATAAGCAGTTGGAGAGACAAGGCTTTCCCACAGGGAAAGCCTTCCTAACCCTTGGAAGGTACTTGGTTACCACTTACTGGTTCTGAAAATGACATGAAACAGCAGTATAATGGATCCATGCTGGATTTTATGGTGCAGATGGAAAATGAGCTATTTGAGAAGGACTTAAAGCTCAACATTCAGAAAATGAAGATCATGGCATCTGGTCCCATCACTTCATGGGAAATAGATGGGGAAACAATGGAAACAGTGTCAGACTTTATTTTTTGGGGCTCCAAAATCATTACAGATGGTGATTGCAGCCATGAAATTAAAAGATGCTTACTCCTTGGAAGGAAAGTAATGACCAACCTAGATAGGATATTCAAAAGCAAAGACATTACTTTGCCAACAAAGGTTTGTCTAGTCAAGGCTATGGTTTTTCCAGTGGTCATGTATGGATGTGAGAGTTGGACTGTGAAGAAAGCTGAGCACCAAAGAAT
>NW_011494867.1:12028085-12034238 GCF_000754665.1 Bison bison bison | reverse complement strand
TGAGAGTCCCTTGGACTGCAAGGAGATCCAGCCAGTCCATTCTAAAGGAGCTCAGTCCTGGGTGTTCTTTGGAAGGACTGATGCTAAAGCTGAAACTCCAGTACTTTGGCCACCTCACGCGAAGAGTTGACTCATTGGAAAAGACTGTGATGCTGGGAGGGATTGGGGGCAGGAGGAGAAGGGGATGACAGAGGATGAGATGGCTGGATGGCATCACCAACTCGATGGACATGAGTTTGAGTGAACTCTGGGAGTTGGTGATGGACAGGGAGGCCTGGCGTGCTGCGATTCATGGGGTCGCAAAGAGTCGGACACGACTGAGCGACTGAACTGAACTGTAGCTCTTTAGTTTGTGGTGCAGATGCATTTATCACATGGGCAACTGGAGGACTGACTTAACCGTGCATGTAACCCCTCTAAGGTAGCCCTTGTTGTCCCGTTTGGCTGACAGGTAAACTGAGGCTCTGAGAGGGAAGGAATCCAGATAAGTGGGGGCAGCAGGAATGGGACCCAGGTTTGCCTGGCTCAGAAACCCCTCTCTGCATGCTCTGAGTTCTTTCTCACACATTCTTCCAGCCCCGAGACAGTCTCGTGTCTTTGCATGAACAGAGGGGACACCCCCCCGCACCCCTCGGGAAAATGGACACTGCAGAGCGCTGTGAATCTCCTGGGTCCCAAAGTTCCGTTGGGCTGTCTGAAATGCTCCAGCCCCTGCACAGTATTTGTTTTTGCCCTCCTGCGAGTATTTCCATTTGCTTTGGATGGAAAAACAAGCCTTTCTGTTGTTGTGAACATTTCAAAGGGACCCGCCGGGCCACAAGATATCCGCTGGAACGCCGTACCAGGAACCGTGCGTTGATTCAGATGTATTGATTTTTATCAGCTTTTGACCCTATTTATTTATGAAAAATATCTAGCTCCCAAATATGGTTGCTTTGAAGGCATAAGTGATAAGAGGATGACTGTGTCCCCAAAGTGACAAGGCCCTTCCATGCCCGTGCTGGGCACACCGAGGCTGGAGCACTGACTTGAGCCCGGGAATTGAGTGAAGTCAGAGTCTGCCATAGCCACACCATTTAGCCCAGGGAAACTGGAATGTGGAAGCCACTCTGGTGTCTGTGATGCCCTGGGGTGCTGAAAGTGGGGGGTGGGAAGCTCTGTGTCAGGAGAGGAAGGCTGTGGAATGGACCTGAGCTCAGGTTGGGTCCATCAGAACCACAAGCCTGGACTCTGTGCCTGCGACATTGCAGTGAGGAAATGGCCAGACACCTGGGGTGCTACAGAGGGATGACCTCTGAACTGACAGGGGAGCTGTCAGGGTCCACGGAGGGAGAGAGGCCAGCACTGCAGCACCATCAGGCAGGGCCCTTGTCATCTGGACACTGGGGGGCGGGCACCTTCCTCTGCCTACCTGTTGGCAGCTGGGGCCTCCGCGTGGAAAATATCATTAGCGTAGGCAGGCCTTGTGTCCCTTCACTAGTTCTCAGACAAGTCAACTTCTGGAACCCGACTGGACAGCGCACCCAGTGAAAACACTCAGAATACCTGAAACTCAGGACCATACCCTCACTTCAAGACTAGAGTCGGTGCACCAGTGAGAAACAGCACACGATGAATAAAACAGGGTCCATCCACACAGTGCAATATTCCTCACCAAGAAGGGAGTGAAGTGCTGACACAGCCATTACCACATGGACAGACCTTGGAAACACTATGCTGAGTGAAGAAAGGCAGATGCCAAAGACCACGTGTTGGACGAATCCACTAGCAGGCCCATCTGCAGAGCAGAAAGCAGACTAGTGGTGGCCAGCAGCTTGGGGAGATGGGGGTTCAGGGGTGGGGGCTAACGGGTACTCAGTTTCTTTGGGGGTGATAAAAATGTTATAAAATCAATTGTGGTGATGGTTGCCCAATTCTGTGAATAGATTAAAACCCATTGAATTGTATACTTTAAATGGGTGGATGGTCTGATGTATGAATGACTTCTCAACAAAAGTGTTGAAAAGATGGAGGGGTGGATGTTCCCGAGACCAAGTACTTTTGTCCAGTGAGACTTCCCAAGAGGATGGTGTCAGCAGCCTTCCCCGCACTCTCAGCCTATGGCCTGTGTGCCCTCATGTGTGTGCATGGATATGTGTGTGTGTGTCCACATGTGCGTCTGCTGTGTACGTGTGCACATGTGTGTGGATATGTGTGTGCACACATGTATGTGCATAAACGCACGTATGTGCCCGTGTTTACGCATGGATGCATTGTGTGCCTGAACGTGTGTACACGTGTGTATATCCGCATGTGTGTGCACATGTGTGCACGCACGTTTCTGTGCATGTGTGTATGCAAACACATGTATGCGTTTATACACATACATGTACCTATGTTTGTGCATGGATGTATGTGTGTTTGTGTGCATAGACCTGTACATGTGTGTGCATTGGCATGTTGTGCATGTGTCTGTGCATGTGTGTATGTGTGCATGTGTGTATGCAAGCACATGAATGTGTGTAAACACATAAATATGCTTATGTTTGTGCATGGATGTGTGTGTGTTGGCATGTGTGCAGCTGCACATGTGTGTACACACGTGTATATCAGCATGTGTATGCATGGTATACATACACGTGTGTATATGTATTTTTACATGTATGTGTATATGTATAATGTGTATACACATGTGTGTGAGTGCATGTGTCTGTGCATGTGTGTGTGGACATTTGTGTGTATATAAGCACATGCTTGTGCATATGTGTGTGGTGCAGGGACATAGCCTGGGCCTGCTGTTCTGAGGCTCACACTTTGGTACACCTTTGGCAAACCAGGGGACTGGCCGACAGCTTCTCTCTCTGAGTTTTTGTGCGGAAATGGCCCTCAGGCATGTGTGGAGCTGAACTCACACATTTGCCAAGTTCACATCTCTTTGGGGGTGGTTCCCGCACCCTCCTCCCTGGTCTGAGAAAGTCTCTGCCGTTTCCTGTCTTTGCTTATAGACACCACATAAAACCCTGCTTCCTTGCTCCCCTGACTCTAAGCACAGTCTCTGATAACCTGTGACCCAGAGCAAATCCACCTGTGATGACCCTCAGCTCCCCAAAGTCCTCAGGTTACAACTTAACCTCCCTGTCGCCTTTGCAGGCTGCCCGGGTTAACCTTGCCCTGCCCTTCCCAGAGCCCGTGTCTGTGCACAAGCTCCCAGGCTGGGATCGCTGTACCGGAGGCTGCCAAGCAGCTCTCTGCGTGGGGGTGCCACCTGACCCTCTCTGCCAGCTCCGCGTCCATGCACCTGGTGGTGTGGAGTGGTGCAGGGGTGGTTAGTCATGACGGACTTCTCTCTGGACACTTACTGGCTTTTGGGTAAACCACCTCTCAGGGTCAGTCCTCGTGTCCATGTTGTGCATTTAAAAGCAGCCAAAGGCCACCCCCGCCCCATCCCTCCCCTGTGGGAAGTGGGTTCCTCCTCCCGTGTCCACTCTGTACCTGCTCCACTCCTACAGGAAGTGGGTTCCTCATGTGTCCACTGTGTACTCATCCCCTCCTGCAGGAAGTAGGGTCCCTCCTCATGTGTCCACTCTGTCCTGCAGCACTCCCATAGGAAGTGGGGTCCCTCATCCCGTGTCCACTGCGTACCCACACCGCTCCCACAGGAAATGTGCACTCCTGCTCCACAGCAATGGAGCCGACTGTAAAACTCAACCAGCACCCCCACCCCCTGGCCTGGGGCTCTGGGCTCTCCTGGCACTCACACCTCACACACCTCAGGGCACCCCGTGCACCCCAGCCTCAGCCTCACAGCACAGCCTGTTGTCTCCACATGGGCCTCCCTCTGCCCCAAGCCCACATCAGCCCATGTTCTCTGTCCATGTCTCTCAGAGGGAAATGATAAAGGAGGAGATTGCACAGGAAATCCATGATAAATTTAGACATTACCTGCTGTGTCCCCCTGAGAGTCACATGCTGAAATCCAAATGTCCAAGATGGTGGTGTTGGGAGGTGGGGCCTCTGGGAGGTGAGAGGTCACAGGGCTGGAGACTCGTGAAGGGGTTAGTGCCCTCATAAAAGAGACCCTACAGCCCTCCTCCCTGCAAGAGTCTGTGACCTGGAAGGAGGCTCTCACTCAACCGAACTTCCGGCCTCCAGGTCTGTGAGAAAGGGACTTCTGTTGTCTATCAGCTGCTCAGTCTGTGGCATTTGTGATAGCATCCCGAGGGACTCAGACAGTAGCCCGACAATCACAAGACTTCACCCAGCCTTCCCAGGTACCCAGTAAGAGAGGTGTGCTGTGCGGACGTCACTTGAGAGAGGTGTTGAGTGCAGCTCAGAGAGGCTGAGTGTCTTGTCTAAGGGCATACAGAGGGAAGCAGCAGAACCAGGCTCTCGTCCCTAGGAAGAGGGGCATGGTCAGCACAGTGGTCCCAGCAGATCCCAAGCTCCTCCCTCTAGCCCCAGAGATGCAGGTGGACCAGCCAGGACCCCCAAACTGGCTGTTGTGCCCCCCAAGCCGGGCAGGGCTGGGCCCACAGCAATCTTAGATAGGAATCCACCTGCTCACTCCTCTGGGAGGGACGGTGCAGGACACCCATCCTGACTGGTCTGGGCTGCTCCTCAGCCTCCGGGCCTCACGGTTTATCTCCATGTAGCACAGATCCTTTAAACACGTCAGCATTGCTATGAAAATCAGGATCAATTCTGGCCAAGACCTGACTCACCCATTGTCCCTGCTCATTGTCCTTTTAGGAAATTCTTCCCAAGGGGGCTCCTGTGGGTTTGGGCAGAGGGGCCTCATGGTGACCCTCATGCCATGTGTCCGGTCACCCCTCACCTCCTGGGGAGGCACACTTTCCAGAAGTCATCAGAACAAGCTGGTCTTTCCTGGAAGGATCCGGGCTCTCCCAACACTTCCTGGATTTGCAGGTTCCCGAATTCACCAGTATTCTTTCTCAACCTTTATTTATTTATCTCACTTTATTATTTTTGGATTAATGTAAATGAAGTCTGTGTTTGGCTTGCTAGAATGGATGAAAGGTTTGCTCAGGTCAGAAGCTTCAAAGTGGGTTTTGATGGAAGAAAACTGATAAAAGAATCTCTGCAGTGTTTTTTAACCTTCACCCCGTGTTGGTATGAGATGAGGAGGATGGGGAGGTGATGATGGGAAGAGACTTGCTCCCATCTTCACCCACACGGTGGGGGGAGGGCACCCACGGGCACCTGTCTGGGGCGGGACGTCACTGGGCCCCCACCCCGCTGGCCGGAACCTAGCCGTGGGCTCACACCTGCCTGAGACTCTGCACCTTTAGTAAGAACAGGCTCCAGGGTGGTGGGTCTTTGGGAGGGACAATCATGCCTAGTTACAGTTAGTATTATCAGCTGAGAGGAGAATGGATATTGGTGAGCACTATTAATAGCCACTTCTGCCTTCACACTTGCCCGTCAGGCTGGTTTTAATCTGGAGACTGAGGTTCTATCTGAGGCGCCCAGAGAAGTCAGCTCCTACCAGGGTCAGCCCTTCAGTGTTCTGCTAAGATGTGTCTCCTCCTCCCATCTCTCTGTGCTGTGGGTTGTACCCTCCTATTGTCTTGGTTTGGATCCGCAACCCCCTACCCCAGGCAGACCAGGGTCAAGGTTGGGTGCGAGGGGTCTGTTTGAGAGGCGACCTCAGGGGACATCAGGAAAGGAGAGTGGGAAGAGAAAGGGCCAGTGCCCAGTGCCTTCTTGGCCCTGTGACCGTGGTGGGAGCTCGAGGGGACCGTGGATCACCCCTTGGAGTTTCTCAGCTGCTCAGCCAGGGCGCCAGGACGTTGCCCACCTACTCTCCCTGGTGGAGAACTGCTCCCAAGGACAGTGGTTCCTGGCAGTTCTGGCCTGCCTGTCTGCGCTCAGGCCATGCTTGTGCCCCCAGCAGAAAACGCTCCTGCGAGAGGCTGCAGGCGCCAGAGGAAGCCACGGCTGTGTCCAGGATGATGCCTGCCAAGGCCGGGCACCAGCAGCGATGCTACAGCCGTGTCCTGAGCTGACGAACCCCCGGTCTCCACGGAGTCACTCCCCTCACCTCCCCACCAGCTGTGAGCTGCTGACGTGGCAGCTTCGTGGCTTGGACGACTCCACGGAAGCTCTGCTGCTGGGGGCCCGAGGAGCCCCCTTCAATTTTGGGGGGACCTCTTT
>NW_011494867.1:12008689-12027980 GCF_000754665.1 Bison bison bison | reverse complement strand
TCCGCCGCCCAGCCCTGTCCTTCAGGAAGGCGGCTGTGTATTAGTTCGCTGTCTGGGGGCTTGGACAGCCGCAAGGTCGTCTCCCGCAGTCAGGAGGCCCCACGTCTGAGACCAAGGTGCGAGTGGGGCTGCTGCACCTGGGCTGGGAGCAGGACCTGCTCGGGGTTCCCTGGCCACCCGGTGCTCCCTGTAGACATGTCCCCACCATCTCCGCCCATGTGCCCTCTGTGCCCACAGCCCCCCCTTTTATCAGTGGGAGGCCCACCCTCGCCAGTGTGACCTCATCTTGACTAACACCATATTTCCAAATAAGGGCACATTCTGAGGTGCTGGGTTTTGGGACTCCCACATGGGGATTTGGGGAGGGCACGGTTCAGCACGCAAAGGGTGGGAGAAGACGGCAAAGGGGCTGCCACACGGCGTGTGAGAGGATCTGATGTAGATCAGCGGAGCCCCCAGGCAGGTGGAGGTGTGTGCCGAGGTCACCCTCTGGGCAGGGCACAAGCGCTTCTTCTGAGACACTTGAGGTCGGAATGAACGGGCTCCATGCATCGTGTGGCCTCACCAGGGCCCTTGGTTTTTGAACTCGAGTGCCCTTTGGGTTTCATCCAGCTCTGCCGAGGCAGCCCCTAGGATCCTCCCTGAACCGGGACCCGGGGCGGGGTGTGGAGCTCCCACTGACAGCCGGGAGGAGTGGACCCTGCAGCCTGTGACTCTTCGGTGCCTGCTTTCAACCTCCGGGCAGTGGGGGTGGGGGAGCAGGCAGAGGGAGTCGGAAAGTGGTCCGGTCCCCAGAGCGGTCACTGGCCATCCTCCGCCCCCTGGAGAATAATCCATTTAAAACTTCTGAGCTGTCTAGACTTGTTATCTGGCCCCTAATTCCTGAGAGCCCGGAGCGGGCAGCAGCGGGACTGCCGAGATAGCAAGAGGGTGAAGTCATTGGCGTAAATCCTGCAGCAGGAAGTCGGCTCCAGGAACGATGGACGAGCGTGGGCCGGTGCCCGCACGGGGGGCAAGATAACGCGTCTAGACTCCGCTGGCCATTTCCTCCCCTTCCTCTAGGTGTCCTATCGGCCGCCCCGCGGCCTTCCTGCTCGCTCTTCCCGTGCCCCGCAGGAGAAACCCTCTCAGGAAGACCTCACTTCATTTTCAGTGTGAGGGGCTGGGTGTGGGTGCCTTCTCTATGCCACGGCGACGGCGGGGACAGCCAGGCCAGCCTCCACCACCCTGTCATTTCTGAGAGTTCAACGGGTTAGGGGAAAAATGACGTTTTCTAGCCAGCATCCAAAGGTCAATGGAAGGTCATTGGTGGGATCAGGAGGACACAAGTTGATGTCAAACAGACCCAGAGATTTCCACAAGTCCTGGAGAGAAAAGAGCCCGGAGCAAAGCTTATCTGAAAACCCCTGGGAGCTGTGGAACGCTGCTCAAGCTGCACAACCTCCCATTTCCGGAAAGAATGGCTCGTTTCATTGGCCCCAGAGCATGCTGGGTGATCCTGAACCCTGAAGTCAGGGTGGGGAGTGAGGTCAAAAGGTCATCTGGTTCACTCCCCTGCCTCTAGGCAGGATTCTCCCAGCAAAGAGTCGTCGTGTGTGTTCTAGCAAGCAAGGCCGCAAGTGGGGGCTTGGGGAGGAAACAGGCCTGTGAGCACCTGTGAGCAATGATGACGTGGTAATCCCCGCCAGCTGTCCAAGTCTGCGAGCCCCGCCAGTGCCTTGAAGTTTGGAGAACTGCACTGGGACCTGTTGGGGGACATTGGTGGGGAAGAGCGCAGTGTGTCCAGAGATTAGCCGCCACCGCTGGGGCAACAACCATAGAACATCAATGACAACAACAGAAGCGAAAATGTCTTGAGCAGTTGCCATTCGCAGGGTTATGTGGAGTGGCTAAATGCTTGCACGTCATCTCTTGAATCATCATATAAGCCTCTAAGCCCACGGGGGGGTCCTGTTGTAATTGTCCAAAATGAGGCTCAGAGATGGAAGGTGCCTGCCCAAGGTCCCCTAGTCTGTAAGAAGCAGAGGTAGAGTTTGGCTCAGCTGGAGCGACTTCAGAGCCCAGGACTGAACAGCTGCTCCTCATGTGAATGTACCACGTGTGTCCTGTTCCACTGAGCAGGTGCGGGCAGCTGAGGGTGGCCCAGGTTAATAAATGGGGTGACTGGGAGGCCACCCACAGCCTTTAGATCCCAAATCCTCTATGGCTCCCCTGGACACCCCCCTTCCCACCACGTGCAGTGCCTTCTTACAAAACCAGTTGCTCTTTTATGACCCGTGGGGCAGGTGGAGAGGGAGTCACTACACTGGGACTTAGCTTTCCTGTGCTCCTTTACATGAGGACGATCCCGCACCTACCATGCTCCTGTTACAGATGTAAGAGAAAGCTATGCTGTGTGAAAGGAGGTCAAAGTCAGCAAGAAGAGTGCGTCTAAAGATACAGAAGGCCCTTGAGTCTCACCCAGCCATGAACATAGCCTCAAGCTGGAGGCGGACCCCACTAAGGCGGCTGCAGAGATTGTGAGGAAGAAAAAGGAAGACCAGACTGAGAGTGCCCAGGAGTCCCAGCTGGCCACAGCGGAGGAGCTGCCTAATACCTGAGTCCATGGGAAGTGTGACGTTTGTCATTAAGGCGCTATCAGTAGGGGGCTAGTTAAATAAACAATGAATGGGGCACCTGGTGGAATAGTATGCAGCCATCAAAAGGAATGCAAGGCTCTTTATGTAACGATGTGGAATGATCACCAAAGTAGTTGAATGAAAAGCCGCTCGATTTTACGTGAGTGTGTGTGTACTTACGTGTGTAAGTGTATGTATTCATATGCTTGCTGCTGCTGCTGCTAAGTTGCTTCAGTCGTGTCCGACTCTGTGTGACCCCACAGACGGCAGCCCACCAGGCTCCCCCGTCCCTGGGATTCTCCAGGCAAACACTGGAGTGGGTTGCCATTTCCTTCTCCAATGCATGAAAGCGAAAAGTGAAAGTGAAGTCGCTCAGTCGTGTCCGACCCTCAGCGACCCCATGGACTGCAGCCTACTAGGCTCCTCCGTCCATGGGATTTTCCAGGCAAGAGTACTGGAGTGGGGTGCCATTGTCTTACATGTACATAATTATATATTTATATTTCTGAAAGATCTCTAGATACTAGTAGCCCTGGAAAGGTGACTGTGGGAAATGTTGGGAGGGAGATACTTGCTTATATCTTGAATTTTTGATCAGGTGACTATCTGACCTTAAAAAGAAAGAAAGAAAAAATAGCCCCATCCTGTCCTCTAAACTCAGGTGGTCTCTTGAATAATAAGCGACTCCCCTTTGTGCCCAAGGGCTCTTGATCTCTCACCTGGGTGTTACAGAGGTACAGGAGGGGTGCATTTTTGGCCCGTGAGAGTGAGCTCTGGTGAGGGGTGCTAGTGCATGCCCATTCCCACCCCGCCCATGGGTGGCACTGCCCAGCTGTGGTACAGGATGGAATTCTGTAGCGTGGGGGTCCCAGAACCTGCAAAGAAGCCAGTGCCCTCAGCTCCACGAGTGCCCAGGTGGCCTCCCACAGGCATAGAAAATGCCTTCTCTCAGGCAGGGGACAGAATCCTGAGAGGGCGATACTGAGGATTTATGGGCCTTCCCAGGGCTCAGACTTTCTGATGGCCCCTGAGACAGGCAAGGGGTCAGGGGTTATCTCCGGGTGGGCAGCTGGGGGCTGCCTGGGGCCCCCTCCCTCCCTCAGCAGCTGCTAGAACCATCAAGGGGTCCGTCCCTTCTTATGCCTGGCTCGGGTTTCTGACCTCGGAGCAGCCCATACACTGTGCAGACCTCAGTGGGGCGAAATGGACTTTTCAAGAGTAAAATGAAGAGGGACAGTGGTCCAGAGGGACAGATGGGGAGAGGAACAAGGGAGGACAGTCCCCTGCGGAGATAAACGCGAGGCCCCTGGAACGTGAGGCTGTGGGGGCCATGGGAGTGTGAGGGGACCTTTGTTCCTGCCACTGAGGGCTGGAGTCATTCCTAACAAATGGTAGCATGAAGTCCGAGGGAGAGGTCCTAGAACCCGCCCTCGAGAAGGCAGAGACAGGCCACGGGATTTCTAATTTCCTGTTCAGGCTACCAGAAGGCAGTGTGGTGAGGGGCGGGTGATCCCCACTGGGGAGCATTGGAGGAGTGAGGCTGTGCTCTGGGCCTCTGTTTTCACATCTGTAAAATGGGCGTATAATAATTCCTCTTTCTTGAGAGTATACAGTGACCATCTGAGATGCTGCTGGTCAAATGCATGGCCACATGCATTTGTAGCAGCCGGCTCCCCACAAAGCGCTTTGTCCAGGTGGCCCAGGCAATCCCCACAAGAATACCATGCTGGGGATGGGGTTGCGGGGGGCGGGGCGGTCCAGATAAAGCAACTGAAGCAGAGAAACTGAGGGCCTCACCCAATGTCTCAGAGCTGGATTCCAGCCCAAGCCCAAGCCCAAGCCCACGCTGGCTGGTCTTCACCCATCGCCGACTGCAGCCAGGCCTCTCGCCCAGCATGTCCCTAACCCAGGGCCCTTTTGCCCTTGTTTCAGGCCCACGTTTGAGCCAGCGGGTTCCTGTGTGGTTCGAGTGCAGGTAAGCTTTGATTTAACGCCTGCGGTGGTTTCTCAGACTCTGGTGAACCTGGAGGATGCCCTTTCTCAAGGCCCAGAAAGGGAGGAATCCATGCTTTCTGTAGTCCCCAGAGAGATTTATGCTCCTGGCGGGCCAGCCGTGCATTATTACACTTCCTTCTCTTTCATTAATCATCCCCCAGCCCTCAGTCCTCCTGACAGCCAGGAGCAGCAGCCTGTGAGCCCCGAGTCCTGCCGATTAGGACGCTGCCGGGCAGGCGGCGCTTATCTCTGGGAGAGAGCCCAGAGCTGCCTCGACGGAAGGGCAGTGCCTGTGCCCTCGGCTCCCCCATCACCACCCCTCCAGGAAGGAAGCCCACCCCTCCCCGGGAGCCAGGTGCTGATGGAGTGGCTCAGCACGCTCGATCGGCGCAGGAGCAAGTGCTGATGTGCGGGGCAGCTGGTCCAGATGCATGCCGGGACAACGACAGTCACTCTCTTCTTGTTGGTTTTCTTATTCAATCTTGAGAATTCCCCAGGGTCCTGTGTCAAGTACTTCCCTCCATTCCCTCGCGTTTTGATTGTCTCAGCATGCTCTAAGGAGTGTACAGCTCATCACCCTTCCTGCACGAGGAAATGGGGGTCCAGGGAGGTGAGAGGAACAGGTCCCCGTCAGCGAGCAGGGCACCTGACTGTCCTGCTCTTTTCTGCCGTCCATCCTGACAGGTCATGGGTTTCTGTTTTCAAGACTTTTTTTTAAAAAACAGCTTCATGGGGGTATAATTCACAGCATTACAAGTCACCTGTGTGAAGTGTATAATTCAGTGGTTTTTCAAATATCTGCAGATGTGTGCAGCCTCCCCCAGTAAATTTCAGGACAATTTCATCACCTAAAATCATCCCTCTACCCTTAACCCCAGGCCCCTCCTTCCTGAGACCTACAACCCTCAAGTTGCTCCTTGTTTCCTTCCAGTTAATAGACAGCCGTGGACTAGACCCCAGCTGCCACCCTCGTGTGCCCTCCGGGTCCTGGTTCTGAGTCACCACTCTTTCCAAAGTCCCTTGGGGTGCTTGGCTAGGCCAGGTGGAGTGTGTGTCTGAGCCCTGGGGGACACTCTTGCTGGCATTCTGGCTGGTACTAGTGGCAGGGCAGATGGGACCCTGGGATAACTGATGGAAGGGGCCGAGGCCCTCAGGGGCTTACAGCCCAGTGCAGGTGGGGAGGACAGGAGCGACGTGGGCCCATGGGCAGTGAGGAAGCAGGCAGACCACAGGCACACACCATATGTTTGAGCTGGAACCTGAGGTTAAGTGGGAGTTGGGGTCCACAAGAGCGGTGGAGGGGGCAGAGGGTCAGGAGGGGGAGTGGCTGAGGTCAGAGAACAGAGTCCCTTTGGTAACTGCAGGGAACTCAGCGTGAAGCCCAGCAGGACTGGGGATAGGGTGGGAGGAGGTCAGGAAAGCAGGCAGGCGGCCTGGAGGCAGGACCAGAAATGGGAGGCCTGGGGCTCAGAGGGGAAGGGGCTTCCTGTGAGCCCCTCAGTTACAGAACATGCTTCTCTGTGCTCTTAGGTCCTACTGAAGAGCAGTCAGGGCAGAGCGGCCTGCCTGCTCCTCTCGATAAATCCTACGAGTTTTTATCCATTCCAATGACTTCTTGATACTTACTAAATCAGGAGAAGTCCAGATTTGTCTTCCTTCTCAATGAGCTGAGTCCCTCCTGGCAACCACTGGAGTGTGTGCCCTTGGTGGGCATGTCCCCACAACACTCCCTTTTGCCCCTGACTCCAGGCCAAGGGTGCCTTTTCTCCCCCTGGCCTGCCCCACCCAGCTGTGTCACTCTGGGCTCAGAGAGCTCAGAACTCCAGAGCTCTGTCCTTCATTTGAAAGTGTTTAGAGCAGACATTTAACACCTGGTTAAATGTGTTAGGGCTTCCCTGGTAGCTCAGATGGTAAAGAATCTGCCTCCAGTGGAGGAGACCTGGGTTTGATCCCTGAGTTGGGAAGATTCCCTGGAGAAGGGAATGGCTACCCGCTCCAGTAGTCTTGTCTGAAGAATCCCATGGACAGAGGAGCCTGGTGGGTGGACAATCCATGGGGTTGCAAAGAGTCAGATACAACTGAGTAACTAACACTTTTACAACACTGAAACGTGTTAGAGAACCTGCCAGCCCGATAGTACCTTTGTGATAAATGGACAGATGGTTCCAAGGTGTCCCCTCTGGGTAGATGGATTCTGAAAAAGTGCGCCCTCCCTGGGGGCCAGACGCAGGGTGCAGGGCAGGGCAAGCAGAGCTTGTGTGTGCGGAGTAGCACCCCCCACCCCAGCAGCTCCTCTCTAATGGGTAGGCGAGCCCAGGAGCCTAGCTGAGAAAAGACAACAGCACTTATTAAGCTCCTACAGTGTGATACCAGCACGAGGGCCAGGGGATGAGGATGGAGCTGGTTGCCTTCCAGCATTCCAGCGTGGAGAGGGGGAACAAACGCCGCCCTGGCCCCTCCTGGGCTGGATTTCCTGCCTGGCGCTGGGGAGCCGAGAAGGGGTGGGTGGGTAAGGCTCCCTCTGCCCCCTTCCCCCACTGGCTCCCAAACCATCCATCAGCCCACGGCTCACCTGTGAAACCCAAGGCTGGGAACCGCAGAGCTATTCCGCTACACAGTCAAGATTTATCGGAACATGACAGGCCTGCAGGGCTTTTATGACGCGCATGGCGCCAATCCCTTCTGTTAACCTGCCTGTCCCCGGTTGGGGCGGGGGCGTTTTACGACTGCCGACACCACTCCATCTGCTCCTGAGCTTGTGGCGTTCTGACAGTGAGGACAAAATATCCAGCTTTGTCCAGGCCCCGCGGGCTGGATTATCACTTCAGCACTTGAGAGCTCAGCCTGCTTCCCCCTGGAGCGAGAACCCCCCAGGCGGGCAGGATCCGCGCCCCCACCCCGCCCCAGGCCTGGTGTGAATGAAATTCAAATCGTGTTCTGACAGTCCCGTGAATTATCTGTTTTCCAACCTGCCTCCCTGGCTCTTTCATCTCCACAGCAGAAGCCACGTTGGGGTGTAAAGGTGGGGGGGGGTGTGTTCTTTTCGTGTAAAGGGGGGTGTGTTCTTCCCGTGAAGTAATCCATTGACGTCTCTACAAAGGCCCCCATGACACCCAAATTGCCCAAGTCTCAGGGAAGAAAGACGCAATGAGGGGACCGTTTGGAACCTCTTTAAAAAGGAGCTCAGCACCTCCTGGGGACACGGGCAAATTGTCGTCCAGCGAGGTGGGAGGGAGTCCGGGCCCAAGACACTGTGCCAGCGCTTTTAATGACCTGGTTAAAAGTTAAGCCATGTTCATGAGAAATGGAACCCCCCAGGGAGCCGGAAGCTTGCGATGTGCTGAGCATCTTCCTTGCCCAGCACGTCCCACGGGTTCCGTCCAGACAGAGGATAAGCGTGGATTCTTCCGGTGCTGCTCACTCTTCCTCGGCTGGTAGCTGGCTCCTGGCTCTGGGACTGGGCAGCTGACAGGTGTTTGATGTTCAGCAGGGGAGGGCAAAAGGGCTTCTCATGGGGGGCATGCAAAGGGCAGCCTTCACAAAGCTCACTTCCCACTGAGGAGGGTCCCGCCAGAGGAACTGGCCTCTGTCCACTCTAATATTCTGGGCTCTTTGTGCCCGGGCCTGGGGCTGGCCTACTGATGAGACCACTAAGTCACTAACTCACCAGCAAAATGAAGATGGGGGCGGGCGAGGGGGTCCTGGAGTAGGAGCTTGACTGGTGCCAAATGCACGTTCCTAGGTAGAAACAATTCTGGCTGCTAATAACCAGGTCTTATTCAAGTGCCCCACTTCCCAGGTGACTCAGCCATAAAGAATCCACCTGTCAATGCAGGATACACAGGTTCGATCCCTGGGTCAGGAAGATCCCCTGGAGGAAGAAATGGCAACCCACTCCAGTATTCTTGCCTGGAGAATCCCACGGACAGAGGAGCCTTGTGGGCTACAGTCCATGGGGTCGCAAAAGAGTTGGACACAACTGAGTGACTAAACAACAATTCAAGTGCCCTGGCTTCATTTGCCACCTACTTACATCGGGTTAATGACATCTGCCTTATAAGGTTTTAAGTCTAAATGCGAGAAGGTGAATAAATGTACTGTATGCAGTAGGAACTCAACAGTTGTTCATGGGCTTCAGTGTGTTGTGAGCCCTAGTGTCAAAGAAACCTAGGTCTAAACCGGCCTTCGCAGCCCATGATCCAAGGCCGGTCACAGGAGCCCTCCCAGCCTCAGGCTGCGCGTCTGTGACAGCACACGCGTCACACGGCAGCTCGGAGGCCAGGTGAGGCCAGGTCAGGCCAGGTGAGGCACGCCGTGAACACTCAGTACACGCTTGCCTGGTGGGGGCGAGGACCGCCGTCACTGCTGCTCTTCTGTAGGTCTGTCCCCACCGGGAGAGTACCTCCTGAGCCCTCAGGGGCAGGCCTCCCCTGGACCTGGCCGCCTGAACCCTGGGATTGGCAGGTGCCCCTGTGTCCTGGGCCCCAGGGGGCCTGCTTACACTAGGGGTCACAGTGTACAGCGCAGGAGGGGCCAGCCCATCCAAGCAGCCCGGAGGCGGCCCCGTCTGCTGGCCTCAGATGGCCCGATTGTTTTCATTTGCAAATGAAAAATAAGAAACACTCGCCCAAGCCAGAGCAGCATGATTTCTTCCTCAGTGCCTCCTCCCGCCCCTACCCCCACCCCCTGCCCCCGTTGGGAGGCCGGCAGGACACGGATGCCTGAAGTGGCTCAAATCACTGAATTGGCCGTGACCTGGGCTGCAGTCGCAAGAGGGTCTGCTGGGGCGGCTGCCCAGAGGCATAGAGCCCCATCTACCCCAGGAGTGTCTCAGCCAGCCTGTGCAGCCGGAGAGAGCAGAGATCGGGGTGGGGTTGACTTCTCCCCCCACGCCCATGCCTAGGCAGGAATGACGTGCGGACAGATGCCCACAGAGGGGCCCCTGTGTAGGGCGGGGATGATCGTAGCTCACCTGCGTGGAGTGCCACCTGTATACCCACCCCATGCTGTGCCCTTCCTGGAAGGAGGTATTACTGACAGTAATGACGGTGGGGAGGGGAGGCAAATGGTGGAGATGTTCAGAGGACAGCCTGGCAGTTCCTTCCAAGGCTGAGTATACTCTTACCACGTGATCCAGCAATCATTCTCCTTGGTATTTCTCCAAAGGATCGAAAACTTGTATTCACACAAAAACCTGCACGTAGATGTTGGCAGCAGCTTTCTTGATAATCGCCAAAAAGCTTGGAAGCAGCCAAGATGCCCTCACGTAGGTGAGTGGGTAAAACAGTGGCACATCCAGACGATGGAATGTTACTCAGCACTGAATGGAAATGAGCTGTCCGGGCCTGAAATGACATGGAGGGGCTGTAAGGGCTGAGGCATAGAACAGCGCTTAGCATACTGCTAAGGGACAGGAGCCCATCTGAAAAGGATACGTCCTGTATGATTCCAGCTTCCAGATGCCCTTCCTGGGGGTCATCCCTGGGCTTCTGGACTTGTCCAGCCAGCCCAACCATCGCTGTGCCAGTTCTTGAGCTAAGTGTCTTCTTCTCTGTCTCCCTCTGGTGTAGTGCAGACAGATATAGTCCCAGCAAGGCTGCGATGTCTAGGGCATGTTGTCTAAGCTCTCTGCCTCAGTTTCCTTATCTGTAACATGGGGCTGATAAGAGCGCCCGCCTCCTCAGACAGGCGCTAAGTCACCTGATGGGTGGCAGTGACACTGGCTGGCACAGAGCAGGTGTAACTGGCAACGCGTGCTGTGCCGAGGAAGAAATGGAGCCCGGAAAAGTTCTATTACCACCCGGGGCACCGCAGCGCAGAAAGGCCGGGCCAGCGTGGGACGCGGCATCTGTGGCCCCAGCCCTGTGCACACGGCCTCCACTTGCAGGTGGTTCTGATGGCAGTTGTGCATGGAAGGGTCTGAACGACCTGTATATTCTGCGCTTTCTGCAGAAAGAGGAAACAGGCTCGCAAAAGTCAGTGCATTTAAGTAGCCACGACAGCCCTTCAGAGGCAGGGAGGGTGGCTGGCACCTCGTGGTCTGGCCAGGAGATGGAGGTTGGAGAAGCCCAAACCTTGCCCAGGCCCCTGGCGCCCAAGGCCTCCAGTGGGTGCACTGTCTTCCCAGGGGCCGCGGAAAGCTTCCCATGGGTTTTTATTAGAAACAATTGGAGGATCCAGCTGCCCTTCAGACACTTCGAGCTGCACATTTTCCACATTCCTCCTCGACCTGGCACAGCCAGGACACCGTCATTTAAAAAAAAAAAAAAAATCTGGTATTTGAAATTAAAAAAAAAAAAATCACAGCCTTCCTTTCTTTGACTCATTTCCTGTGGTGTTTCCCTGGCCTAATGGAAACCTGACAGGCTTCGTGGCAAAGGAAGCCAGGCCCCCCCTGCGCAGGGGCAGAGTGCAGTGTGGAGAACGGTGCTTTTGTTCAGGGGGTGGGAAGAGGTGATGGCGAGGGGCCTTCCCCTGCCGAAGGAAAACATCCTCCTCTATGCACTCAACTTGGCCCTCAGAATCAGGCTTGAGATTTGAGCCGGCAGCATCGGGGTGGGGGTGGGGGGCTCTGGGCCTGGTCTGCTCCCCAGGGCTCCTCTTGGGCTTTGGAGAAGAGTGACGGGGCCCACGATGGCTCCTCCCAGCCGTGGACAGGAGCAGTGTTCTCACTAACTCTCGGCATCCACGGAGCTGGACGAGAATAAGAGACTCCGGGCAGCGACATGGAGCCCAGAATTCAGGGGGTGGGTAGTAAGCATTACGGAGCACTTGCCATGCCAGATAGCGATCAAGCTGGCAATACCTGCTTTACTGGTGTTTTCATGCCAACACCAACACTGGCTTGTATGGGGCATTTACTGTGCTGCTTGCCGTACAGACATCACCACGTTTTATCCCAAGACAACCTTGGAGGGCAGAGGACATGATGGCTGCTGCCCTCTGCAGAGGCAGGGGTGAGGGGAAGCAGAGCATCTGAAATATCACCCTGCTGTGAAGGGAGCCACTTTCCCAGAGCGTTGTGTTCTGCTCATTTCAGTGGGCGGCTGGCAGAGATGAGGGAGGCTCATATGGAGGTCACCTGGGATGTTCAGCAGATGTTTACAAATAGGCATCAAGGAGCCTTTGAAAAGAAAGATGTGGCTTTAAACCCAAGGGACTAAAGGGTTAAAACCAGCTGTGGATGCATTGTCATCAGATACCTTGGAAAACTGGGTGGCAGTACCTTTAAAACTAAGCATCCGCCTATTCTATGACCTGACACGTACTCCCAGGAGAAATGAATCTGTGCACCCACCAAAGACACACGCAGGACAAGAATGCTTACAGCAGCTTTATTCAGAAAAACTGTGAGTGAGAAAAAACCAAGTGTGCCTCAGTTGCGGATTAATAAACTAAAGCTCATCCACAGAAATGATTCCACAGCAGTAGGAAAGAACAGAAGTCTGCACACATGTGAGCGGTCTCACGAGCCAGCAACCAGGGAAGGAAGTACACAAGAATACGCCCTGTAGGGCTCCGCTCCCCTGAACCTGCAGATCAGGCAGCACTGACAGTCTCCATGGTGCATGGGGCGCCTTTGGAGATGTTGGTGGGGAAGCAGCACAGGAGAGCCTTCTGCTGTGGCAATACTCCGTATCTTGATCTGGATGGTAGCTACACGAGGGTTTACCTACTTAAAAATTCATTCAGCTTTTGCACACTTTACTGTATATTTTTAACACTTGAGTTAAAATTCAGGAAAAAGCACAGGCCTTTTCCTCAGCCCACTTACAGCCCGGTTTGGGCGACGGTTCTCCCCAGGGAGTGCAGAGAAGAGATGCCTCTGTAGAGACGGGGCTGGGGCAGAATGGTGACATCGAAGACAGAGTTAGACAACTTCAGAGTCTCTTTTAGACCCTGGTTGAGGGTTGTCTGTCCTTCGGGTGTTATTTTCAAGGTACATGTCCATGTGTATGCACACACATGCAAACATCTCTTTATGTGTGTGTCTGATTTGAACTTTTATATACTTGCACCAAATGCAAAAAGTTGAAGCCAACAATTTCATTGGCATTGTTACCACCCATGATCTAAGGATGAGAGGCAATTATTCATTTGTTCTTGTTTCTCCTAAACACCTAAACCTCCAGTTTGGCCTCTGACCCTGTCCATGTATATTTAGGCAGAGGGCAGAAGAGGGAACTCCCACCTGTCCTGGGGTGAGGGTTTGTGAAGGCAGACACTGGGTGCTGTCACTTTGACAGTCACACTGCAGTTGTCACACACACGTGACAACCCTTCCTAAGGGTCCTGAGCATGCCACTCCCCCCCCAGAAGCCCCTCTTCCCAGTTAGCTATCTCAAAAGCCCTTTGCAAAATAATAAAATATTGCCACAGAGAAGTGTGGGTGGTGGGTTGATTACTTGGCAGACCCATGATGACCAGTCCTTAACTGCTCAGAGCAAGGCAGACAAGAAATGGAAAGCTGTCAAGTGTGGGAGAATATTGGATAAAATAAAACAGAAGGTGGCCTCCACACTCTTGTCTTGCTAAATGAAAGTTCTATGTGTGTCTAAACCTAAGGTTGATTCTTGAGGGAAGACGGTCATCACTGGAGAACTCTACAGCAAGCTCGTGTCATCCCATTTGGGCTACAAGAAAAAATTACTCCACTAAATCAAATGGTTTGGTTGTCAGAGTTACTGCATAGAACCCACATTGATAACTAATGTTGAGATAACTCGGATAGATCAAAGCTTTTCAAATCCACATTTAGTGAGAACCTGCTACATTCTGTGTCCTATGTTTAGCATTGTTGGTCAGGAATGAAAATGTCCCAGTTGTGCCCTGAAGGAGCTCTCGGTTGTATTAAAATGTCTCAGCGACGCAGTCCCCCTACCCAGCAAGACGTGGTGGCCAGCTGACGCAGCAGTTGGGGCTTGGATGTCCTTCTGAGTCATGACTGTGGACACTAGTCTCTTCATACGGTATACACACAGAACCAGCTAAGGGAGCTCCTGGTGGCTGGAAGGTGACAAGTTCACACACGTGAACTCGTGAGCAGATGCCATGCTGGTGGGTGGATGCCACTGAAGAGGCTGGAATCCGTGTGCATAATTCAGGAAACGTCTTAGAGACAAAGGCAGTGGCTAACATCTTTGTGCCCCATGGGCACCTTCGGTCCACCTGAATTGTGGAAACTATAGAATTATATTGCACTTATGTATTTTATTTTTTAAACTTTTTATTTTATATTGGAATATAGCTGTTGACAATGTTGTCATAGTTTCAGGTGGACACAGCAAAGGGACTCAGCCATACGTGTACATGCATCCATTCTCCCCCGAACTCCCTTCCTACCCAGGCTGCCACATAACATTGAGCAGAGTTTCCCATGCTATCCAGTAAGTCCTTTTTGGCTATCCATTTAGAATATAACAGTGTGTACACGTCAGTACCAAACTCCCAATCTATCCCTTCCTGCCGTCCTTCTCCCCTGGTAACCATAAGTTCTAGAATTATATTACATTTATTGATATGCATACTATTCAACCAAATGATGAAGCTCTTGAAAGCCATGACCATCACTTAATCAGTTCTGGAAGCCCAGGCTTGTCACCTGGTAGATGTGGGTGTGCGCTAAGTCACTTTAGTCGTGTCCAATTCTTTGCGACCCCAAGGACTATAGCCCACCAGGCTCCTCTGTCCATGGGATTCTCCACAAAAATACTGGAGTGGGTTGCCATGCCCTTCTGCAGGGGAATCTTCCCAACCCAGGGGTCGAACCTGCATCTCCTGCAACTCCTGTATTGCAAGTGGGTTCTTCATTGCTGAGCCAGTGGGGAAGCCCCACCTCGTGGGTGCTTAGTGCTTATTGAAAGACTCAAGGGCTGATCGAGGGTGAGACATTGAATGCGCCCTTGGGGAAAGGAGCATTTCCGAGATTTCCTTTCTCATTTGAAAGAGGAGACAGCAATGGCACCCCCTCTCCATTGTGGGGTCATCGGGAGGGCCAGGTGAGATGATGCAGGTGGTGACGGCAGCGGTGACAGCAATCCTGGAGGAGGAGGGTGGGAGGGAGAAGGGCCAGGGCAAAGGAGTTTTCTTCACTAATCATTGGAATTCCTTGTCCAGCCCTGACTTGGGAGCACTTTCTCTAGAAGCAGAAGACAAATGAGGGACCTGCGCTCCCGCCTTGGAACTCCACGTGAACTCCCCCTCGTGGGCCGGGGTCAAACTCTGGGCAGTGGATTGGCTCATTAAACAAATGACCTAATTTAGTACTTAAGACACCCAAAATTTACTAGACTAATTTGTCAAGTCATCCAGAACAACCAAGCCACAAACGGCCTTGTAGGTTTTAATGGAATTATAGACAAAATTCAGATTGACTACTCAATAAAAGTTTCCGTGAAAGCGGGACTGACAGTTTAGTCTACGGAACACGGAGGAGACTTTTATGGGCTGGCGTAAATCTTTTGACGGACCCTTTCATCTCATCCTTTCCATTTTTACCGCCTCTGAAGGAGAGTCGTTTATGGAACTGAGGGGCAGGAAGCAGGAAGTAGGAAACAGGAAGTAGACATGTTCTATTTGGCTGCTGATAAGCAGGTTAAGGCTTGGTACACTGGGTGAGCTGCTGGTGTGGGACTGAGCGAGTTTGTCCGCCACCCAGCATCAAAGGTTGTCTGCAGAAATGTGAAGGCATCGAGAAAAGTTCAGCTGGCACAGAAACCTGTTCTTTAAATTAAGGCTTAAAACCCAAACCTCTGTAACGACACCTTCTCCCACAACTGAAGCCATGTCTGTCCTTTTTCAGCAGAATGACCAGAGAGAACTTGGACAGACCCTTTCCGTTCCACTGTTCCCAGAAGGACAATGGAAGTGGTCGCTAATGCCCGTATTCTTGGGGACACTTTCACCCCTCACATCCTCTGGACATCTGTCTATTTACATGGAGAGAGTTGCAAAGCTTCCACTTTAAAGATCCATCTGGTTCTTACATCAGGCTAAGCCTTGATCTTAAAGCGCAAGCCCAAACACACTGGGGAGATGCGAAAATTTAGGAATGAGCGTGTTTATATTGTATTTGCATTAATGCTTCCTAAAGTTTATTTTCAAAGTGAAGAAAGAACAATGCATAGTAGGCTATTAAACCCAAACACGATCAGTTTAAAGTTAGGGGCGTGCTCCGACGAATATTTTTCTCCTGTTTGAAGGGTCCACTTGAGGAGGGAGTCGGGGACTGGGGTTGGGAAGGCAGGCAGGGGCGGAGGAGGGGCTGTTGTGAATTCTCCGCAGGGCTGGGCCTCCCCTGCGGGCCACTGCTGTTTGTCATATGGAATGGATTAGGCCTTCTCTCTCACACTGTCAACTTGGGTGTTCTGTGCACAGCCTGTTTTGCTGGGGTCTTGGTTTTGCTTTTTATAACGGCAGGAAGTGCCCCTCTCGGACCACATGTGAAACCGTGTGGGAACGGTTGGGAGGGGGTGGGGGACCGAGAGGCGGGCGAGTGGGGCGTGCAGATGAAAAAGCCTCCCCTGAAACGTGTTTGGCGGTGCGGGGGGCGGAGGCGGAGATGCGCCCTGGCCAATTTAACTTTATGGGGCCTGGCTGGCAGGAGGATGAGGAGGTGGAGGCTTCCTTGATGAAACCCTCCTGTCCCTAATAGACCTGCCCCTAATATTTTACAATACCGCACAGAGTCATGGACGGATCATTAAAGCATGAGGGATCGCAGCTGCTGTTTAATTTGTTCTAAATTTCCTGCCGGCCTCACCAGACGTGTACAGGAAATGGGCGGTAAATGTTTAATAGGTCATACCTAACCAGACAATTAACAGGTGCTGTCATTTAGAAAGTCTCAACCTGTGTGCATACCCAGAGCTGAATCAAGCCCCTGGTTTTGTTTTTCCTTCTGCACAAAGGCTCGCTGTGATGTTACAGGGAGGGGCCCGCAGGGGTGTCGTAAGAAACCACTCAGTCGTGGGGGTGACCCCTCGGGCTCACCTGCGGCCCGCCCTGCCCGTCTGGGTCCGGGGACGCTGCCATGGAGCCCGAGCCTGGGGCTGACCTGCATGGGAGGAGGCTGGTAGCTGGAGCTTGGGCTCACCAAGAAGTTGCTTCCCCCTACCACCCCTTCTTTTACAGCTCCTGCACCACCTGCTCCCTCTGGCTGGGGAGGTGGTGGAGGGACAGACAGAAGCAAGGAGGGGGCAAAGCCCTGCGATGGCACCCACCTCTCAGACAGGACTGGGGCCCAGTTGAGCTTGTTATAGTGTGTGTGTTGTTGGGGGGGTGCCTGCTGTACCTGAGCAGGTGTTAAGGACGGGTCTGAGCCCCCCACGTTTGTTCTGGCCATGGGTCCTTGCAGCTCCCCCTCTAGTTCCTAGGCCCCTTAGGTCCTGCAGCCCTTCCCCAGACCCTCCCTCCAACCCTAGGGTGGGTGGTGCCGCCCCCATATCACAGAGGGGAAACAGGCCCGGGGTGCGGGGGGTGGGGGTGGGGCTCAGCCCTTCCTCAGGGCCATAGAACTAGTTGGCGGTGGAGCTGGGATTTGAACCCAGAAATCTGCGTTCAGTTGACCATGTTGCCGAAGGACAGATTGGAAGACAAAATACTGGCCCCACACCCAGCATCATTAACCTGTTAGGACCAGGCTGCTCCTGAAGTGTGTTTACTGCTGAGCTGTGAGAATGAGAGGGACCCTCATGTTCCTTGGTCTGGTGGGCGTTTAACAGTCAGAGCTGCAGGTGAGGCGGCTGAGCCTCACACCCAGGTGGGTGTGCCTGGGACCTCGACGTTTCGGGAGACGTGGGCCTTTCAGTGACGAGACCAGGAGAGTCCCAAGCATGCCCAGATGCAGGTCACCTCAGCCTCGCTGCCACAGTCCCCTGTATGATGCGCCTGTCTACAGAGAAATGTGCTGAAGCCTGGAGGGGCCCTGGAATTCCTCACGCTTCCACAGCTGGTTAGACATTGTCCTGAACGCACCCACAGGTCTCCGGACCCCAGGCACCAAGCCTCGAAAAACCCATGCAGGTGGGTGGATGGAAATGGTTGCAGTGGCTGCCGGGCGACCCTCGGGTCCCACTCGCCCTGATATTACCTGCGTGAAGTTCATGTCTGACGGGGCTCAGAAGATGGTTTGAAAACATCTGAAACATCTTCTAATAGTCCATGACTAATGGGCTGGCCTGGGCTGTCCAATAAATTGTCTGCTCTATGGAGCAGTTACAGTGATGGGCCTCAGACACCCTTATCAGCACTTGGTGCTCATGTAAACCGACTCTCATTAATGACAGGATGAAAACGGCGACACTGTGCAGGCCTCTGCCTGCTGCCCTCATCACGCTTTGAAGCCCAGCTGCTAATAGCCCTGCAGAGCGCAGACGTGAAGGCGGGCGGCAGGTTGCACAGACATGCCTCGTTTCTAGCAGTTGATGTTGGTTGTTGTTTCGGTCAGAGGCTCCTTCTGCTGTTCTTGGCCATGATAGAGCAGGCCTCTTGGGCCTGGCACACGGCTCAGGGACACAGTGACACCTGTGCAGAGGGATTTTAATACTCTGAAGCAGAGGGTGTAAGCAGTAGCTTGAGGGCTGAATCTGTTAGTAGACATATTTAAATCTTTGAAAACTGCTTCATAAATGCTTAGAAACAGAATATCTTTTTTGAAAACCTAACTCTCTGGCTTTTCTTGACAATTTGGAAAACCCAGCTCTAGTTGGGTGTGGCAGCGATTGCCTGGGTTTGGGGGGACTATGCGTGCCCTGTGGACGAGTCTGTGCTTGTCTACGTGCCCCAGCCCCCACCACCCCCTGGTGTCTTGTGCCCAGCCCAAACTCTGGTCATTTAAAGCACATGCCTGGCTGCTGTAGGCATTTGAACCTGTGATCCTGTGTCAGGGTCTCTCATTTTATCCTTTACGCATCCTTGAAAGGCGAAAAGAGATGGGTTGTGAGGGTACAAGAAATGAAGAAAGGACTCCTGACCGGCAGTCAGGCATTGTGGTTTGTGCCTGGGCTCTGCTGGCCCAGCTCGGGGTTGCAGGTCTATCTGATGCTCGTGCTGTGGGAGGGCTGGCAGAGCCACCGCGGGAGCCCTACCAGTACTTGGTCCATCTGGTACTCAGTCCCTCCTCCGAACCCCGGAGTTTGGAGTTTCATGTCCCCTGCCTCCATCCCAGGATGGGGAGGTTGAAACTGATGCAAGATGATGGAAGGAGGTCTGACTCAACGGCTTCCAGGTCTGCTGGCGCCTAGGACTCAGGACAAGTCACCACGCCTTTCTGGTCTCAGTTTGCAAAGCAAGAGCGTTGGGGGCAGGTGGTCCCTGAGCAGCCTTCTCTGGTGTCCAGTCTCTATCTGTCAAGTGGGGATGATGGCACTAATCCTGGAAGACTTCTTGCTGAAGGATGTAAAGGACTCATGGCCCAGCATTGACCCGGATAAAATAGCAGTCAGCACCACAGTAAATAGGAGGTTCCTTGATGTGGCAAAATTCCAGTCCCATCCCTGAGACTGGAGTGTGCTGGGTGGTTGTATGATAAATAGCCTGACCAGGAAACCCCCACACAGACCCTATGAGTTACAGGTGGCTGATGGGAAAGAACCCTTGCTCACACACACCCCAGCCTTGGACTCAACCACCTGGCATTTCACGTCCAGTCCCCAGGCGTTGCGTGCAGCCCAGTGTGA
>NW_011494867.1:12008443-12008589 GCF_000754665.1 Bison bison bison | reverse complement strand
GTGAGCCGGCACTGAGTGCTCAGAGGAGCCTGCAAGGGCCACAGTCTTCCAAAAATGAACCCTTATTCTGGGGAGCCATCTGGCTTCTTGTGCTGAGAATAAAGGGAGAAAGAAGACTAAAGAGAAAGAAAAGGGAAGGAAGGAGA
>NW_011494867.1:12007141-12008343 GCF_000754665.1 Bison bison bison | reverse complement strand
AGTCTGCCGAGAGAAAGGGCATGTGGAGATGGATGTGAAGTACATGTACCGTGGGGCTGAAAGGAAGCCGTCTAGAGGCTGCGACCGTTTGCTGAGCTGTGTTGGTTTGGAAAGGCAGGCTAAGGAGTCCTAAGTGACGCTCAGAGCTTCTGTGCAGGAGGGGAATCCTGGTGCTCACATTAAGCAGCGCAGGTGGCAGTGAGCTCTGGCTGGAGAGGGGTGAGGGGTGTGAGAAGCTCGGGGTGCCGGCCAAGATCCAGCTTGAGCACCCCATGGGGCTTCCTTTGGAAACCTCAGTTGAATTTACACAAAAAGACCTCACCCTCTTCGGGTGGCATGCGGTCACCGCTTAATTCAAAGTGGGCGCTCTCAAGGATCTGCTCTGTGGTGAGTCAAGATGGACCTGGTGGAGCACGCTGACCCACGGCCGGGCCAGAGTGGTGACGTCAGCGCATCTGCCCCTCAGTGCGGTGGGGTGCGGGGGGTGGGGACTGGAGAACTAGCATAGGCGTGGCCACAACCGTAGTGCTGGGTGCAAGGGCAGAAGGCAGATTCAGGTTCCAGAAGCATGTCTCGATAAAGCCATCCCAAGTGTGGGGACTTTAAGTGGAGATGAGGGTCAGAAGAGAGGTGACATCTTCTGCATTCACGGAGATGACGTTTACTGGGGAGCCAGAGTGGGAGTACGATTCGCCAGGGTCATGTGGTCTCACACCTGCCTTTACTTTAGATCGTCTGAGGAGCTTTTTAAACGCAGGTGTGTGCCTTGGGTTGTTAGTACTCGCTGTCCTTATGTCGTGATTGTTGGTTTGCGGGTCCGTATCCCCCATCAGACTGTAAATCCTGTAAATCCTCTGTCTTGTGGGTGGACTCGGGGCTGGCCCACAAGGAGGCCGTGGCACGTTTGCTGAGTGTGTGAGTGAGTGAGAGACTCTATGGCTAGGTCCTACCGGGGAAGTGGCTCACAAAAGGAGAAGGAGAGAAGCTGCCCCTTCTAGCCCTGGTTCCGCCATATTCAGGCCACCAGGCAGGGAACCAGCCCTTTGCAGCCCTGGCCCAAGTTCTGGGGTCCGGTCCACTCCAGCTGCACTTCCGGCCCCGCAGCAGCTGCCGCAGAGGAACTCGTCCTCACAGGGGCATGCGATGTCCTCCCAGTTTCCTTAGACTTCGACGGGCCTGGGTGGTCCTGCTACCCTCAGCCC
>NW_011494867.1:11992995-12007041 GCF_000754665.1 Bison bison bison | reverse complement strand
TCTGAAGACAATTCCTGAACCCAAGAGGTCCTGCTCGGGGCTCCCCTGAACTTTGGGAGCCCACCTTCACACGAGGGTAGCCCGACCGGGTTTTCATTTTCAAGGGGTCCCCTCCACTCCACCTCCCCCACCTCCAGCTGAGATGGATGCTTGGCCCTGTTGTCAGGGTTGGGCTGCAAGTGCCGGCCTCACACCCAGACAGCCTCCACATCAGTGGGCGCCATGTCCTCTCTGCTCTGGCCTTGAAGTCAATGGAGCTCTGCGTGTAGCTGAGAAGGCCCAGGCTGTGGAGGTGAAGATGCTGGCTCCGGCAGTTCTGGGCAGGATGGAGGGAAGGGTGCCAGAGTCTCTGGAAAACTGGGGGATGGAGTGCGCCTCCTCCCCTTTGAGGGGTCTGGAGAAGTGTCAGATAGCCCGCTGACACCCTGGACTCAGAGCTGGCTCAGCCTGGAGGACTGCCCCCAGGGCAGGCGAGGCCTCAGGCCTCAGAGCCTCTGGTGAAGGTCGCACCTTTCCATGCCTTCCCAGTCTGAAGGGACTTGCAATCTGCCGCTAGTTGGATTTGAGTTTGGGTGTCTTTCTGCGGCCTCTAAGAATTGCACGGTGAGGCCACCTAGCCTGGGGCTGGCAAGAGACCTGACCGTCCGCCTAGCCAAGGCTTTGGGCCTGTGGGTGATCCAGCTGCTTGCGTCCCGAGGGCGGGTGGCTTGGGGCTAGAGAAGAAGGAAGCCCAGGTGCCATGTTGCTGCAAACACCCTCGTGTCAGGCAGGGCGAGGGACGCAGCTGGGAGGAAAGGCAGCTTGTCCTTCAGCGGAAGTCGAGCCAGCCATACATCTGCCACCTGGGCGTGTCTCTGAACGTCTCAGTCTCCCAGCATGTAGATAGAGGAGGGGGAGACACAGGGCAGAGAAAACACAGAGAGAAAATGGATGTGGAACACAAGCACAGAGCGTACAGCTGTAAAATGCACTAACCCATCCAGTCACTCATCACATGTTTCGTGAGCATCTGATCTGTGTACAGAGCTACGCTAGGTCTACAGCAGATAGCAGAAAAGCAGTGGTTTCTTCCCTCAGGAGTGTCTCAGAACAGGGGATTGGATGGGGCAGGAACCTGGCATCAGGCATTTACTCCCCGTGGGACCCGAGGCAGGGGGTTGGACCTCTCTGAGCCTCTGTTTCTTCAGCTTGGAGGTGTCCTGATGGTCCAAGGAACTAAGCCCATGAGGCCTTGAGCAGGGGCTGACCCAGGGTAAGCCATGGAGACAGCAGAGGCGTGGCGATGGCAGCAGGAGCTGTGTGCCTGGCTGTCCCACGCTGAGCCCCCGAGACTGCCTGGGAGCTGACTGGACACCCTCTGCTGCCACATCCCTGTTCTCACCTCCCTCGCAGCTCTCCCCATGGCTGTGCGTGCCATGCTGGTCCTGTGCAGAGCCATGACTTCTTATCTGCACGACCCTCACACTGTTCACGTTAGCCCTCAACTTCAGGCAAAGAGCAGGCACAGGATAGATCCACAGGCATGCCCTCCCCAGCCCTCTGAACCCCCATCCTGTTGCTATTTTCCTAGCGTGCTAAGATTTATTTTTTAAAATTTATTTATTTTTGTCTGTGCCGAGTCTTCCTTCTGTGGGCTTCCTCTAGTTGTCGGGGGCAGGGTCTGCTCTTCCTTGCAGTGCACGGGCTTCTCACTGCAGGGGCTTCTCTTGCTGTGGCTCATGGGTTTAGTTGCCCCACAGCACAATGGACCGAACCTGTGTCCTCTGCATTGGCAGGCAGGTTCTTAATCACTGAGCTACAAGGGAAGACCCTACGGATAGTAGCTACTCAATAAGTGCTCCACCGGATCAAGGCATAACTTTGCGATGTTTAGTGAAATCTCTGAGCAGACTGGTTATTGGAAGCACAGGGCCACTAAGAGAGATCAGTGTTCAGCACAGAGGACAAGCTGCCTGAGAGTCAGGCCACCGGGCGGCCTGCTCCCTGTCCCTCTGCTTCCGTCCGTGGGACTCTGCCAGTTACTGAACCTCGATCCGCCTTAGCTAGCACAGAGGTAGAACGGGAACAACAGGGCCACCTGGTGAGATGCTGGGAGAAGTAACTAGAAAACTGGATGCAGATTGGTTAGCTCCTGGCACGTGGGACATGCTGCCGATGCTGACGGGTGTTACAACCACTCCATAGGCTGACGCTGGGCTGAGGGGCAAGGGACGCGTCCTTCTGCCAGATCCGCACTGTCTTGTCCTCTGATCGTAACCGGCGTTGCTCTCTGTGTCTCCGTCTGACTCGGAATCCAGGCTGGATGCATCCTTCACACCGGTGATGGCCGCAGACCTCAGACCACAGCGTATTTAGTCTAATGCTTAGTCCACGAGCAACAAGACTTCCGTACTCGCTGCAGAGGCCCTCCGAGACCCCACGCACCCACCAGAGCGGGGTTCTGGCCTGGGTTCAGGTCCCAAGACTGCGATGTCCACGCACAGGCCTGTGTTGACAGAGCGCCCACTGCTTGCTCCACGGCTTGGTCCACCGTTCCCCATTCCCAGGCGGCCTGGAGGAACCCCCACCCTCTACCTGGCTGCATCTGGAACTCATTGGTGCCGTCACGACAGTTTGTTTATGTGTAATTTCTGGCTGAGACTTGAAAGTTGAACTACCGCTCCGTTCTCTAAACAGCCACTACTGTTATACAAAAAGCAGGCCATCCCCTGGCTTGGATGTTGGACTGAAATCTCTCCTCCTGGCACACCTCGTGAGGGAAATCAAAGGGCTCATTTACTCCCAAGTGGAAACCACCAAGCTCAGGGTCCCATGGGGCCGGCTGGTCGTGCAGAGAAGCTCGAGGGTCCACAGGCCTGTTTACAGAGACGCGGTCCCCATTGGAAGTCCCAGGTTCTGGCAGCGGGGTCCTCCATCAGGGGACAGGAACGAAGGCATGGGTCCGCAGTCTCCCATGCAGCCTCAGAGGCTGCCCTTCTCCTCTGTCCCCTTGCCCCTTCCTCCAGGGAGGCGCCGGGCCTTCACAGAGAGTCTCCTTTGTTTCTCCCATGCATATTTCATGAGGCCGGGAGTTCTCCTGGCCTCTGGCCGCCCCCGTGGGTCATCGGGTTTCAGGACCAAGATTTGGACCGCTGAAGTGCTGATCTGTTCCGGCATGGGGGCAGGGCTGCAGCCCTCACCTCAGGGAGGCTGGTGCTGCCCCCGACCCCCAACCCACAGGCGCAGGGTCTGCAAAGCAGCCCTGCTGTGGCTGACTGTCTATCAGAACAGGTCCAGCTGGAGGAACTCAGATGTGGCCCCCAGCTTGGAATTCATGCAGTTGTGCCTCCAAGGAGAGGAAGGAAGGGAGGGCCTGGTGACCACAAGGCCTCTGTTCCTTCTCACTGTGGGACAGGAGGGTCCGGAGGACATCCGTCTGACAGCTCTGGGGGCTGGGGGGGATGATGACTACTGGGAAGCCTCACAGATAATGTGCAATCGCTTCCGAAATGAGGTCAAGCGCCCCTTCAATGCCACCAGCCTCCTGTCTGGTGTGCATCCATGCAGAGTCTAACTCTTCCTACGAGCTGGTGTAAGGTTGCTGTCCTAAATAAGTGCCCCACACCTCCGGCTTCACAGAGGTTTAGTCTCTCAGTCTGGAGGCCAGAAGCCCAGGGTCAAGGTGTCGGCAGGCTGCAACCCCTCTGAGGGCTCCAGAGGTGGACCCTCTCTCTGCCTTCCTGTGCAACTGGCACCCTCGGACTCCTCAGCTCGTGACTGTATCGCTCCAGTCTCTCTCTGCCTCTGCTTCACGTGTGCATCTTCCCCATGCGTGAGTCTGCGTCCAAATGGCCCCGTTTTTCAGGACACCAGCCATTGGTCCAATTTCCAGATAAAGTCACGCTCACAGCTTCTGGGGGTCAGGACATGAATGTACCTTTCCAGGGGACACAGTTCAACCCAGAACAGAGCTTGTCTCCACAGGGGCCCTTTTTGCTTTGATGTCTCAGTTTTCTCATCTGTAAAATGGGGATAATAGTCCCACCTTCTTAATTGGGCCCATGTGAGGATTCAGTTGATGAGATAGAGAGATGCAGAGTGCCAAGCGCGGTGTTGACACGGCAATGAGATGTAAAGCATCCTGTTCCTACTCTGATCATCAGCCATGGACTCCCAAAACCACCGTGGAAGGAGAGAGGGTCAGAGTCAGGCACGTCGCACGCTTCAGTGGTCTGGAGTCACTCTCAGAATACAGTCCCCGTGGCCCCCAGGCCTCATTCTGCTCACTGGCCCGGGCGTGTGGGCCGTGGCTTCCTCCCCATGTTGCGCTGGCCACCACCTCGGGACTGTCTCGCATCCATCGTCCATCCTGCTGCCTGAAACACCCTTCCCAAGCTCCCTCAGGGCTGGGCTTCTCCCCAGCTCCCTGACCTCCCCATCCAAAGCTGGCGTGCCCTCGGGGGTCAAGCTCAGGCACAGCCTCTCATCATGTGGCTGCCACTTTGCTTTCTTCACAGCGTTAGCGCAGTCTGTCATTTTATGCAGGTTGCTACCTGAATGCATCCAGGACAAACCCCATGAGGGCAGGGACCTTGCTCCTCCTGTGGTGCAGCTGGCCCTCCGCAGCCTTGAATGACCTGAGCCCCTCATCACAGTGGGTGTTTTATTGGTGGGGGGGAGCCTCTGTCTGGGGGTCCATGATGAAAAGCAGACCATGAGAGAGCTTGGTGTGGCTCACTCAGCCTTGTGTTTCCTCTTCTGTTTATTTCCACTGAAGTCTTTATTTTGAAAAAAATTGTTGGGGCCAGCCATAGAAAAATTGCCAGATATTACAATGAACTTCCATATGCCTGTCACCCATTGTCAATATTTAGCAAATTTGGTGTTTCACCGCTTCTCTTACGGTCAACATCATGATCGTTACTCGTTTATTTTTGCTGAACTCTTTGGAAGTAACTTGTGGTGGCTGTGTCCCTTTTTGCCCCTGAGTGCCACAACACTGGTCCTTTAGGAACAGGGACATTATCCTACACACCCACGTGGTCACAGAGCCTTAGGAAACTTTCATGTTCAGATCTCCTGGGACCACGCAGTGCGTTCAGGGTGAGGTCTCCTGAGTCTCCTTTCGTCTGGCGAGTGCCTCGGCCTTTGCCTTTCATTTCTTCACCATTGTGCAGACCTGCCCTTTGGTATGCTACTCCTCTACTCACATTTTTTTAGACAGAATTCAACCGAGCTTATGCATTTTGGGAAACTGAAGGGTTTTAGGAGGGCTTCCCTGGTGGCTCAGATGGTAAAGAATCTGCCTGCAATGCGGGAGACCTGGGTTTGATCCCTGGGTTGAGAAGATCCCCTGGAGGAGGGCATGACAACCCACTCCAGTGCTCTCGCTTGGAAAATCCCATGGACAGAGGAGCCTGGCGGGCTACAGTCAAACCCATGGAGCCACAAGGCAATGGACACAGCTGAGTGACTAAGCACACACAAGGGTTTTAGAAATGGGAGAGTTTTCCATTATCAAAAAATACTTCACCTTTTAAAAAATGAGTACATTTGGCAACCCCGGGCCCAAATTCCACATGGCATGCTAGGGCATGGTGTCCATCCACAGCGTCTAGTCGCAGAAGCTGTGTGTGTGTGACCCTACCGTGTGGGTGTGCCCCTCACTGCCATGTACCTCAGAGAACAGTAACGGAGGAAATGTCTCCCAAGTGGTAGAACCCGGGAGATTGCTCCTTTCCCTCTTACTCCACGGAAAGCTATAAATAGATGCGCCATCGCTGGAGGGGAAAGCCTTGCAGAGGACACACCAAAAGCAAGGGTGGCTGGCATGCTGCGGGAATGTGCGCAACAGCAGAGGAGATAGGCGATGCAATGCTGCTTCTGAGAAGTATCTTGTCCATCAGGGGTTCATCAGCAGCTATGATCTTTCTCAGGAAATCAGATGCTGACAGCTCTTTGTGATGGGACCATCGGTCTCAAGGAAGATCAGGCCTCCGTGGGCAGCTGTGGGTCTTGGCTAAGATGGGCCCCCACCCCAGCCATGTCTTTCTAGTATCCTAACTCACCTCCTAAATCAGAGCTGTTGTTCCCTGAGTTCAGACGAGTTCATGCTCAGCGCTGAGCAACCAGCGGGTGCAATGTTTGTATTTGTTATTGCTGTTCTCTCAGTCGTGTCTGACTCTTTGCGACCCCATGGACTGCAGCATGCCAGGCTTCCCTGTCCTTCACTGTTTCCCGGACTTTGCTCAAACTTGTGTCCGTTAAGTTGGTGATGCCAGTCAACCATCTCGTTCTCTGTTGTCCCCTTCTCCTCCTGCCTTCATTCTTTCCCAGCATCAAGGTCCTTGCCAATGAGTCAGATCTTCGCATCAGGTGGCAAAGTACTGGAGCTTCAGCTTCAGCATCAGTCCTTCCAATGAATATTCAGGGTTAATTTTCCTTTAGGATGGACTAGTTTAATCTCCTTGCTGTCCAAGGGACTCTCAAGAGTCTTCTCCAGCATCACAGTTTGAAAGCATCAATTCTTTGGCACTCAGCAGTTTTTATTGTCTAGCTCTCACATCCATGCATGACTACTGGGAAAACCATAGCTTTGACTATATGGACCTTTGTCAGCAATGTCTCTGCTTTTTAATATGCTATCTAGGTTTGTCATAGCTTTCCTTCCAAGGGGTAAGCATCTTTTAATTTCATGGCTGCAGTCACCATCTGCTGTGATTTTGGAGCCCAAGAGAACAAAGTCTGTCACTGTTTCCATTGTTTCCCCATCTATTTGCCATGAAGTGATGGGACCAGATGCTATGACCTTAGTTTTCTGAAATGAGTTTAAAGCCAGCTTTTTCACTCTTCTCTTTCACCTTCAGCAAGAAGATCTTTAGTTCCTCTTCACCTTCTGCCATAAGGTTGGTATCATCTGCATAGCTGAGGTTATTGATTTTTCTCCCAGAAATCTTGATTCCAGCTTGTGCTTCATTCAGTCTGGCATTTTGTGTGATATATTCTGCATATAAGTTAAATAAACAGGGTGACAATATACAGCCTTGACATACTTCTTTCCCAATTTTGAACCAGTCCTTTGTTCCATGTCTGGTTCTAACAGTTGCTTCTTGACCTGCATACAGGTTTCGCAGGAGGCAGGTAAAGTGGTCTGGTATTTCCATCTCTTTCAGAATTTTCCACAATTTGTTGTGATCCACACAATCAAAGGCTTTAGCATAGTCAATGAGGCAGATGTTCTTTTGGAATTTTCTTGGTTTTTCTATGATCCAGCAGATGTTGGCAATTTGGTCTCTGGTTCCTCTCTGCCTTTTCTAAATCTGGCTTGTGTATCTGGAAGTTCTTGGTTCACATACTCTTGAAGCCTGGTGTGAAGGATTTTGAGCATTACCTTGCTAGCATGTGAAATGAGTGCAATCGTGCAGTAGTTTGAATATTCTTTGGCGTTGCCCTTCTTTGGGATTGGAATGAAAGCTGACCTTTTCTAGTCCTGTGGCTATTACTGAGTTTTCTAAATTTGCTGGCATATTGAGTGCAGCACTTTAATAGCATCATCTTTCAGGATTTGAAATAGCTCCGCTGGAATTCCATCACTTCCACTAGCTTTGTTCTTCCTGTTGCTTCCTAAAGCCTACTTGACTTCACACTCCAGGATGTCTGACTCTAGGTGAGTGATCACACCATCATGGTGTGATGTTCGTATACTTGGCAAAAATACATAACTTATTGAATAAATGCAAAGTAACTGTTTTTCTTCTTCTCCGCTAACTCTCTGACTTTGTCCCCACAGCAGTGTTTCTCCACCTTCTTAGATGACTGTCACCTTTGGAGAAACATGCCCCACTCATGGGCTGATTCCTGTTCCCACTCCCCCAGAGGCCTGTGAGACTGTGTTCTCATTAATAATCACAATCCCATCTGAAACTCCATGGGCCTAAAGTGTCTTCTCACTCTGCATTTTCAAGTTCTGTGTAAATAACTTTCCACTCATAATTTTTTAATATTGCAAGATGGAGAGATCCTTTCTATTCTATATCGCTGCCATTGGCATTTGTGGTTGCCACCCCCCAACAGGGGGGCAAAAGACACCTCTCCCCAGACCATCTCCAACTTAAGGCTTTAGGATGGACACCCTACTGGGGAAGCACCTGGCCGCAGATGAGTCAGCATGGTGGTCACTGTTCTGGAATCTTCACTGGGAGCCTGGTCACGGGGCCTGAAGAAACCAGCCTCCTCATAGGTAGGGCATGGTCCCAGATGTCCCGGTGGCTCTGAATCCCACGTTCTCGCCCAGGGAAGCAATGCTGACCCGTGGAAAGGGAAAACAAAACCAAGAGTGCCAGCCACCAAATATGCCCAACTTCAGAGGAAATCGTGAGTGTTCCTAAGAAGCAAACAACACAAAAGGCATTTGGGGTGAGCCAGGCTGTTTATCACCCTATCCACAATGTGTTTGCTGATAAAGATCTTACTTGGAAACTTTCTTTTGCAGAGATTAGGACTAATTTTCCAGTTAATAATTATAGGTATTAGAAAACTGTCAGCTGATCTGGCTACAAGACAACACAGGAAGTGTTTCCTCTTCATTTTTAGTCATAGTAATAACAACATCAACCAGTTTTAAGCAAGATCAAATAGAAGAGCTGATTTGGATTATCCAACATAATGGTCCAATGTGCTAAATTAAGTGTGAAATCTTCTAATTTTATTCAGGCATGTAAATAAAGCTTTTATGCCTAAGTGCATTCAACGGCATGTTTTCAACTAGCTTTAAATAGCTTTTCAACCTAGTTAAGAGAGTTTGGAATGCAGACTCTGGGGCCAGATGCTTGGTTCAAATCTTGCCTCTGCCACTTTCTGCCTGGATCAGCCTCAAGTGTTACTCTGTCTGTGCCCTAGTTTGCTCCCCTGAACAAAGGGAATAATGATCACAGTACCCACAGTATGGGTTGGGAGGCTAAGTGGTTTTTACACTTATTTACAAAATCTTAGTTCAGTTCTTGGCACATGGGGAATATATAGTGGAAGTTAGGGAAGGTGACGGTGGCGATGGTGGTGATGCTGATAATGGTGATGATCATGGTGATGGTGGTGATGATAATGGAGATGATGATGGTGGTGAAGATGATGGTGAAGACAATGGTGGTGATGGTGGTGATGGTGGTGATGTTGATAATGGTGATGATCATGGTGATGGTGGTGAAAGTGAAGATGATGCTGATAGTGGTGATGCTGATCGTAATGATGGTAGTGATAATGGTGATGATGATGGTGATGATGGTGGTGATGATAAGGGTAATGATGATGGTGATTATGATGGTTATAATGGTGGTGATGATTCCATTAATGTACACTGAATACTTGACACCTCTGAGTGCCATACTAGTATAATACATACATATTTGGTTAATTCTCCTAGAACCATTATTGTCCCTCTTTTCTGATGAAAATAGAAGAGGTTTAGGAAAGTTAAGAAACAGGAGAGACTCTGGACCCAGGCGTCCCAAATGAATGGGGTTGTGAAGATGGACAGGACATGTTTTCTGCCTCAATGGGCCCATCCCTCCTACTAAGCATCTGACAGGCAGAAGAGTACACTGTTCTAGCACTGACATCGGAGAACAGCAGGTGTCATCTGACCCTCAGAGGCACCTGTCCCCTGGTTGGGGCAGACATTGTCACATCCGTATGGTTAAGGATAAATTGATACTCAGAGAGGTTATGTGGATCATTCAAGGTCACACAACTGGACCTGAGAGGGCCTCCCGACTTTGATGTTCTGGCTAATGCTGTCCATGGAGCCATGTTTCTTCCTCCCCCGACCTGGGGGAGCTGCACAAGCCCTGCTCAGCAGGACAATCACAATGACCCAGGCATACAGAGCTGGAATGGCTGCCACGCCTGGCTGAGTTAAGATGACAGCTGGACAACTGGCCCACTTGCGTGGCCTTTATGCAAGCATAGTTAGCAGTTGTTTGAAATGGGGCAGAGACCAGACTATAGCAGAAACAGAGGGGCAGTTACTGTGTAAAAAAAAGAATGCTGGATGGGGAGCTGGGACTGAAGCCAGGGATTCTTCCATCAGGTCACATACTGAGCTCAAGGGTCTTGCCCCAGACCACACAGCCAGACTGTGATGGGTCAGACTCATCACAGGCTCATCTGATGGCAAGGTTAATGCTCTAACTTTGAAGGAGACCCATGGCTTGAGGCAGAAAGTCCAGGAAATACACATAAAATGGTCTTATGACCTATGATTGTTAGATGCTGGTGGTTAACATTGGCTCTGGGGTGACCAGGTCTATCTACATGTTTGTGTCCTAACTTAAGTCTGTCCACCCACTGATGAGTCACTATTTGGTTTACCTGAGAGGGCCAGTTGTCAGCTATCACCTCTAGTCTCTGCTCAAAGCTTTGCTTATTTAACTGAGGGTTGCTGTCCCAAACAGTGGCTCGTAACACATTTTGATTCCTAAGGCTAATTGTCGTTAGTCTTCTCGTGATGCCTTTGATTGTCCTATGTGTTCCTTATAAGATCAGGTTTTTTTCTGTTATGTATGTGTCTATCCCCACCTCCTCCCTCTCTCTTTCCCTCTCTCCCCAGCCTTCTTCTGCAAAAAATTGGGAGACACTTGTTAACTAAACAAATCAATAGGTGCACATCCCCAGTCTGCAAAGGCGCCATCAACATTAGATTAGTCCTTGACATCTGAGACTCAGATCCACCCAGGTATTGCAGAATCCAATTGTGAAATTGGTTTTGTTTCTTCACTTGGAATGCAACTTATGCTTGTTAAATCAGTGAATCACTGATTCAGTTCTTTTAGAACTGATTCTGAAAGATTTTTGGCTATTCTAACATTCAAACCAACTTCTAAAAATAAAGATTTGATATCCCTAAAGATGATCAAGGATAGAGTTCACATATAAATATTTTTAAAGAGGCAACAAGCTGGCAGTGCTCAAAGACTCTTTGTAGAAGTACACTGAGGACTCAAAGAGCCGTCCGAATGGTTAGATTCCCTCTTAAGGCCCAACACTTTAGTAATAATAATCAAAGATATTTTTAAAACCATGATTTATTGAGAGTACATTCTTCATATTTAGTCCAACATGACTTATACAGATCACCCACAGTGCTCACAACAGCATACAGATAAGGAAACAGGTTGAAAGCATGCAGAAGTTGGCCCCAAATCAGGTGATCATTGAATGCTAGGGTCAGGATCTGAATGCAGGTGTGTCAGGCTCTGAAATCCAGGCCACATTCAATCCACACTCACCTCTGTCATCTGACTGGATGTGTGTCCTCATGAGTGAGTAAGAGGGGGTCAGGTGGGAAGGGGGGGTGAGAACACCAACGTGGCTGGAAGAGGGGATACAGTGGGTGTGGAGGGGCCGAGGGGAGGAGGTGCAAAGTTACACAGAGGCCATGGTCTCTACTCTGCTCATCAAGTCTGTGGGGAGCCTTGAGAAAAGTAGGTAATGCAGTCCCACCCCAGATCAATTAACTTATACCATGTGGGGGTAGGACTCCCAAATAAATGTCAGTGTTTTTTCAAAAGTCCCCAAGGGGGTTCTAACGTGTGGCTAGGGGAAGATCCACCAGGATAGATCATGAAGGGCTGCACTGGCCATGGTTATGAGGGTTCCTGACTTAGTCTGTCCTGAGATACACTTTTGTTTACAACTCTACTCCCAGGGAATTTCCTTTGTCCTATATCCAGGCTGGAAGCAGGGGGCTGCCACACAGGGTCCAGGCAGAGTGGAGGGCTGAGGGCTGAGTGACATCCGACAATGTCTTCCTGGTCAACTTGAGAAGCAGCATAAACAAACCATGAAACTTAGCTTCTCCTCCGCCTCAGGACTCTTGGTCGGCTGCCACGGAATTGTCAGCCTCTTAGAAAGTGTCTATCTGCTCTCAGAGGCCATGGGAACACAGAAAGCACACAGAGCTCCAGCCCAGAGCCTTCTCCCACCGGAGCCAGCAGCACAGAGCAGCCCACCCCTCGGCCACCTGGTCGACCAGCGGGGCTCTCTGGGAACCCTGGGCCCCAACCTGAAGGCTGCAGCGGGGCAGGGGTGGGGTTTGGTCAGAGCTGTGTTAATTTCTTTATGAGTTTCCCTGGGGGTTACAATAAACAGGCAAGGGGGAAACCCCACACTTCCAAAGCAGCTGGCTCCTAGATGCTAATCTCGGCAGTTTCCCCCCACAAGCTAACCCACGCCAGGGAGAAGCTCCCCTCTGACATTGAGATCCCCACGGAAATTCAGTTCCCTTAGAACAATAACCCCTTTCCTCTTCCCAGGAATCCCTTTTCCCTAAAAGAAGATTTTCACAATAAGCCAAGGTGTTCAGGGATCTCGTTAAAGCATAACTTCATCATTGGACTTGTGGGAAAGTAAAAACATCACCAAAATATAAATCTGGTCACTAAATATTCACCGTAATGAAATTAAAGAAGCCCTCAAGTATCAGCTCTGTGCTTCCCACATTAACCCCTGACATTCTACACACTGACATTCAGTGCTCATTTGATTGCCCTGAAACTAGGGCATTCACTGACTTTTGCACAACATGACGGTAAATGCAGGGAAATACCAAGCATTGCAAGGATTGTTTGTTTCCTCTAGTCTACTAATTCCATCAGTAAGATTGTATACCACAGGGAAGTAGCATCAGAATTTTAAACTCAAATGTTCAAGGATGTTGTCTGCATGGTTATCTAAGTACCAATATCTGGAAAATATCTGAATGTCCTAGAACAGGGGTTCGGGGGGGGGGAGGGGCTTTTTCTTAAAGGCCAGATAGTGAATATTTTTGGCTCTCCAGGCCACACGCTTATGGTGTCTGTCACGGCTCCTCGATTCTGCCAGGGTGGCACAAAAGTGGCCACAGGCCACACATAGACAAGCGAGCCTGACTGCGTTCCAAGGAAACTTGATTTACAAAATCGGGTAGCAGCTTCTGTGGTAAAGATCATGGTTATCCGATTCTGAAACAATAGAATACAATAGGCTATTTAACAGCTAAATGAAGAGCCTGTAGAAACTTGGGAACATGTAAATGATGGAATATTAATGTAAAAAGGCAGAAAACACATGTTCAGCTGCAATCATAAATAGTGTGTGTACAGAAGGGAGAAGGCTGAAAGGAGATGCGTCAATGAAAAGGGAGTATAGATGGGGGTGATGGGGACCTGTCTCAGTCGGTGTCTGCAGACGTGTCCTGAGCTACCAGGACAGAAGGCCAGGGTGCTGGCCTATGGCCAGCCGGCTTTCGCACATTCATCTACTGCCTCAGACAGATACCATCATTCATTCACTCAGCTGTTTGTGAATTTATGTAAAACCGTCTACTCACCAACAGTGAACTGTCTACTATTGAGAGTTTCTGACCTGGGAACATGTGATGAGCGTAGGTGGGCAGAGGTCAGCCTGGGGAGTCCTGCTGACGAGCCCGATCACCCCACTCCACAGCTGCAGTCCCTGAGAAGCCATAGGCGGGTCTGATAACAACCTTCCTGCTGTGCCTTGCAGAGGCCGCAGACATGGAGGGAGGTGATGGTGGTCTGTCCACCTGGGCCTACCTGGGACAAACGGGTCCAAATTAAGGAGGAGAGAGCCGGGCATGGTCTTCGCCTGCCCCACAGAAGGCTGGAGTCTCCGATGAGCACAGGAGACCCACGACCTCCACCTCTGTGCCACCGGCCACCCCTTCCATAGGCCCCATCTTGTGGACTGTCAGGTTCAGATCCAGATTCTGTTCAGGTTCAGGTTTATGTCTGAGAACAGGCCAAAGGGCTGCATGTAAAACTCCAGTTGTCCGCCCTGCAGATGTTTCCTGAGCAGTTTGGGAATTTGGGATCGCTCGGAATAGCATTTGCCCATAAAACTGCCTAAAACGCAGTCCAAATGTCCGTAGAGAGTAACCAAATAGCTGTTTGTTGTTAGCTAGTTCTTGTACTTCAAGCTTCCGCTTTGGGCACGGATCTAGGGGTTCCGGTCACATTGGGGTGACCTGAGGGGTGCTTCCCGGGCACCTCGGGATCTGGTTTAGCCCGAAGC
>NW_011494867.1:11988908-11992895 GCF_000754665.1 Bison bison bison | reverse complement strand
CTTTGGCCTTGACAGCTGACCGGGACACATGAGGGAAGCCCCTGGGGGCCTTCCTTAGACATTTTCCTTTAGGTAAAGTCCTGAAAGCATTGCTCAGGGTTCAGGCTGGCTCATAAAAGGTTTGCCAAAAGACAGAACAAAGGAGCTTCAGGAGAAGGCGCAGTCACCCCCAGGAAGCCTCCCCAGAGCCTGGGCAGGCCTGGATGCTGCTCCTGTTGTGGTAAAGCACACCCAAAACAGAGGCCCCCGCTTCTCCTGTGTGTTTGCTTCAGTGACCATCTCCCCTGCTTCTTGGGGACATTTTCACGACAGTGTACATACTGTTGTTCAGTTGCTAATTTGTGGACTCTGCGACCCCATGGCCTGCAGCACGCCAGGCTTCCCTGTCCTCCACTATCTCCCAGTTTGCTCAAATTCAGGCCCATTGACTTGGGGGTTGGCACGCTGTATAGATGTTTCAGAGGCAGGGGTGGGGGCACCGGGGTGACAGGGCAGCCACAGGGAGCAGCCCATGAGTGGGAGAAGCTCACCCTCAGGTCACTCGTCCCCTTCCTTGGTCCACTCTTTGGTCCGATTCTTACTGAGTTCCTGCCATGTGCAGGGCACTGCTCTAGGGCCTGGACAAAATATACGGACATTCCTACCTCCCATAAGCCTGCAACCTAGCACAGGGAAGGCTCCATAGACCCGTTAACAGGCCTTTTCATTAATGTTGGTGGGGCAAGCACTCTAGGGAGATCCAGCGAGTGAGGAGACAGGGCAGGGCAGTGGGCAGGGTGGACAGGGAAGGCCTCTCTGAGCAGTGACACTTGGCAGAGACCTGGGCGAATGGGATGTGCCACCCACACTCTTAAGAGGTGGCCCAGCACGTGCAGAGCTGCTGGGGCAGGCAGGTCTCATGTGTCTGAGGACAAGAAGAAGGCCAGTGGGCCTGGAGTGGGGCCGGAAGAGTGAGTGCCTCTGAATTTGCAGCTTTCTGACCTTTTCATGGCTGTGTCCAACTCTGTTATTGTTGCTGTTCAGTTGCTCAGTCACGTCCGACTCTGTGACCCCATGGATTGCAGCATACCAGGCTTCCCTGTCCATCACCAACTCCCGGAGTTTGCTCAAACTCATGTCCATTGAGTTGGTGATGCCATCCCACCATCTCATCCTGTTTGTCTCCTTCTCCTCCTGCCCTCAATCTTTCCCAGTATCGGGATCTTTTCCAAGGAGTCAGCTCTTTACACCAGGTGGACAAAATATTGGAGCTTCAACAGCATCAGTCATTCCAAAGAATATTCAGAGTTGGTTTCCTTTAGGATTGACTGGCTTGATCTGCTTGCTGTCCAGGGGACTCTCAAGAGTCTTCTCAAGCACCACAGGTCAAAGGCATCAATTCTTCAATGCTCAGCCTTCTTTATGGTCTAACTCTCACATCTGTATATGACTACTGGAAAAACTATAGCTCTGAGTATATGGATCTTTGTCGGCAAAGTGATGTCTCTGCTTTTAAATATGTTGCTTAGGTTTGTCATAGCTTTTCTTCCAAGGAACAGGCATCTTTTAATTTCATGGCTGCAGTCACTGTCCGCAGTGATTTTGGAGCCCAAGAGAATAAAGTCTGTCACTATTTCCATTGTTTCCCCATCTCTTTGCCATGAAGTGATGGGACCGGATGCCATGATCTTAGTTTTTTTAAAGCTGAGTTTTAAGCCAGCTTTTTCACTCCTCTTTCACCCTCATCCAGAGGCTCTTTAGTTCCTCTGTAGCCATGATTAAGTGTCTCTATGGGAAACGGGGCTCCTCAGGGGCCTCGGTGTCCCCACGTGGAGGATGGCGCTAGGCGCCCCTCCCAGCCTGACTGTGGTGCCCGGAGGGAGCTCCACGGCGACTCCCCTGCCATGCGCTGGGCCCGTGCCTTCAGGCCACTCAGGGGGCACCCGTCCAGAAAGGGGAGCAGCTGCGGGGAAATTTGAGGCTACAATTGTGGGCTCATTTTTCACGGAGATCTGTGATGACAGTCACGGCTCAGTGTCGGGCGCCACAGCCAACGTCCCACCCACGGCTCGCAACCTGTCTCCACCACTGGGAACCTGGGGATGAAGACAAGGGCACTCCTGGGGGTGGTCCACGTGCTCGACGGAAGGACAGAGGGGGCCACACGATGGACAAGCCCCTTCGTCCGTCGGCCCCTCTGCTGCATCCAAGTAGGAGGCAGGAAACTTTGACAGGAGAACCTGAAAGATGAGTCCCCATGGGACCATGCTGACAATCTGCTGGGGGCCTCTAACCCCCAGAAAAGGCCGCAGCCCGACAGGGGCCTCACCCCACGGGTCCCAGGGGCCCCGTCAATCAGGACAGAGGCCGGGGCACAGGGACGGGTCAGGCGGCTTTAGAGAAAGCCCCACATTGTTTTTGAAGGGCAACCTTTTGCATCCTGGGTTTCACCGGCTGTGTGGCCACCCGGCCAGTTTAGCATTTGCTGGGAGCTGGGGAAGACAGGAGGGAGGAACAGCCCTCCCGGGTGAAGGTAGCCTGTGGTCATGCCTTGGGGAGCCTAGGGAGGGGAAGGGGCACATTTTTATCCCATATTTGGTGATATGGTGGGCTTCAAGTTCTTCTCGCGCCCTCATTTGTCAGGACTTAATGAGAAACCCCAAAAGGATTTAGAAATTTCCCTTTCCCAAGGACAGGAAATAAATGGGAATGTTCTAGGGAATTAGGGGAAAACCCATCACAGGGAGAGACAGTAGCCTTTGTTGTCTGCGTTTGTGAGCATGCAAGTGTAAGAGTGTGAGTGTGTGAGAGTCTGGCTGTGTGCAGACTGTGTGCAGGGGGTGAGCGTGTGCAAGGGGGTTAGTGTGTGTAAGGGTGTGTGTGTGTAAGAGCAAGGCCTCACCTCCAGGATTCGTGTGCTGGGCCTTGAGGCCATGCCATTTTGAGAAGGTTAGTCTCTTCGGGGGTGTTCAGAACCTCACTCATGACAACAATTCATTCTTTGAAGTTCTCAGCTTTGAATAAACAGTTTACCTCTCATCAGGCATTTAGATGGGGGAGTAAGCAGAGCATAGCAAGCAAGTGTAAATGCTGGTTAAACCATGAGGACGTGAGGAACAAACAGATGACCGTGCGTCATGAGTACCCTCCCTCATTTCTTCCATACGACTTGCAAATCTTTGAGGAGGGGTGGGAAGAAAGGCTCGGAGGCTAACGTGGACCCTAGCTGGGCCTCCATGTGAAATGGCTTCTCTCTGCTTCAGAGCATCTTGAAAACCAGAGCATACCCTCTGGGAATGGGAGGCCTTGTGTCCAGTTGCTCACGGCCAGCCACTTATTCATTACCGTAAGGAGAAGCCATGAGACCTGCAACTGGGAGACGGAAGCAGTTTCAGAGCAGAGAGGCCTCTGAGTAAAACAGGATTGCAAGTCCACCTCGCTGTTAGGATGGAGCCCACTCCCAGCTCGGCAGTCCCTTCAGGAGGCAGCATGGCCCCCAGATCCAAGGGACACGGGACGTGATGGGGTGGGGGGCGTCCTGCTTTCCTCTCATACAGATGGTGGTCTGCTCTCCCCAAGTCCCACATTCTTCTTCTGTCGCTCAGCCATCTCTCCTGGAGTTCACGCTGCCTGACATGAGCAGAGCCTTGTTCTCTTTCAGTTCAGTTCAGTCGCTCAGTCGTGTCCAAATCTTTGCCCCCATGGACTGCAGCACACCAGGCTTCCCTGTCCATCACCAACTCCTGGAGTTTACTCAAACTCATGTCCATTGAGTCGGTGATGCCATCCAACCATCTCATCCTCTGTTGTCCCCTTCTCCTTCCACCTTAATCTTTCCCAGCATCAGGGTCTTTTCAAATGAGTCAGTTCTTTGCATCAGGTGGCCAAAGTATTGGAGTTTCAGCTTCAACATCAGTCCTTCCAATGAACACCCAGGACTGATCTCCTTTAGGATGGACTGATTGGATCTCCTTGCCGTCCAAGGGACTCTCAAGAGTCTTCTCCGTC
>NW_011494867.1:11946102-11988808 GCF_000754665.1 Bison bison bison | reverse complement strand
ACTCAGCTTTCTTCACAGTCCAACTCTCACATCCATACATGACTACTGGAAAAACCATAGCCTTGACCAAACGGACCTTTGTTGGCAAAGTGATGTCTCTGCTTTTGAATATGCCGTCTAGGTTGGTCACAGCTTTCCTTCCAAGGAGCGAGCGTCTTTTCATTTCATGGTGCAGTCACCGTCTACAGTGATTTAGGAGCCCAGGAAAGTGCAAGTGCAGGCCAGGCGTGCAGGGGAGGCAGCGCCTCTGGAAGCTCATAGGTCAAGAAGGCTGGAATTCTTGCGTCCAGATCTCCTTGGGTTTTTTAGGACCACTCCTGTTACTGGACTCAGATAGAGGGAGGGGGCACAGGGGGCCCAGTGGGCCAGGTGGGTCCAGCCCTGCAGTGACCATGGCCTGGGCTGAGGGTCAGCTTGGATTTTCAGGTGGAGACCATGTCCCCCACCCCATGCAAGGCTGCCCAGTGCTGGACAGGTGAGCAGGGTGGATCCCAGGGGACACGGCTGGAGGGAGGTCGGGGAGAGGGCTGATCCCTGCTGGGCTCAGACAGATGCTTTCGGGGATCCTGGGATGGATGAGGAAGTCTGGTCCAGCCATGGAGCAGGAAGTGGGCCAGCCGGGCCCTGGGGGCCCCTGCTATTTCAGGGTCAGGCGTGGACACGGCAGCCCAGGAGGGAAGCTGGAGGGCAGGAAGGGAACCAGGATAGCACTGGGGACAGAAAAGACCACTCTTGTTCTGAGAGCTCCCATCTGTGGGCCGCCCTGTGGGGACAGGGTGGGTTCACCTTGTCCTCCGTTATGTCCCCAGAACACACGAGGACGTGCAAGGTGGCAGCAGTTTCTGCTGAGTAGTTTCACTGGGCCGACGTGGCTGATGAGGCAGGAGCCCTCCAGGACTGTGGGCTGCCAAGTGTGCTGTGGGCCTCCAGGGAGCTGCGCTTCTTCAGCTCACACAGCGGAGACTCGGCCATCCGCCACCCACCACGCGTCTCATGGAGAGAGGGAAGACGAGATGTCCATCCATCTCCTGCAGATGTGGCTCAGTGGCCGCCTCCCCGGGGCCTTCTGCTTTGCATGCACTTTGCTCTCCCCCTTTTTTGCAAACTGCTTTTATCTTGTCGTCAAAGAGACACAGTTGGCACTCCTGTGTCAATGCAGATAGAGCCCGCCCTTAGATCCCATCTCAAGGCTGCAGTCACAGACCAGGACAAATTAACAAAGCAAAACGTGTCTGGCCCGATAGCTGACTGCATGTGCAGTGGAAAAAGCCAAAAATAAATACTGAGAGTTGATGACCTCCATGCCATCTGCAGGCATGGTGCCCAGATGGGGTGCGATCGGGGGAAGGGTCCATGTCCACACCCCACAAACAGGGCACTGGTGGGTCCCTGCAGCAGCGAGAAGTGGCTTCCAGAAACTGCCCTCCCTGGGCACCTTGGATCTTGGGCCCAGGGCAGACTACACGCCTGTCACCAAGGCTTCCAAGTTCCCGGGGGATGCCCATTACCTGCTTCTGTCTGTTTGTCTGAGAACCAGCCCATGGGGCAGCCTGCATCTCCCCATTTTCTTTTTCTTTTCTTTTTTCCTCACCCAGACGCTCTGCAGGATGAGTTTTGAAATTGACTTCAGTCTGGATGATAAGCAGTCACCGCGCCACTGAATGCATAGGGTCACCTGGTGGTTGAGAAGCTTTGTCCTAGTTTCAAGGGACCTGGTAGCTCAGACGGTAAAGCGTCTGCCTACAATGCGGGAGACCCGGGTTCGATCCCTGGGTCAGGAAGATCCCCTGGAGAAGGAAATGGCAACCTACTCCAGTACTCTTGCCTGGAAAATCCCATGGACTGAGGAGCCTGGTAAGCTACAGTCCATTGGGTCGCAAAGAGTCAGACACAACTGAGTGACTTCACTTCAAGGGACCTAGGAAGGTTGGCACCAGGGAGCTGGCAGTGGCCCTTCCCTCCTGCACGCCGGGCGCCACCTCCCTCCCGACTGCATAGGGACTAACCCTCCTGTCACGTCTTCCAGGATTCCTTTCTTTAAAAAAAAAAAAAAATTAAATTGTGCTTTATATTCATGAAACTGATGGCTGGAAATGCAGAGCAGAAATCAGCTAATTTATCTCTATTTTTAATAATTTCATTTATTTATTTTTTGGCCATGCTGGCTCTTTTCTGCTGCACAGGCTTTTCTCCAGTTGCGGTGAGCGGGGGCTGCTGTGGTGTGTGGGCTTCTTCTTGTGGTGGTTTCTCTTGTTATGGAGCACGGGCTCTGGGGTGTGTGGGCTCAGCCATTCCACGGCATGTGGGATCTTGCCAGACCAGGGTTCAAACCCGTGTATCCCCTGCATTGGCAGGTGGATTCTTAACCACTTGACCACCAGGGAAGTCCCTTCCATCACTCTTTTGATGAACATTTCTTGGAATCGACTTTGAATTGACACCTTCCTCATTACCTTTTTACTCGCCTTCATCGTAAACAATACAATTATTTGTGTTGGTTATGTAATTTTTTTCTTAAAATGCATTATTACAAGGACAAACCAGTTAATACGTCAGAGGGCTGGTGGCAAGGGAGGTGGTCCTCTTCTGCCCCCCATCCACCCTGGGGGCACTGCCAGACCTTCGTCTGGAATATAGACTGCCTGAGTGTGCTGAGCACTTTGTGGACACACAACACTCGCGCAGAAGAGAACCCAGACTCCCCACCGTGTCCCTGCCCCGCGTGTGTCTCTGCATGAGAGCTCCATGAGGACAGGGCTCTGGGTCTGTCTGCTCCCTGCAGTGTCCTCCATGCCTGAACGGTGCCTGACATGCAGTGGGTCCTCAGTGTGTATTTGCGGAGCGATGTGTGAGTGGGTGAGAGAAGGCGCTCACAGGGCCTCCCTTCCCTCCAGCCTTTCCCTCCCTAGGGCCCAGGCCACACAGGCTGCTGTGTGGGGTGGCTGTGTACCCCCTGCCCAGAGCGTCCTCGTAATCCTTGCCATCTTCACAGCGCCCTGCGATTGTGTCCCCCACCCTACCCCACGCACCTCCATCTGCTGAAGCCTTGCCCCCACGGTGGTGGGATTTGCCAGTAATTCCAAGGTAAGCAGGTGAGGCCCTCACGATGGGATCAGTGACCCAGGAGAAGAGGAAGAGGACACAGAGGGGAGGCCACTGTCTGTCAACCAGGACGAGAGACCTCCCCAGGACCCGACCTCCAGACCGTGAGCAGCCCTCAGTCTGCAGTCTTTGGTCATGGCAGCCTGAGCTAAGACCATGACCTCAGGATGGTCTGCAAGGTCTCAGGGCCCCCCACCATGAGCCACACCTGTGCCTCCTCTCCCTTCCTGCTGGACCGTCCGCGTTTCCCTGGATGCACCAAGTTCTCTCCTGTCGGCGTTTCCGCAGGCTGCTCCCTCTGCCAGGATGCTCTCCCTCCATTTGCCACCCAGCTCCTTCTGGGCTCAGTTTACCCCTCAGGCGCCTGAGGATGGCCTACTGACCCCCGTCTCTGCCCACCACCCTCCCCAATGCCCCAGGGCACTGCGGGGTCTCCCCTCTGTATCAGCAAGATGGGTCAGTGACAGCTTAACCCAAGAACCTTGGTGATGTCACACAATAAAGGTTTACCTCCGTTTCCTTGGGGCCCTGTCTAGATAGCCAGTTAGGGCCCCGGGAGGATGGTGGTTGCACCCTGGGCTCAGCCAGGAGAGTGTCGGGAACTCAGTCCTGACCCAGAGTGCCAGAGATCACTGCTCATGGTCCACTGGCCAGAACTAACCACCTGGGCTCAGCCTACCTGGCGGCGGGGGTGGGGGCGGAGAGAATCATCCAAACCCCTCTTGTTGCTCAGGAAAAGGAAAATATTAATACAACAGAATGGCCTCTGCCGTTGCCCATCATAGAATGTTCCCCACGATGTGTAACTGCTGAGTTATTGTCTGCTCATTCCCTGCCCGAGACTGAAGTTCGTCTGGTCCCTGGCTTTCAGCTTTCCCCTAGTTTTACCTTGGACACCTAGCATGCCCCCCGCCCCCACCGACCCGGAAGGAGCGTGAAAGTTTGAGAAGGACCTAGTCAAGACTGATGGCCGCTGCTCCAAGTGGACGCCTGCTTCCCCCGGGGACACCCCGGTTTCTCAGGTGCCCTGTGCTGTGCGCTGACTGCAATGGCTCTTTTCTTCACCATCTCCCCTTTGCTTCCACATCAGGGGAAGCTGTCAGGACCCATGAAATACCCTAAACACACTCCGTCTGTCCTGTCTGTTTTCCATTTTGTGTTTGTGCTGTGTTTTAATACAATAAACAAGGTAAAAGCAATGAAGTAAACAGCTTGAGGTTTAAAGTGTTTTCAACAAGTGAACAATACCTAACTGTCCTGAGAATGCGAATCCTCAGTTTACACTGATAGCTGGAAAACAAAGTGTTTGGATGGCAGCCAGTTTTCCAGGGTGAATAAACACCTCAAAAGGGACAAATATTTTTCACAGACTGTCAGTGAAACAGAGGCTCATATGTTTAAAAATAAATACCTAAAAAGGGAAGAAAGAAAAGAAAGAGCAAAGAGACCCTGCTAACCTTCAGTTTCCAAATGAGCTAAAAAACAAGCTTTTATAGTTATAGTTACTGCATCCAAAGAAACGAAACTCTTTTAACTCCTCTGTACCACTGCTCTCAGTGAGTTTTTCCAAAATGTCACTCTTGAGATTGAACAAGGGACTTTACTCTTAGGTCTTAGTTTCCTCGTCTGTGGAATGGAGGAAATTATAAGTCCTCATTCACAGCACAATTATGAGAACTAAGGAGGTTAATGTATGCAGAGGGCTTAGACCAAGGCGTGGCACCTGTGACATCCATATAAGTGTTAGTCATCACCACCACCACCACCATATTATTATCATCACCCTCACTATCAGGTCGTTACCATCATCACCACAATCAGCATTCACTATCAGCGTAACCATCATCACACCATAATCCTCATCACTATCACCATCTTCACCATCATCACCATCAAAACATCACCATCATCACCAGCAAAACATTATCACCATCACCACCATCACCATCATCGTTATTGGCACTTACAAACCTCATATGATGAAAGCAATGAAAACAAGTGTCAGGAAAGCATCCTCTGATTGGTGTTAGACAGTGGTCATCCAGTGAGATGCCAGCTCGACTGCTGAGCATAGACCCGAAATATGAGTATATTGCGGTTTCTCTATCACCCCAGTGAGGCACAGGCATACATGTCCACACACTTCATACACCCCTGCGCTTGACTCCTTTCTGAATATTCTCCGTACTAGTACTACTGTGAGGAAGGCGACATAAAGGCAGTTGCTTGACTGTGTAGTTCTCAAGAATTCACGAATTGGCAGAATGCGTCGTCTTGACCCACCATTGCCAGGGCTGCAGAAGCACATACTCCAGAATGTTGGCAGGGTCACCCTTGGGAGCAGCGTTAGAAGTAGGCTGCCTGCAGGTCCCTAGTTTGTGCCTGGTTTCCCCCCAGTGTCATTATTCATGATGCCCCAGTTATGAAGTATATGATCTTTGTCATTTTAGTGGTTTCTGATCTTCTTCTTGCTCATCTTTATTTTCTAAGCTTTCAAAAGGAAACTTTTGTTGTCATTGTTCAGTCGCTCTGTCATGTACAACTCTTTGCAACCCCGTGGACTGCAGCACACCAGGCTTCCCTGTCCTTCACTATCTCCCGAAGCTTGCTCAAACTCATGTCCGTTGAGTCAGTGATACCACTGAACCATCTCATCTTCTGTTGGCCCCTTCTCCTCCTGCCTTCAGTCTTTCCCAGCATCAGGAGCTTTTCTAATGAATCAGCTCTTTGCATCAGGTGGCCAAAGTATAGGAACTTCAGTTTCAGCATCAGTCCTTCCAGTTCAGGATTGAGTTCCTTAAGGATTGACTGGTTTGATCTCCTTGCAGTCCAAGGTACTCTCAAGAGTCTTCTCCAGCACCACAGTTCAAAAGCATCAATCCTTTGGCACTCAGCTTTCTTTATGGTCCAACTCTCACATCCATACATGACCACTGGAAAAACCATAGCTTTGACTAGATGGACCTTTGTTAGCAAAGTAATGTCTCTGCTTTTTAATATACTAACTAGGTTTGTCATACCTTTTCTTCCAAGAAGCAAGCATCTTTTAATTTCATGGCTACAGTCACCATCTGCAGTGATTTTGGAGCCCAAGAAAATAAAGTCTGTCACTGTTTCCATTGTTTCCCTATCTATTTGCCATGAAGTGATGGGACCAGATGCCATGGTGTTCATGTTTTTAATGTTTAGTTTTAAGCCAGCTTTTTCACTCTCCTCTTTCACTTTCATCAAGAGACTCTTTAGTTGTTCTTCGCTTTCTTCCATAAGGGTGGTATTATCTGCATAGGTGAGATTATTGATGTGTCTTCCAGCAATCTTGATTCCAGCTTGTGCTTCATCCAGCCTGGTATTTCATATGATGTACTTTTCTTATAAGTTAAATAAACAGGGTGGAAATATACAGCCTTGACATACTCCTTTCCCAATTTAGAACCAGTCCATTGTTCCATGTCTGTTTCTAACTTGCTTCTTGACTTGCATAGAGGTTTCTCAGGAGGCAGGTAAGGTGGTCTGGTATTCCCATCTCTTTAAGAATTTTCCACAGTTTGTTGTAATCCACACAGTCAAAGGCTTTAGTGTAGTCAGTGAAGCAGAAGAAAATGTTTTTTTCTGGAATTTTCTTGCTTTTTCTGTGATCCAGTGGATGTTGGCAATTTGGTCTCTGGTTCCTCTGCCTTTTCTAAATCCAGCTTGAACATCTGGAAGTTCTTAATTCACATACTGTTGAAGCCTAGCTTGGAGAATCTTGAACATTACTTTGCTAGCATGTGAGATGAGTGCAATTGTAGGGTAGTCTTAGCATTCTTTGGTATTGCCTTTCTTTGGGGTTGGAATAAAAACTGACCTTTTCTAGTCCTGTGACCACTGCTGAGTTTTCCAAATTTGCTGACTTATTGAGTGTAGCACTTTCACAGCATCATCTTTTAGGATTTGAAATAGCTCAACTTTTGTAATGAAAAGTAGAACAGTACCAGTGACAAGGCACCAACTCAGGTGCCACCTTCCCCAGATATGGTTTCCTGCTCCCCTAGCATGAATCTCTCCAGGCAGAATCTTCTCCAGCCTGTCCACAGCAGGCTGGTGTTAAATATTGGCTACCAAGCAGGAAGCTGATCAGCCCCACCCCCAGCTCTTTGTGTAAAGCTGATCCTACTAGTGATGGTGGAAACTGAACCACGCCTACGGTAGACATAACACAGAGACCTCCTCCAGAGTGTGGTCCCCTTTGGTGGGGAGCATAAGGCAGGGCTGGCACAGGAGAACTTGGGCTGGCTCCGTCAGCTTGGTGCTTCCACCCAGCAACATCTCTCCATGCGGGAACAGAAAAATATTAACTCAGGAACCCATGCCCATTAGTGAATCGCTGTGTCTGCAACTTTACACTCATTAGAGTTTTAATAAACTCCTGCCTGTTTTTATAGGGATTTTTTTCCACCACCTTTGAACTACTTGAAAACAATAAAGTGTCCTCTTCACACAGGTTGGCCCAATGGGAAGACTGACCTTATTTCCACTCTCCTCCTGAGAGTGATGATGCGGCCCCACGAGCCAGGGACACTATGATCAAATGAGAGATGGACTTCAGCCTCTGCGGTGACCCCCGGAAGAGGAAGCAACTGGACATTTCCTCTGCACATTGTCTTTTGCAAAGATACAAGTAAGGAATATCTGTCCTGGATTGTTTTTCCTTCTTTGAATGCCAGAAAAACTTGCTAAGTTTAAGGGAAATAGAGGGGGGAAAAAAAACTGTATTATTAAGTTTTAATGGATAATGGTGGGTCTTTGGTCAAACCAACCAAAGACCCACGTCTGCCATGGCCACGACTGTCTTCACACCTAGAGGCCTGAGCACACTTTGGGGTACAGGTCTCAGATACGCCGACTCTTGGGGCTGACACGCTGAATGCCCCCCATTCCCTGGGTAGTGGTGCCCGCCTGGGTGCATGTGCATCACGAGTCCCCTCGCTGTTGCAGGAACGCTCGTGCTGTCTCTTCCCTGAGGTTTGATTTCGTCAGGAACTGCTGGAGACACCTTCCCTGATCGCCCGTGTGGCGCTCTGTTTTGTCACCTGCTGTTCCTGCTTGTTTGCCTGTTGATTTTCTGTTTTCCCACCTGGAGTGTAGACCCCATGAGGGCAGGGATTTGTCATTGTAGTTTTGTTTCTGAATGAATGACATGGTAGGTTACAGTGTAAAATGCTCCCGTTCTTAAAGACACAGTGCTCCATGCATCACAGGAGACCAGGCTGGGTAGTCTCTAAGTCCCCTTCTGGTTTTGTGATCCCAACATTCAGGTCCCAGGTCTCATTTAAAACCTCTTTTTTCCCTCCTTCTGGACAGAATCCATAGTACTAGACTCAAATCCACCTCCCTCAGATAACCTCTCCCTCACCCTCTCTGATCCTGCATGTGATGCTCAACATACACGGAGTGCCACTGCGTGCCACGCTGGGCTGCAGGGTCTGCGTGAACAGCGTCCTCTCGACACACAGGCCGCCCCTGTGGGACAGAGCCCAGGTGCAGGGAGGGAGGGCCCCTCGGAGCAGTGTGGGTTAGGACTGCCCTCCCGTCACCGGCTCCTGTTCTAGACCGAGGGACTGTCTTGTGAGTGGGACCCAAACCATCCTGGTACTCATCTCCCCAGGCCATCTCTGTGTTTAAGACACTGTCCTTCACTTCAATATCTCCCAGGCCAGAAACTACTAGGTGGGGCTTTCTCTGCTTCAGATAAAATCACGCTGCCTCTACCGTCCACAATTCCATCCAGCACGAGGGGGAGGAAAATTGCTAAGTCGCAACTGCCTTCGGAGGGGGCCGACGAGCAGACAAAAGATAGACGTTTTGAAAGAAAGAGCCCTGTTCACAAAACGAGGGAGGAAACATCCCTGTTATTGATTTCTTAGATTCGTAGTCCATTTCACTAAGGGTGCTGACAATATTGCATAGAAATATTAGATGTTCTGAAATCAACGCCTAATACCCTGCCAGACAGACCCAGCTTCTGACTACTCCATCATGCACACTCCCACACTCCCACACTTATCCAAGCTGTTATACACACACACTCCAAGAGATATTATCAACCTAAGTCACCCCCCATCTTTTTTCAATCTCTGAAAAGCTGCATTTACCAAAATAAGCAAAACATGTGAGGTATGGAATCCACCTTGTTGAAGGGCTGGGTTTTATTGGTCACCCGGTAAATCAAAACACATGGAAAAGTGCTACATTTAGGAACACGCTGCGACTGTATTACCCGTCGTCTTACTGGTTCATCTCTAATCGGAACCAGCTGGCAATAAAGACGCGAGTTCATGGGAATCCACCCTTTGTTGAAAGCAGGGCCGGGTGGATGCTGGAAGCCGATGAGCACAATGAAAACAGCTGTAATTGACTCTTGGGGTCAGGCCCTGGGTAGAACTCGGGGACAGAGGTGATGCTACAGCTGGTGCATAAAATGCTGGACTCCTGGTTACCTGTAACTGTGTATAGAGGAGCCAGAGAGGATGGCGCCGCTTAGGAGGCTCCCCGCTCCCCGCTCGTGTCTGACCCCACCGACCTGGCTCAGGCAGCTCTGGTGTCTCACAGTTACTCTGGGCTGCTTGTTGACAGTGGTCACCATAGTGGTAACGATGGCGCTCATGATGGTGGTGATGATAATGATGATGGCAGTGGTGGATGACCATGGTGGTGGTGACTAGGGTGGGATGATGCTGTTAATGGTGATGATGGCGATGACGATGGTGGTGGTGGTGATGGTGGCACCAGTCAGAAACAGCAGATAGGCTGCCCAAAGCATGTGGAACGTGTCCACATCAAAGCGCTGCAGTGTTAATTCCATGGGCCTCGTAACCTTGATAGCATTAATCGAACTCTTTCCTTTTTTCCTTGTGATTTATCTATTTTAAACACTCTTTCCCCCAAACAAGGAAACTGACTTCTGGATTCTAGAAATGGAGCATGCACACGCGCGACCCCAACTCCGCTTCCTGTTGCTAATCAGCTCAGGGCTCCACCCTTTGGAAAATGGTGATGCATTAGGAGGGTCTGTGGGATATTTTTAGCACCTGACACCAGCCTATCTCTTCCTCTCCCTGCAGGCCTGTGTGATGTGTGCTGTTTAATCAACACACTTTAGTTAATTGTACAGACAGATTTTTTTTGACAAGTGTGCTAATACTTTGAGATCTGCAGGGGGTTCAGCATCAGGGTTGGGACTGTCCGTCTAGACCTGAGGCAGGGCACACACCGTACACAGGGCTACCCTCCCTCCTGGGCCCAGGGCAGGCCTCAGTGACACTCTCACAAAAAATCTGCAGCTCATTTCTTCTTGACACAGGATGTCTGGGATTCAGTACCAATTGCTGGAAGCTGGTGAGATGAAATTGATCTGTCATCCCTAGAGATGTTGTAATAAAAATAACACCAGGTCTTTTCATTTCATACTTAATCCCTTGGCTCCCACTGGCCCCGTAGTGAAAGTCAGGGGCTGATTAGAACGCACCACATTTCTGCATCATGAACATAGGAGGATTTAACCGTTTTGGTGGTCAGCACTCTGAACCCTGCTCATTAAATCTGTCTAGGAGAACTACTGTTTGGAATCATACAACAGACTCACTTCTCTCTGGTGGTAAAGACGGCGACGTTGTATGCACGGACAGGCCTTGAAGTCCCTATGTGTGCCCTGCTCACAGCACCTAGCCGAGGGAATGCCCTCCCCAGAGCACTGCCCCTCCTTGGCACGGGCGACACTCCACTTTGCTGTTGGATGTGAGCTTCGTGAGGGCAGGGCCTTAGTCTGCCTGGTTCCCTGCCACACTGCCTTGCCTGGATAGTGCGTGGTATGTAGAAGATGCTCAGTATATTTATAGAATCAGTGGATGAATGACCTCGGCCAAAGGGTGGTATTCCTTCAGGGAATGGTCCACCTGCAGCGTCCCCCGGCCTGCATGTGGAGAGAACAGCCAGGTGGAGAAACCAGCGTGTATTTCTAGGAAGAGATGAATGGTTTTTCTCGCATTCACTCTTGTGACCGTGGGAGCCCCTTCTGATGAGCTGCCTGCTAATGGAGGCACAGCCACGGACACCAGGGCTCCGAGGGACCATGGGAAGCCTTTCCTGTCGCGTTTGCAGTCTGCATCCATGTTGAGGAGACCAGGGGCGGGAAGGGGGTGATGAGCATGTGCCTGGGGTCTGAGTTGCTCTCATGGCATTTTCCTCCCTGCCGGGCTCAGTGATGACTAGGCTGGAACTCCTGTCTTTTCGGGCTCCACCTTTGGCGCAGTCTCTGGACCCGACTCCATGGCAACCTGGAAAGGTAGGCATGGAGTGCTGTGTGTCCTGGAGGTGACATGACAGGAACTTGGGGTCTGGGATGCGCGGAGGGAAGAACACAGTCGGCTGTCCTGGAGGTGACATGACAGGAACTTGGGGTCTGGGATGCGCAGAGGGAAGAACACAGTCGGCTGCAGCCACATCTCCAGCTGATGAACCACACTGGCCCTGCTCTACAATCTACTCGGAAAGACTCTCCAGGGGGCCTGAGAACAGTCTCCTTGGTGTGTCTGGTGGGTTCCAAAACTGAACTTGGCTCGTTAAATCTTTCAAGTGACGTGGACTGTATTCCCTCGGCAAGGACATGCTGGAGAATTTCCTTCGAGGAAATATCTTAGAGGATCCATGTCACTGGGGGAGTTTAGAGAGAGAATGGGTCCCCCCAGGAGTTCTAATGAATGGAAACTGTCTTTCCCACACCCCTAGCCCTACCCGAGCTTCAGGAGGCATCACGTGAATCATGAAAAAGAACTCAGGCCACAGTTTTGGAATGAATTACAAGACTGAGATTTTTCTTGCCTTCATAAAAGGCCCAACCTCTCTTCCCTTATGCCTGTGCTTCCCTCCAGATACATGCTTTAATATCATGGTCCCCAGAGGGACTGTGGGGCTGTGTCCCAGCTCATGAAGGCCTTCTGTGGGGAAGGTAGGGTCATAATGACGATAGTGCAAACCAAAGTCATGTTCTGAATATCCAAGGAGTTCTAACTCCCAACTACCTCCCTGCTTTCTTCCTAAGAGGACTTAAGATGCCCAGCTAAAAGACCAGCTTCCCTTCACCACCCCCTCCACTAACATTGAGTCTTCAGGGCTGGAGTGTGGGTGGTGCTAATGTGGCTCTGAAACCAGTGTAGACGCACCCACAGCTGAGGGTGTCGGCTGTGAAGTCTGCTTCCAATCCCAGTGCAGCCAGGAGGCAGAACTCAGGACAGGTTACTCTCAGGGCTTCAGAGATTCCTATCTGCCGAGTAGTAGAAGTTCCTAGCACAGGTGTGCTGGGCAGATCCAACGATCGGATGGTGACGGTGGTGATGATATCTTATTATCACCATGATTTATTATCACTATTATGGATAACAAAGCAACTTCATCTGCTGTCTGAATGTTTCTAGAAGTCAGATAAGAGTATGTCCTCACCTTAAATCGAGGAAGATGCTAAAGAGAAACCTATTGCCTGACCCCGATCAGTGCAGTCCAGGAAGCAAATGAAAAGAGTAGTCTGGTTGTTTCAGAAAGGAGTTGGGGCCCCAGGAACTATGGGAGATGCCAGGGCTTGGAAGCTGTGGGGCCCCCCCATCCAATCAGGTTGATGCATCTTTCCCAGCACATAACGTGCACACACCTGCCACCTGGCCGTCCTTTCTCCTGAAATGTCCTTTACCCTCTCTGCTGAATCACACTCCAGGGTTAAAGGAAGAACAAGGGCATCTAGCTGTCATCATGCCTAGACAGTGCTTTATTCAATCCTCAAAATAACTCTACAAAGCAGCAAAGTGGGCACTGTTACCTCCGTTTTATAGATGAGGAAAATAAAGGTCAGAGAAGGGGATTCTTTGCTCAAGGGTGTCCAACCAACCATTGGTAGACACTGCAGCTTCTTCTCATGGGCTCCTGGAGACACCTCAGGGTTCCCTGGATCCCAGTTTGAAAACCATTTTCCTGGCCACTCTCTTGTGGGTCCTTCCAGTGAGCCGTGTGGTTATTTATACAACTTTGGTCATCCTTTGTGGTCCTGAGGTGGTGAGAAGTGGATGGAATTCAGCATGCGCTGTACCCAGTGGGGCTCACCAGGTGCTTTGACAGCAAGATGTTTTCTTTCTTAAATCTGGAAATGGCTGGTCTCCCCAACAGGCACATTCTTGCCCACCCACGAAGGCTGAGGCCTAAAATTCTCCCTATTAACAAGCCCCTGCAGGCGCTGTGCACAGCGGAGTGGGCAGCTGCTCGGAGCCTGATGAGCGCTTTCTGGTGGTGCGTCCAGAAGGGCAGCTTGGCTCGGTGTTCACCGTGAGAGCATCAACAGGAAATGAAGCCGGAGCCCCTGCTGTCCTGGGTGGGACAGGTCCCCGCTTCCCTCCAGGTCTGGCTCGGCTTCACCAGTGGAATCAAAATGGAACACGGGATATAATTACACTGGCCACGCTAGCAGCTGAGAAGCTCATGGGTTTGCTTACATGTGCACAAAATGAAATCTCGGCTCACGAGCAGGGGTTTTATGATTATTAAATGTGCGTTGGCGGAAGGTTTGGCAGCTCTTTGGTCTCAGGCGTGGAGCTAGAAGTTGACTCAGAGTCCCAAGTGGTGGCTCCACGCTTGTCCTCGTCTGTCAGTGGTGTTGCCCGTCTGCCTGGAGGAAGAGGCCCCTCCCAAGGCAGGAGGGTGCGGAGGAGACATTGGCCAGGAGCCAGTGGGGATGGCACTTGAGCTCCCCCTACACCCAAGTGTAGGTGGAGCCAGGCGTTGACCAAACCAGAGACTTCAAAGCAGGATCGTGGGTAACCTTCCAGGTCGCCCTAAGTCCTGGAGTTCCAGGAGAAGATGGGAAGATGCACACACAGAAAGCAGCCAGACCCAACTTCCTGACTCTCCAAGCCCAAGCTTTGAGAGGGGAGGGAGGTAGGACAGATGGCATTTATCTGAACTGATGTCCTCTGACTCCCCAAGCCCGTGCTTTGAGAGGGCAGTGTGGTGGGACAGATGGCGTTTATCTGAATTGCCGTCGTATCAAGGCACCAGTGACCACACCTCCATGAGCTTGAGAAGCGCCTGGGAAACGGTTTATAGAGCGCGTGTCCATCTCCCAGCTCTCTATACAGACGAGCACCTCCCACCAAGACTCTGAGTCATTTGCGCTGAAAGGGATCGGGAGTCCATTCACAACACCTGGCCTTTCTGATGTGACCGTGAGTGAGTCACCGTGTGGGAGACAAGTTCCAGAGCAGTAGTTCTCAGACCCCCGTCCCTCAGGATCCCTGAGGGAGGTTGTGTTAGAGCCCAGGCTGCCAGACCCTCCCTGCAGCTTCTGATGTGCGGTTCATGGCTGGAGCGCCAGAATCCCCTCCTCTAAGAAGTTCCCTGGCAAGGCCCTGCTGCTGCTCCTGGGACTCCACTTTGAAAACTAGTCTTTTCCTGTCTTGGGGGAAAAAAAACTCAGCTTGGTCACGTCAGTGGTCCAAGGAGAGGAAACCAAGCCTTGCTCATCTTTTATTCCCCAGCACAGCAGGCTCACGCTTGGCTAATTAAATGCACCTGGAGATCTTTTAGAAAATTCCAGTGATGTTCTTTTTCTCTTTACTGAGATGTGTTTGATATACCATATTAGAGTTTCAGATTGTACAACATAGTGATTCACCATACTTACGAATATACTCCACTTACAGTTATAAAACTTGATGGTATTCCCTGTACAACATGTCCTTCTAGCTTATTTATTTTGTACATAGGCATGTCTATCTCTTGGTCCACACCCCCTAGCTTGCCCCTCTCCTTTACCTCTCCCCGCTTGTGATCCCTTGTTTGTTCTCTATATCCACGATGTCGTGGCCATCCAAGTCTGAGATGGGAAAGAATTTCCAGACACAGAGCGTTTCAGAGAGGAGTGAGTTTATTAAGAGCAGTGGGCCGACCTCCTGACAGACCAGGGAGAGTCAGTGCTTTTTGTAGGTTAGCAGCCAGTTTTTATAGCCTCAAGACAAAGAAAAGTCCTGCTGCAAGGCTGGCATTAGGTGATTGGTTCGGGCACTATAGGGTGATTACTGGAATGAGCTTTTTTTGCCTAATTTAGGTTCAAGAAATCTGCTGGTGATGATCAAGGGGGCGTTGGCAATGCTTACGAAGGGGCTTAGTCAGCTTTGGTGACCTTGGTTCTGGGCTCCACGACTGTGGCTTGGGGCCGGACTCCACATGCAAGTTTGTTTCTTTTTTGTTATATTCACTAGTTTGTTTTATTTTTTGAGATTTCACATACAAGTGGTAGCAAATGGTATGTGTTGTTCTCTTTCTGACTTAGTGTGATCATCGCTAGTTGCATCCATGTTGCTGCAAATGGCATCTTTTCCTTCTGTTTTGTGGCTGAGTGCTACTTGGTTGTGTGTATGTAGCACATCTTATTTATCCATTCATCTGTCCATAGGGCCACACTGAAGTTTCCTTTTATTTTTATTGTAAACAGCAATGCTGTGAATACATGCATTGGGGTGCACATATCTTTTTGAGTTAGTTTTTTTTTTCTTCAGATAAATTACCTAGGAGTGGAATTGCTGGGTCACGTGGTAGTTCTATTTTTAGTTTTTGGAGGAACCCTGACCATACTGCAATTTTGGGTGGGGTCCTGGCAAGCTGCCCTCCTCCGGGTGCAGCCAGGGCTTAGGACCCTCGCCCCTGCTCCTTAGCACAGAGCAGGCAACCAGTTTCCATCTCCACATTAGTGTCTGCTGAGCGTCCATAGCGTGCTTTAAGTCAACAATTACCAAGTGCCTGTTCTCTTCCAAATGCTGTGTCAGAGGCAGTGGGAACGAAAGAAAAAGGTGTATCTGTCTGGTCTCAAGCAACTTGCAGTCCACTGGAGTGGACAGACGTGCGTCACAGGCGTGGGTCACAGGCAGGGGCTACAACGGAGGACATGCAGGCACTACAGACCAGAAGGGAGAGGATCCTTCTCGCTGGAGTTGGAGCCAGGCATGGAAACTTCCAAAGAGGGTAGACTCTAAGCTGGGTCCTGATACATGGTGAGGGAGAAGGCCAGCATGCTCGCTCTGGCGGACGGAACAGGCTTCAATGTCAGCTCCTGAGGCCGCACGGAGCCGTCAGGGAAGCCTGAGCAGAGCCGCGTGGAGGGAGGACAGAGAACAAGAAACGAGGTCAGCTGAGGAGCGCGGAAATTAGAAGTGAGCTGCCTTTGGAGCATCGGGCTGTAATTCTTTGTCCCCCAATGAGAGAAGGAGGTTGGCCATCAGCCCCGTGCTGCCACGCGGTGGGAGGTGTTCTCTCGCATCCCAGTGGGAAGCACAGCCCTCTGAGTCTTCGCTCCTTTAAAAAAGCATGGATTCTCACTGCTTCCCATGTGCTGTTGGTGCCAGGATTCCTGCCAGAGCCCCAGCATCCATCTTCTTCCAGGAGCAGGAAGGCAGGGTGGGAGATGGGCTGCTTGCTGGGAGAGGGGCCCCTGGACCAGCCTCTGCTGGTCAGCCCTGCTGCGCCTACAAAGTGAAGTTGGGCAGAAAATCCGAAGACCAGTCTCGCCCTGACTTTAGAAAGTTGTCTCCTGCTGAGCCAGTGAGCCCGCGGAGGACAGGAAGGACGCCTGCAGACCCCCTTGGCTCCCTCTGATGCCTGGCCCCCCTGCCTGCATTGCGCTCTCGCCGAGCCCAGTCCCCGCATGTCTGCAGAGCAAGGTGCTGGCCCTGCCCGCCAGGGCGCATTCCATCAGTCACCTCCCCAGCCTCCAGCCAAGAGAGAGAGCACCCCAGGTCACCAGTCCCTGAAGAGAAATGGTTTATTCAACCGTGTTTCGGAAATTAAAACTGGGGCCTCACTCTTGTGTTTGGCACGTCTAATGGGAAAAGTCAGACATGAAAGAAAGAACGGGAGCATCTTGGGTGTGGAGCTCTCAGGAGTGGCTGGGGATGGAACAGCTGAGCCGAGCCTTGCCGGTCTCCTCCGCTCCTGGACCCTGAATCCTGGAGCTGGGGTGCTGGGTGGTGCCCAGGGCAGCGCCCCCATCCTCTGGGCGGAGGTACAGGAGTGGGCGGGGACCAGCACAATGAAGGGAGTTGTGGTTTTGACTGTGGCTGGAATGACCCTGTGATGTATTGTCCAGACTGAAGAGGAGCTTGTGATGACTCCACTGGGACGTGGGTGTGAACCAGAGCTGTCCAGGGCGAGCAGGACCCACCAGACGGAGCTGAAGGAACTGGGGATGCTTAGGCAAAGAAAAGATGAACTGGGGGAGGCATAAAGCCTGCATTTTACGGAGCCTGAGTTCCTGATATGAAATCCTGGCACCATCACTAACCACCTATGTGACCTCAGACAAGTGCCATAACTTCTCTGAGCCTTGATTTCTTCACTAGGACAGTGGGTAATGGTGCCTGCCCCTCTGGGCTGCTGGCCAGGGGAGTTAGGATGCAAGAAGCCTGGTGTTTCTGCGCTGCTCGTAGGCTTGGTGCTCAGTAGGCAGTGGCCCTGGGCACCTCTCCCAACCCCACTAGTCCTCAGTCTCCCCTGCTGCGGGGTGATGTAAACTTCCCTCCTGGTTAGTGCTCAGGGTAACTGGGATGAACAAATGGGATAACTGATGTGGAAGGCTTGGAAAACTGTGTGAGGAGCAGACCCACGAGAAGGGAACCAGAATAAAATGCTCCTAGGACGTGTGGCCTCTCGAAGATAAACTTCACCTCTGAAGGGAGATGCAGATGATGTAACCAGAGAGATAAACAACCAGTTGCCCCATTCTTTGGTCGGGTGGCCATGCCATAAGCAAGCAAAGGACCCTCTGTGCCCCCAGCAATGATTACCTCCCGTCCTGGCTTTGACTCTGCTTCCCCTTTCAGTCTGTGACTTTGGGTGGGTTGATCCCCACCTCCTGGCTCCAGGCCTGGTCAATCAAAACATTCTGCCACTTGGGGTGTAGTCATTGGTGCAAATACTGGCCAGAGGTCCAAGCAGACCAGTGAGACCCAGTTCCAGGGCTGCAGTTAGAGCTGTTGACAGAGGTCCCTCATCCACCACAGTGTCTGAGAAGGGTCTAGGGCCTGCAGCCACCACCCAGCTCACCCTGAAAATGGAACCCACGCAGAGGAAAGCAGAGCTGAGAGCTGATAAGCTCTGAGCGGGAGCCTACTTCCTGTGTTTGTGTCCCTGGATCCAGCCCTACCTGAATCTCAGATCTGGAGTTTGCCGTTAGGCAAACCGACGCTCCTTTCCTTTTTAGGTAAGTTTCTGCCACTTGCGATCGATAGGACTTTGAAAACTAGATGCAGCTGATGAGAAGCAGAGACGTACAGAAACAGAGGGAAGGGTTCCTGAGTAGAACGCGTCGTCCATCTTCTGTCTGCTGGCCCTTGGGCTCATGCCCTGCCCACCTCTGCCTCTGCTGCCTTGTCTTATGGGCTGGCCGGCATCTGCCAGCTGACTCCCAGCTGGCTCAGCCAACAACGGCCCTGGGGGACAATCAGAGACAGGGAGGCGGAAGCCAGGGGGTGTTGCCTCCTCCGTCCCTGCCTCTGGTAGCAGCTCCTGTCCCTCCTTCACTGTCCCCGCTTCTGCTGGGCACCCCATCCCTCCGTCCCTAGCCTTGTGACACTGGAGGCTCCTGCTCTTGTTCATCTGTGGTGGCCTCAGCGTTCCCTGGTTGACTTCGTACCAGTCCCTTCACTTGTGCAGACAATCCCCTGTATTAAATTCTCTCTGTCTTTGGTATTCAGAGCTGCTGCTTCTCTCCTGCTTGGACCCTAAGTGACGCTGATGGCAGATCTATTTCCTCTTGTGTCCTGGCAGTAGAGAGGATGGGGACACCCAAGGAACTGGAATAAGTTCAGAGCTACCGGGGGTGAGGGGTGAGGCTGGGCTGGATCCACAGGGCCCCAAGAACCACATGGAGGGGCGTGGCTGTGACCGGGGCGGCAGGGGCCTCTGGTGCTCTATAGGAAGGATTAGGGTGGTGTGGTGTGCGGAGACCATCTCCAGGAGGGGAGGCATGGGACTCGCACGCCCCTGTGGACTCTAGGCCACATCCTGAAATGAGGACATGGCTTCTGCAGGCCAGCACGTGCCAGGGGCCCAGAGAAATGCGATCTGGGACTTCCAGGAGCTGCTGCTCCCTGCCCGCACATTTCAAAGGCTGATCTCTTCGGGGGCTCCTCTTGCCCAAGTGAAATGGAATACTGTATGAGGGCTTGGGCGTAGAGGGGCAAGGACTCCAGGAGCCAGCGAGGCGGAGGGGCCGGGGGGCTTCAGCAAAGCCAGCAACAAAGAGCCCAGTGACCCAGCGAAGCCTGAAGCAGCCCAGACATGAAAGGAATATGCTGGAAAAATTAACTCAGTGTTTGCTTTGGGAACCAGTCTGACGGCTCTTAATCCAGTGGGCGTGTGTGCACTGCAGCTCACGGGACGCCCCATATCCCGGCGGGGCGACAAAGGGCCGTTTGTGAGGTTCGCGTCCACCCCTCGGAGGGTGCCTGCCGCCTGGTCCCCGCCCAGCCTCCAAGCAGCAGTCCTGCCATCGGGGCCCAGCCTCCTCTGGCGGCCCGCTCCTGGCTGGCTGCTCGCTGGCTTTTCCTTTTCTTGCCTCCTTGATGTTCCCGCTTTAGAAAGACGAATGGCGTGGAGTAGTCGCCAGGCCCCAAGGCTGGAATGCTTGGAGGGTCTGGCTTCTTAACAGTGCATCTGTCTGATGGAGCAGACAAGAAAAAGTCGCCCTTGGCTCCTGGACGGAGGGTCTGGAATAGGGAGGGGGCCGCCCCCTGCAGGGAGGAGTGACCCTCCTCCATGAAGGACGTCCAGGGAAGTCACATGTGCACACACGGGCAGACAGGTTTCGGACCAGAATTTGATTAGATGTGCTTGAAAAGAAATCCTGTTTTAAATTCCTTCCCTCCTGTTTTAACTAGATGAGCCCCAGGGAGAGGGAGTCAGTGGCCAAAACACAGACAAACCAATGAAGTTACTGCTGAGATTTTTGAGCTCCCAAAGGCTTGGGTCCTGCCATTCCAGCGGGAGGTAAATGACCCTGGAGGGCCCTGCTGACCACTGCGGTTTCACCTAAACCACTGGATTTAGACGTGAGCCCGTGCTACGTGTTGACCCACGGGCACGCTGTCTACAAAGCCGTCACCTACATGGTCCAGTCTCAGGCCAGGCGGTCATCAGAGAAGCTGAGTCCAGCAACTAGAACAAATTCACAAGTAACCCAAAGTTCTAACTCTCACTTATCAACCACAAGAAGGGCATCCCTGGACCTATTCAATCAATTCCTATACCTCCTTTTGCTGTTCCCTCCTGTCCTCTCTATGTCACTGCCGCTCCCTGATTCTCTCCTAAAACAGAGACAAGAACCGCCAGCCACTCTTTGCTCTTATTACTGAAGAGGCAGTCTGGGAAGTCAGGGTCCTCTTTGGGGGTGAGGCCAGCTGAGTGCAGAAGCCCTCTTCTTGGGATGGGTGTTGGGGGGCAGCTCTCAGGTGAGGGCAATGACCACCCTGGATTCTCTCTGTCACCAGTTGTAAAAGAGGGTGTGGGTGTGCAGAGCACCTGCCTGTGCTCCATTCCCCAGGGACACCCCTCTAGGCAGCCATCATCCGGGGTGGACCCTCAACCCGCCCTTCAGTCTAACATCCTGTGTGACCCCCTTGGTCTCTTGTCTCCAGCCCAGCAGGACACTCCCAAGTCCCCACACTTGCCCACAGGTTCCCACACCCAAGAGCCCTCCTTCCATCCCCACCCCCCTCCACCAGCACAAGCGTGCACACTTTCCAGCTTTTCCTTTCTGCTCAGAAGCCTGGATGTCGGTATCACAGAGCCACCGGACACCTCCTGGGCTTCCTTCTTGTGAAGAAAGAAGACCCTCTGTCTACTTAAGTCACTTTCATTTCAGGGCTTTATTACCAGCAGCTGCACACAATTCTAACTGAGAAGATCATTTATGACTATTACCTTAGTATAAAAATAATATCTGCAACAGCTCCTGCCCCCCATCTGTCCATGTGGGCCAAAGTGAGAGTGGTGGGTGTGGCAGGCACATGGGCACACACGTCCTCTGTGAAGCCCCCACACCCCGCTCTACCTTCTGTTGGCATGACTCCAACTCCAGACCCCAATGTGCCTGTCACCTTGTTCAGAGTGGCATTCAGCCTGGCTTGGAGACTAAGCCCTGGCAGCGACCTGGTCCTCACATGCACTTGGCTGCTATTGGACCAAGTGACCTTGCACCTGTTTTGGGACCTCTTTGGGCCTCCTTGTCACCCTTGAGGCTTCACAGTCAGAGAAAGTTGAGGTCACATCGTGACTGTGTCATTCACTTGTTATTTGAACATGGGGAAGCCACTTAACTACTTTAGTTTTTGCAACCGCAAAAGCTTCTCTCCAGCCCAGCATTTGTAAAACAGAAATAGTGGAGGTGCCCAGCCCTGGCACCCACCCAGCTCTGGAGACCACAGTCTGAGACCCAGGTGTCAGCAGGGCAGGTCCCTTTGGGTTCGAGAGGGAGAGTGTGTTCCAGGCCTCTGTCCTGTCTTGTGGTGGTATTCAACCTGTCTATATAGCATCTCCTCCATGCCTGTCTATGAGTCCAAATTTCTCCTTTTTACAAGGACCCCTGCCAGGTTGAACTGGGGCCCACCTAGCAACCCCATCTGAACTTGATCATATGCAAAAATGCCTTTCCAAATAAGGTCACAGTCATCGGTGCAAAGGGCAAAGACTCCCAACATATTTACAGACTCAGTTCAACCATGAGTTGACTGAGAAAATTCATGTAAAGAAAGTCCTTTCCTGCAGCCTCTGCAAAGGCTCACCATTTGCATGCTCACTGTTGCTGGGTTGGGTTTTGTAGAAAGAAACTGTCTTTCTGTTTCATGAAGCACAGACCAGGTCCCCCTGGTCTACAGAGACTAGAGCAGAAAGGCGGACCCATCCTGCTAATTCAGCTCTGGGGGTCTCAATGGACGATGGATGCAAGCCCCATTGATGTGCTCAGGCCATCCTTGGATTTCAACTGGCAGACTGGGAGCCTGAGCTGACCTCCTCATGGACAGATAGGAGACATAGCTGGACAGATAGGAGACCTAGCCAAGGGGCCAAAAGTTTCAAATCTCTCTGAATTCCTCCAGCCTTGAGATTGGGTTTTACCACAGAGTGAAATCCATTCAAAGGCATCTTCATTTTCCATATAACTTGCCAGCTGCAGAGAGGCAAGGCAGAAAGAGTGGCTGGAAATTCCAGCTCCGCCCTCCCACTCCTGCCTCTCTGGAAATGGGTCCCTCGTCTTCTTTCTCTCCTCTCCTCCTATCTGTGAGCAAGAGATGAAAACAGTCACTGCTTCCAGCCGTCCCCTCCACTCTGAGGTTGGGCGCTGCCTGTGAGGGGACACAGGTTTCCCGGGAGTGGACTTGGCAGGTGGCTGTTTGGCTGCGGGTGGTGAGTGTGCGCCTGTTCTTGTACATGTGAGCAGAGGGGGCCCCGAGAACAGGCATGCTCCAAGTCTAGCGGGCAGAGCTCCTTCCAACGCCCTTGATAAGGAAATCATCTTCCAATGAAGCAATCTCCAAATAGCTGAGCGGTGACCTAAAAAATTAGCACTCATAGGAAATGGGAAACACATCCGCCTCTGAGTAATTGGTTCTTTTTTCATATATGAGCTGAATCTGTGTGAAATTCCTTCCCCCCAATTATAAATAGAAACCAACGTGCTTTCAGTTGGGCTTTTCTTTCTTTCTTTTTTTTTTTATGAGGTTTTTTCCCACAGACAAAAGGGATTTTCACTTTCAGGAGGAACGATTGCCAAGGGCAAGAGGCTTTTAGATGGATGTGGCCCAGGGCCACCGGCCTCCTGTCCTATCATCGGCCTGACACCCAGGGCTGTTCCCTTCCTTAGACGGGAGCACAGAGAGGCAGGAGGTGGAGGGTGGGATTCTAGCTGCAGCTCTCCCCAGCTGGCTGGGTGAGCCCATGGGCCGCCTTTGCCCACCTGGCAATGGCAACCCACTCCAGTGCTCTTGCCTGGAAAATCCCATGGACGGAGGAGCCTGGTAGGCTGCAGTCCATGAGGTCATTAAGAGTCGGACACGACTGAGCGACTTCACTTTCACTTTTCACTTTCATGCATTGTAGAAGGAAATGGCAACCCACTCCAGTGTTCTTGCCTAGAGAATCCCAGGGACGGGGGAGCCTGAGGGGCTGCCATCTATGGGGATGCACAGAGTCAGACACGACTGAAGCGACTTAGCAGCAGCAGCAGCAGCAGCCAGTTTGCTCAGCTGACGCTGGTACTCCGAGTCAAAAACCGCATGGCCTTCGCGCTCTGGATGCTGTGAGATATGCAGACAGGAAAAGCTGTCCACAGCTCTCAGAAGCCTGGAGGGAAAGGTCAGAGATGAGAGGAGACCGGAGGAGGCGCCTGGTCCTGGAGAGATGCCGGGGGCTCTGCCACAGCTGGGCAAGGGAGACCGACTTGTGGTAGCACGCTTCCTGGGACCCCCCGAGAAACTGAAAACCCTGCCACACAGATCCTCTGCGTGGACGCCTCCCCTGCAATTCAATGCCAAAACCCAACAGCCTGAATTTGAAAAACCTCCACTGGCAACAAAATCTGCCCTTAAGTGAAAGCTTAGTCAGTCACTGCAGAACCATTTGAAGATACAGGGCAGCCCCAAACCTGTGGGAAGATAACAGGGTGTAGAGCACAGTCACCCTATTAACCTTCCTAAGACCCATAAAGGTGCTGAGTTCTACATGCATCTTCCCCAGGGTTCCAAATCAGGGGCTGGGGACCTGAAGTGATCTCATTTAGAATTGTCACCAATAGGCTGGTGTCCCCAGGAGGCCACAGGCCGGTGGCCTCTGGGAAGACCTGCTGGTGTATTTTACTCAGTGACTTCAAACATCCAGTCTTCCCTGTGTCCTCGGTGGGGAACAAAGTGACATCTGAGTCCCTCCTGTTTCTTTCCTCTGGGCCCCCTGCCTGATTCCAAAGGCATTCGCGCTGACAACCTGCCAAATCACCACCCTTGAAAGTGCTTGTAGGAAGAGCAGGAACAACCAAGCCAGGCTCCCTGGATTGCCGGCCCCACACCCACCCATCCACACACTCACTCATTCAACAGGCAGTGGTGGGGCCACGCTTGCTCACCTCGTGGATCAGGTAACAGTTGCAGTGAAGTGGTACATTCTCCAGAGAAACAGAACTGGTAGGAGAGTTTATGTAAAATATATACGTGTACACCTATGTATGTTAATCCTAAGAATTGGTTATGGAGGTTGAGAGGTCCTCTGGTCTACTGCTGCCTGCCAGCTGGGGACCCAGGAAATCCAGGGGTGTGATTCAGTCTGAGCCTGAAGGCCTGAGAATTGGGGGTTTGTAGGGTGGAGGCTGATGGTGTATTACACCACCAGAGTCCAAAAGCCCGGGGACAGGGAGTGTCAGACCTCTGAGAGCAGGAGAAGTGGACATCGCAGGTTGAACAGAGAGATGGAATTTGCGCTCCTCCTTGTTTGTGTCCTGCTCCAGCCTCACCAGGTGAAAGGCACCCCCGCCTTGGCGAAGCTGGCCTCTTCATTCAGTCCATGAGTCAAGTGCTGGTCTCACCTGGACTCTCCTCCCAGACACGTCCTGACACAATGTGTTATAGCCCCCTGGGCACGCCTGAGCCCACATAGAAGCAGCCACCCCAGGGGGTGGGACCCCGGGGCATCTAAGGGCTCTGTAGCACTTGGCATCTGATCTGTCCCTTAGCTTCATTTCCCGAGCACTTTCTCTGGGGCCGGCCCTGGGTTGTATCTTCAGGTTCGCATGTAGTATCCAGAGCACCCAGGGGGTGGGGCACAGCTAGGGGACCCGATTTACAGACTGGGGAGCTGAGGCTCCGTGATGTCTCATCTCTTGTCCCAGCTTCTGCAGCCAGAAAAGACAGAAAGTAGACTCCAAACCACCACCTGTGACTGCCCTTGCCCAGTGTGAAGCAGAACAGTAATGCTCAAGGAGGTGACATCAGTGTGGCTCGATGTCCCCAGGTAAGACCGCTGGGTGGTAGCCCTGTCCTCGCCTACCTGAGGGTGTTCTTGTGAGAACTGTGTGAAAGGATGCCCAGGAAAGGCATTCCCAAGCTGCAAGGCACGGATGGAAGGACCCATTGGTATTACTAATGCCGTTGCCATCGTTAATGATGGTAAAAGTGCCCCCAAAGTGGCTCCTTAAAACATGAATGTAATGGTGACTGGGGACATCTCCAGACAGCCTTCAGGTACCCCGGCTATGAGTTCAGATGGGAAAATCTGAATGCCAGCTATGTGTCCATCTGATGAATCAGATTCTCAAGGCTCCTGTGGAAAAGCAGGTTTCTAATCAGCATGTTGCCCCCGGATTCCATAGTGATATCGGGCAAGATGCTTAAGCTCCTGGGCTTTGGTGCTTCCCCCTGGGCACTTGAGAAGTATTTGGAGTAGATCATTCTTGAGCGCCATGCCAGCTGTGGTATCTGTGATAGCTGGGCCTGCAGCCCCGAGCTCTCCCCCACTGTACCCCTGCCCCCTTGCTGAGCCCTCACCCCATCCCTGAAGCACCTGGGAATGCCTCGCTCCCAGGAACTGACCTGCGAGGCCGAGCACTTGTCACCACCGTGGTCACCAAGGCGAGCCGGCCTGTCCATCCTGCCCAGCGCAGCGCAAAGGGCAAAAGCCCTTCCTCGCGAAAGGGTTGCCAAGTCTCCGTAAATGCAGCTCCTTCTTTCCTGACCCTATGCCCTTCTTCAAAAGAGCCTTTAAACCTTTAGAAAACATGCGGTTTCACTTTCAACTGTATCCGAGCTTAGAGCATGTTATTTTGGCTCCAGGACAGAGCTCCGGGTGGGAGGCGTCGACTTCATAGATTTGAGCCGGGGAATATTAATGAGCGGACGGGCTGCAGAGGCCCCCAGAACTGCCATCCCACCGTCAGAGCCTTGTTAGTTCAGCTGGAGTCCCTGACAGGCTCTGAGCCTGAGCTTGGCGGCTGGAGCATCACATCTCAGTCTGACCCCCGGTGACCTCTGGTTGGTCTGAAGTTACAGGTTTTCTGGGCTCCAACAGTATACGGTTTAGGGGTCCTTCTCTAAGAAAATTACTTCAAAATCTGAACACAAAGACAGTTACAATAGTATTCAGAAAAGAAACGGCAGATTTAAAAAACCTGGAAAATAGACAGACACCACTAAATATACAAATTAACATAATACTTTTACTAATTAGCTGCCTGAACCACATCTATAACACTTTCTTTCCCTTCCTTTTTTTGCGGGGGCGAGGGGGCTGCATATACTTTGATCTCCTTTTCGAATGATATGAATTTGGCTGCCTCAATTTCTATAGAGAACAGAAAGATAGCTTAGTATTCCTTTGACTTCTTTGATTGTAATTTGCTTTTGTGTGCGTGTGCTTGTTGGTAGCTCAGGAAAAAAAAGTCTTTCAGTTTCACAATACATAATTATGCTTCTACCTGGCCCACAGATACCAATTGCAACAGTTGTGTGTGGAAAATTTTTCAGCCTGTGGTCAAATTTGGGGGAAAATTCTATTTTATTTCTTTCAGATAGGACCTGTACATTTTCACCATTTCAAGTTTTCTTGGAAAATTAGCAATGCTTTTATTTGTGAATTTCATGCTGTCTTCCTCAATGTCAATTGTTTTGTGTCAAACTAGCCAGAAATTTAAATCTTTTTCCAATGTGTTTACATGATTCACTTCTCCACGTTTGTTAGACTTTCGAACCATCCAAGTGCTTCTTCATTGCTTGTATCTGAAATTGACCCCTTCTTAATTAATTAGTATTTTATTATGATCTGGACATTTCCAGTTACAATTCACTTCCCAAGTCAGAATGCTTATCTCTTTTGTTGCACATTCTGTTAGTATCTTCTCACAATTTGTCTCTTGATTCTTTAATAATGAAATTTAAAGCTGACCAAAGAAGATACCTTTCAGATACATCCATAATTTCTCACTTGTTTCCTTGGAGTATTCCAAAGCGCCTTTCTAAATTCCAATTATGATGGCATAGTCAAACTCTATCAAATATACCATTGCCACCAAAAATGGTTTTAAAATGGTTTAAAAGGTGACAGCGTGTATGTCACTGCACGCACTGCTCCCCACAGAAGTGGATTTCCATTTTGACATTGAGAGAATCGAATCTGCCTTGTACAGCTGCATGCAGTTTGGAGGAATTTCCACAGACCAGCAGCTGGCTCTGCGCCTCCCGACCTCACGGTTCTCCCGCAGGCCTCATGGCCATGTTCATCCTTCTGTGCCTTCACATCGTGACACGGGGCAGTCAGCACCGGAGCAGTGCCCCCACCAGGACAGCTGAGCGTCCTGGCTGTGCCAGAGCAACTGCTCCACAGCTGTCCATCCTCCACGAGCCAGCTGCCCTCAGCCACTCCGAGACTGAGGACGCCACCCAGCAGCGGCGAGAGCGAGAGGGCAAGCCAGAGGGAGGGAGACAGAAGTCCTCGCCAATTGCAATGAGAATATCTTGCTTCCACAAATTTTCCCCAAACCCATAGCCTTGGGAATTCATCCGCAGAGACCAATGCACGTTCAGGCCCCGAAGCTTCAACTGCAGCAATGTCATGATGAATCTACTTCTGTGTGGCCCTGGATCCCATGAGGTGCACATTCAGGGACCCAACTGGCAAATGGGTTGTGCCCCAGGCCCGATTCCAAGTCACGGGGTCAAAGCCCTGCTTGATCCACATCTGAGTCTCTTGGACCCGCTTCATCCCTGCCTTTTGCAGTCACAGCCAGATCACTGGTTCACATCTCAACTCCTGTTACTAACTTGCCCTGACCACTGTCTAACAGGAACCCCTGTTCCCTGTCGTCAGATGAGGTCAGCCTTTTTCAAGTGCCACAGCCACCATAGAGGGGACAGTAGCAGTCCTGGAGTTGTGCAGTGCCCGACCTGTACAACCAGACACGGCACTCTTGCCGCTGTCTTCCCAACCTGTCCTCCCTTTTGTGGTTGGAGTGACCTTTCGGAGATAGAAACCAGTCACACTACTTCTGCTTACAAAAGGCCAGTAGACATCCACACTGCTCTTACCCTGAAGCCTAAACTTCGTTCGGAGAAATCCAGGCCCTGACCTGCTAACAAGTCTCATCTCTCACCATCCTCCCAACGCTACTCAAAGAGGCCCCTGCAGACCCTCACCCCCTGCCTGTTCTGACAGATTCCAGCTCATCCTGCAGCCTGTCACCTCCTCCGGGAGACCTTGCCCAACTCGCCCATCCCCCACACTTGGTTGACAACCCCTTTTGTTTGCTTCCTCTGCATCTGGACTTCTCTGAGAGACAGCTGGCCAAACTGACCTGTCATTTCATCTCTTTTGGCCTCAGCCATTCCCTTCCTAGCGAGGCTCTGGAAACAGGTGAACAGAACATGGGCCCTGCCCTCATGGGGCTCTGGAGGTAATGAGAAGTCAGATTTATACACAACCAGCCACGAGGGGGACACAGCTGTAGGCACAGTGTCCACATTGCAGGGACCCCTCCAAGGAGCCCCAGAACATGCTGGGTGGAGAGAGGAGCCAGGGCAGGCGGATCTGCAGTGGGGCGTGGGGGAATAGATCCCACGCCAGCAGAGGTGGTAGGGGCTCCCGGTAGGGAGGCAGGGAGGCGGGAGGCTGCAAAGGTCACCTGGGTCAGCTGGACGAGACCCAGCCCAAAGGGTGCCCCTGAAAAATGCACAGCCAAGTGGGGAGGTGGCAGGTCATATGTGCATGTTGGAAAGATGTCCCTGGCAGTGGAACGTGGTCCGGAGGGGGTGGAAGTGGAGGCTGGAGGGCCAATTAGTAGGCTGTCAAAATATTGTAATTCCAAACCGATTTGTCACACGCTGAGCATAGAGGAATCTCATTAGCAAAAAGAAAGGGGACCTGAGCCCGCCCCCCCGCCCCGAGACTGCAAAAGCCCAAGTTCAACAGAACAGCTCCTCCCACACATTTCATCAGTTTTTATGGTTTCATCTTTTCCCCCACCCTTTGTTTCTCCTAATTTCCATCCTTCTCTTGCTGTTCTATACTTTCTCCTTGTTCTCTCTGGCTTTTTGGATATTCTTTGCATCCGTTGTTTTCTGTTTTAAATTTTTTTATTTTTCTCTGAAAGGTTAATGACTCAGGCTCCCTGAGACTGGGCAGTGAGTGAAAGTTGCTCAGTCGTGTCCGACTCTTTGTGACCCCATGGGCTATACAGTCCATGGAATTCTCCAGGCCAGAATAATAGATTACTGGAGTGGGTAGTCATTCCCTTCTCCAGGGGTCTTCCCAACCCAGGGATTGAACCCAGGTCTCCCTCATTGCAGGCGGATCCTTTACCAGCTGAGCCACACGGGGGAGGCTGGGCAGACCTGGTCTAAACCCAGGCTCTGCCATCTGCTCCGCAATGTCAGGGGCGCCCCTGCACGTCCGGGAAAGGCGAGTCGAGCCGTCCTGTCAGAGCGTGTGATGAGGAGGTAGCAGCGCTGGGAGAACATTTACGAGAACGTGCCGTGCTCGGTAGCTGTGACTATGGTTTCTAACGTTTCCTTTAAAAAAAGAAAAAGAGGCTTGTTTTCGTGTTAGTTCTTTTAAACAACCCAGGCCAAGATGAAGTGCCAAAGCAGCCGGCAGAGGAGAGACTGGGGGCGGGGGTGGCTGTAGTTCTGAGCTGCTTCCGGTAGAGGACGGCACCCCCAGGGCACGGTGACCCCGGCATCACCGGGTAAGAATGTGCGCTTTCCAAACGCCGCCCCGGCTCTACTTTGCTATTGAAGGGTAACAGTTTGCTTGGACCACAAGATCCTGCTCTCGTCCCCAGTACGGCCACTGTGATGGTTTGAACTCACGCAGTAGGAGAGTACTAAAAACGGAAATTAAAGTCTTGCTATTTGGTGAAAACATCGGACCTCACCCTGTGCACACCATCTTATCCCCCTTCGTCCAGCCTGGTTGAATGAAAACCGCGTCTGTGAAACTTCGACCGTCTTCTCTTCCACTTGTACCGTTATCATACACCTCACAGTTCTTCTTTAAATCAGGTCTCGTTTTGTTTTCACTTGATTCTGTTTTGCAAGAAGTTTGCACTGTGGCCATTGGTGGAAAGGGCCACCAGCCATCTAGCTGGATGCCGAGGTGTGCCAAAGGCTTCAAGCTACAGCCGTCGCAGGCTGTTGAAGGCGGCGGGGAGTTGGGGGGACCTGCTGGGCGTGAGAGGCAGGGAGACGGCTCCACGGCCGGGGTCTTCCTCCCCACGCCGTCAGGGTACCCAGAGTAGCATCGCCAGGGGCTTTCCAGTGGCCCTGGAGTCCTCTCAGGTGGACCTTCTTCTGGGTGGGCCACGTCCCCCGCGGTGGTGGAGGAGGAGACCGGGGAAGGGGCACGGGGCAGACGCCACCCTGCCCTGTTTTGTCAGCAGCCTTGTGTCCAATGCAGAGAATGCTCTCACAGCCAAAAGAACGTCTGGTTCTGATCCTGTAAAAATGCGTCCTGGAGTGCTATTTGTAGCGGGGTTTGTTTCGAAGGAGGATTTTTTTTTTCCCTTCTTCTTCCATGGAAGACACAGGAAAGGACCAAACCAGCCACCAGACCGCCGTGCTGTGTGAGCCCCACCGCCGCCGCGTTCCCACACCCACTGCCCAGAGCCGGGGGCCCGGGAACCAGGCGGGGCGCTTGGGGTGAGCAGGTCTCGGCTCCTGCATGCGGCTTTGTCGGGAAAAAGCTAGCTTAGAGTCTTCGGGCCATGGCATCACTAATGAAGATGTAACTGTCCGGCCAGGAGATGATCCATGAACGTCTACGGCAAAACGAAAACACATTCATTCAGCTGGTGGAGGGGGAGCGGGGACCAAAACCAGCGGATTGGCAGAAAAGCCTTCTCAGCTTGGAACTAGCTGCCGTGCTCAGCATCCCTGCTTCACAACAGTCAGAGCCCTGCGACCGGGTTTCCTTGTTCCCATTCTCAGGGTGACGTTGAGACTCGCGGGTGAAGGGTCTGCGCCAGACACTCGCAGAGCAGAGAGGCTGGCCTGATGGCATAAATCCAATCGAGTCCTGCCTCTCCCCCTCCCCGTCGCTCCTCCTTGCCTCACCACTGCCCTGTGGCCAGTGCCCAGGGCCAGCAGGTTAAGAAGAAGGTGGGAAGGCACAGGCTGTCTGCTCCCCACCTCATGGCCGTGAGAGCCCGGAATGGCCAGTGACAGGGGTGGAAGTGGTGTGTCTGGACACACGTCAGCTTCCCCGGCTGTGAAGATCCCCCTGGAACGTGCTCCCGCATGAGACCCTGGGCCCTGCAGCTCATCAGGGGGAAGTAACTAGACAGGCCTGGCCAGGCTGTGTGGCCGTCCAGCTGGGGCTTGGGTGGTGGGGGCTCATTTTGAACCTTCCAGGGTTCAGTTTAGTCATCCACGGGACGCACCACCTGTCATGAGCCTTTGCAGGTTGAGTCTTCTCAGCAACGCTGAGACCGGGCTCCCCTTTGTCCTGCCTCCTGAGGCCATTTCCCACCCTCCTTGCAGGAAGGCCGGTGGTAGGAAGGCCCTGCCCAGTGGTGGCCGTGGCATTCCCTCCCAGGGGCCTTGGCTGTGGGCTGAGTGTCACTCCTGGTTGCAGTGCCTCTTTCCTGGCCTTACTCTGGCCCAGAGAGTCTGGCACAGAAATTCCTAAACGTTCCCTTTCTGTGTAAGCTCGATATGCCCTGACTCACGTGCTGTTGCACGAGGTTGTCCTAAAGATTAAATGAGATAATAACTTCAGATTGCTTTGCACAATGTCCAGCACATATTAGGTGCTCCATCTGCAACTGGCATTAATGAAGGAATGAGTTCATGGAAGCATGTGGTGTGAGCAGTATTCTGCACCTAAGGACTGAATGTGTTACCGTAATCATGACCGTTATTATAAAATAATAACAGTGCAGCCTGGAGAATACCCACAGCCCTTGTGCACGTGGACAGCCCCCAGAATGAGAATAACTGTGGGGTGACCAGTGGGGCTGAGTCCCAGCTTCCAGCCTGTGTGGACCTGCATCTCGCTGTGCCCTCGGGGTGAGGCCAATTAAAGGCATGCAGAGGTGACATACCTCGTTTCCTGAATCCCTTGCCTGAGCCTTATCAAGGTCACACATGGGTGGTGGTGAAGTCAGCATAAGAGAGCCCCCAGCCAGCACGCAGGTGATCAGAATATCACGTGACAGCAACAAGGCTTTGTGTCTGAACCTGCGAGCTTTGTTACTGCAGCCGAGCTCATCCGTACTGGCTGATAGGAGGACAGAAGTCACAAATGAGCATGTGCTCAACACTTAGTAAGACTCTGTCTTTTGCTGGAAGGCACCCTTTCACAGAGGACCTTCAAGGTCACCTGTGCCTCCCATATGCCGCCTTGGGAAAGCATTTGCCTAAAATATGTCCAGGGATGGGGGCTCCCTCCCTGAAGGCGTCTCCAGCCTCAGGGACGCCCCTGTCGCTTTATATTCAACTAGAGTTCTCCTGCCTTTGACTCACTTGCTGCTCCCACTGTTGCCCTCAGAAATCCCAGGTTGCAGACCCCTGGGGCAGCTCTGGGCCTGGGAGGGGCCCCTCTCTGTCTTACACAGGAGGACCCTGAGGTGACAGCTGCGAACCTGAGATGAAGCCGTCTGGCTGGTAACTCAGTGTTCGTTCTACTGAAATCTTAGAGGACAAGTTCAAAACCACACCCCTCCCATTCCCCAGACACTGGCACCACTGAAAAGTGGGGTCTGGGTGCAAGCTCTGGGCACACACTTGCTATACCCCACTGCCATCTGGCTCAGGGCCAGGCATGGCTGCAGAGGTGGAAAGCACAGGCCTTACCCCCAGGGGTTCCCCAGCCCGGTTGGGGAGGTTCATACGTGTGGAAGGCTTAGAGGGCTTCCTGGAGTCGGTGATAATCAACGTCTTCGACCTTGTCACCTGACGGATGGGCTAATGCTCCATACTTTCAACCAAGGGTTAACTCCCTCTAGTATTTGCACACAGTCTTCAGGACCGGATCTTCCTGCAGGTGGTCCTCGCCTTGGCATGAAGGTGGACTGAAACAGCAGCCTCCGGGGTGATGAACTGTTCTTGCCGCAGGTAGCAGTGATGCCTGCAGACTCTTGGAAGGTGCTAAAAGCCATTGGTGGTGCACAGTAAGTGGGTGAATGTTATACTATGTGAATTGTATCTCAATAAAGATGTTTCAGAAAGAATCTCATCATGACATTTTATCCACGGCTCACCTTTGGTGCGCACCCACAAGACCGAGCCCCATTCATCCCGGGACACCTGCCTGGGAGGGCACACAGCTGCCCCACCCCAGCTGCAGCAGGGCCCCAGGCTCCGAGCTCTTCTCTCCTGGGTCAGCAGCAGCTTGAGCACGCCTTGTCCACAGAGGAGAAGCCCTCCCCACCCCACTTCTGTCAGCATCGAACAGCACTGGGGGCAATGCTGGAAGCATTTGAACAACAGTCTGCCCGACTCATTACCCTCTGTGTGGTCTGCAGACCAGCCTCATTGGCATCCTCGGGAATATGTCAGAAATGCAGAGCCTCAGGTCCCGTCCAAGACTTACTCAGTTGGAATCTGCACTTTAACCAGATCCCCATGGTCGTATCGCATGTGAGAGTTGGAGAAGCATTAACCTAGAGCACAATTCTCATGCTTGGCTGCATCAGTGATGCCTGAGTTGCACCCCCAGAGTCGGATTCCCTTGCTTGGGTGCAGCTGGGTATGAGCAGGTACCCTGAGGATTTATGACGTACATCACGGTTGAGAAGCCCAGGTCCTCTGCACCTAGAAGTTTTGCTTCGCGTGGTTAGTCTATCTAGAGCTGAGCCGATTCACCAAGTCTCACTGTCTCTCGCCATCAGACCAGCCTCCCAGCCCCTGCCGTGTCTCTCCCTGGCACACAATGCCAGCTGGCTGCCTCATTTCACTTGGTTTCATCTTCACTGAGCAATCACTGCCATCTCTGTGGTCACTGTTCAACTTGGCCCCGACCACACCGGGCCTCTCAACGATTGTCCAAACACCGGACTTCAAACAAACAAAGAGAAAATAACATTTGCTAATCCTTTGTGATAAGCTGCCTTTATCAGCCTCCGTGGCTCTCAGCTGGCATCAGCTGTTCAGATGGTCTCTTTTACATGCTGTAAATAAACATCACCTGTTTGTCCAGAATGACACGGGGGCAGCTCCCGCTACTGGTGTTATCACGGAGGAAGCACTAGGTTGGGTGTGAGTGTTTGGACGTGACCCAAGAGAAGACAATAACAGCGGCCTTGGCCGAGCCCCAGGGTGACCAGACCGCAGCCTCGGGAGCTCTGCTGAGACCTGTGAGGCTATTGCTTCCTGGAAGGTGCAGCACCCAGAAGGGGACTTTCACTTCTTCCTGCCTCAGTGGCCACCTATCCCATGTCTAGACGCGGCGCTCACAATGACCAGGGCCTTCCGGATTCCATTCTCTGTCTGCTGCCAGTTTCCAGAGCTGCGTATCTAAATTGGGATTTCCTGGATTCCCAGAGCCTTCTGGTTGGAGGGAAGCAAAGCCGACCCCTCTCTTTTTACAGCCAAAATGCAGAGACGGAGGGCAGGGATCACTTAACCATGAGGATGCGCCAGGCGAGAACCTTCTAGACCAAGCTACCCCTTCTGCCCTTGTATCATCAGGAACCTCCTATCTCAGGACACATACCCGGGAGCAGAAGCTGGGCCGGATACCAGGACCCATCCACAGAAGTCCTGGAACCGAGTCAGTGGCACCAATTGGCCTCACTGGGCCATATGCCATGAACCATCACTCGGGCAGGAGTGGGTAACACTTTGATGGGCCAGACCCGAGTTGCTGGGACTAGGATCCAGGGTGGAGTCATCCCTCTTTCATTTAGGGTGGAAAATGGTCCCCAAAAGAACCTGGGCTCTGGTTGGAAGATGGGAATGGAAGCAGCGGAAGCACAGAAGAAGCTCCCAGCAACCCACATGGTCCCCCAAGTGCCTGAGCCAAGCGTGTCCACATGTCACAAAGGGTAGAAGATGACCACAAAGCTCCCACCTGAGCCGCTAGCAGCAGCCAGGGTCATGGCCAGAGGCCTGTGGGGGGTGCTAGTGAGGGCTGGACGCCTGGGAAGCAGCTGGAGTTCCACAGCCCACGGAGGAGCCAGCCCTCTCCTGAACCTGGGACTGCCTCCTTTCCCCTTGGTCAGGACGCCCTTCACCTGTCCTGGTGTCCCCACTGACAGTCCAGTTATCCGCTGCTCACCGCTCACGGCTTAGCTCGGTGGCGTGGAGCAGGAGCTATCCAGGGTGGCCTCCATGCTGACCGCAGCAATCGCAGTCAGAACTCAGAACTCAACTGGAGCTGCCCGACTGAAGGCTCAGCTGTGCTGGCCCCAGGGGGTCAGTGTCCACCCTTGGCCTCTCGTGTGGCCTGAGCTTCCCTCATTGTGGTAGCTGGCACGTCTCGAGAGAGAGGAACACTGTTGTGCCCTGGGAAATACAACCGACCACACTTACCTGTCACCTCTTCCAGGAAGGCCTCCTTACCCACCATCTTGGTGCACAGAAGGGTTTAGCTGATAGCTGTGGAGTCGGCATCTCTCAACCCTGGCTACGCAGCAGTGTCATCTGAAGCTTTCTCAAACTTCTGCACCCTGAAATTCCAACCTTACTGGCCTGTGGCGGGGAGGGCCAGGACGTCTCTTGGAAGGTCCCCAGGTGGTTCTTCTGGCAGCTCTGTGCCAAACAAGTGAATTGACAAGCGATTCTGGCTAAACAGAACAAGAACAGCAATTTAGAAACTAAATATTTAGAAACTAAATATTGATGGAGCAGCATAACAAGGAAGAAAAAATCAGCACACGGGAAGAGAAGAGCGGTAAAAGGAAACGAAAATCCGGAAGAGGCGGGAGGAGACAGCTCAGGAAAGGGTAGTAGTGGGGAGGTCTGCTCGTCGGGTGGGAAGAGAGGCGAAGCCCACTGTGGGGTCTCCCCTGCAAGGAGTGAAAAGTAAAGCGGGGAGACTCTCCCCAACAGCAGGCCATCACAGGGTTCCTCTTTCTCCCAAAGCAGCGTCACGTAGCTTTCATAAACAGACAGGAAAAGATCCATGCCCAGCGAAATCTTTTCTGTCTACTAAATGAGTAAATAATTTACAAATGCTTCAGGAAACTTCTCTTCCTGAATTGACCGTGGAAAACTTGGGCTGCGTTTCTGTAGGCGAAAAGTCGTGAACAGAAATGTAGCGTGAAAAGTAGTGCGCACAGGTGCACGCATATGCACGGGGTTGATAAGGATGTAAAGTTAATCTCAGAGAAGTCTATAGGAACCTGCCTCAGGGCTCTGCATTTAACATCGTCCTACTTACTATTTGGGGGTTTTTTGGGGGGTGGGGGTTGTAAAAAGTACATACTGTAAAGTGTGCCATTTGCACTCTTTTTAAGTGTGCAGTACAGTCGTGTTAAGTATATGCACCTTGTTTGGGAGCAGATGTAAACACTCTTTTTATAAATAATTGGCTGAAAGAAAAGCCATTCCATCCAACAGCAGAATTCCCAGAGCTCTGAAGTAATTGTCGTGAGACAAGTGAGAAAGTAGTGATTCAAGACTGTAGACAGTTATGCCCACTGCCTCTCTAAACAACTTAAACCCCGCGACTTAGGCCCTGCCATTTAGAAGGAACTTTTGTAAATGTTTATGAACTAAGTGAACTTTAGCAAGTTGAAATGAAGGGCTCAAAGTGATGACATTCACCAATATGTAAAATCCTTAGCTTAGATTTACAATCCAAGTGATCTAGAATCTAAAGTCCAGCTCAGTAAGAAAGAAATGTCTGTCCCTTTAAAAATTGGAAATGTGTCAAGCATACAGTACAGAGGATAAACTAACCAGTAACCATACACTTCCACCGGACTTAGCAGTGTTAACATTTCCCCTGTTTATTTGGTGTCATCTTTTGAAAGGAAACCCTACAAAGGTGTTGGGAACCTGCCCTGCACCCTCCCTGGCACCGCCGTCCCTCCTTCCTTGTCCAGGGTGGACCACTATCCTGATCTCAATGTCCATCATTCCTGTGCATGTTTTTATATTCTGGCCCCATGTAGGTTCATCCATAATCAATATGAAGAGTTGGTTAGCGTGTTTTTACGTCAAAATGGTTTCCTATAAATGGTTTCCTATTGCACATTTCATCCTGCAGATAGCTTTGCTGACTTTGCATGGTGTTTTGCAGGTTGACCTGTGGTGACACCATGGCTCTGTCCCTCTGTTCTGCCACTTGAGAGTGTGCTATTGAGTGTGTGTGTGTGTGTGTGTGTGTGGTCAGTGGCTCACTCATATCCGGCTCTTTGTGACCTCACGGACTGTAGCCCCAGGCTGCTCTGTCCATGGGATTTCCCAGGCAAGAATACTGGAGTGGGTTGCCATTTCCTCCTCCTGGAGATCTTCCCAACCCAGAGATCAAATCTACATCTCTTGCATCTCCTGCACAGGCAGGCGAATTCTTTATCACTCCACCACTTGGGAAGGCCATGCTATTGAATGCATCTCCCCCAATTTTGTTATCAGGTCTACTGTGGATGAATTTCTGTGTTATTTCAGAGTTTTGGCTGCAACTTAGCAGCAAAGGGCTGTCCCCTGTATAGATGGACGTTCCTCTCGGTTGCACGCACAGACGTGGCATGCTGGTGGAGGGCTGCACCGCCCAGATTTCGGTAGAGACAGTGTTGTGCTGAGAGTAGTCAGTGGTGCTGCTGCTTCTCAGTCTCACAGTGTCAACACCTCCACAGTTTCCTTCCTCCAAACCCATAAGTGGGGAACAAATGGTACCTCAATTTGGCTTTAACTGGCATTTCCCTATTACTGGTCAGTACGGTTTCCTCTTTCGTGCATCACTTGCTCATAACCTCGCTCCTTTATTCTCTATTATATAGTTTTACATTTCTTATTGATTCATAGGTATTCTTTATAAATATAGTTTGGATACCAATTCTTTGCCACATGTATGTGTTGCAAATATATTTCCAGAATATGGATTATCTCTTCACTTTATTTAGCTCATGGCAGCTATTTCAAATCCTGAAAGATGATGCTGTGAAAGTGCTGCACTCAATATGTCAGCAAATCTGGAAAACTCAGCAGTGGCCACAGGACTGGAAAAGGTCAGTTTTCATTCCAATCCCAAAGAAGGGCAACGCCAAAGAATGCTCAAACTACCGCACAATTTCACTCATCTCACACGCTAGTAAAGTAATGCTCAAAATTCTCCAAGCCAGGCTTCAGCAATATGTGAACTGTGAACTTCCCCATGTTCAAGCTGCTTTTAGAAAAGGCAGAGGAACCAGAGATCAAATTGCCAACATCCGCTGGATCATGGAAAAAGCAAGAGAGTTCCAGAAAAACATCTATTTCTGCTTTATTGACTATGCCAAAGCCTTTGACTGTGTGGATCACAATAAACTGTGGAAAATTCTGAAAGAGATGGGAATACCAGACCACCTGACCTGCCTCTTGAGAAATTTGTATGCAGGTCAGGAAGCAACACTTAGAACTGGACATGGAACAACAGACTGGTTCCAAATAGGAAAAGAAGTATGTCAAGGCTATATATTGTCACCTGCTTATTTAACTTATATGCAGAGTACATCATGAGAAACGCTGGACTGGAAGAAACACAAGCTGGAATCAAGATTGCCGGGAGAAATATCAATAACCTCAGATATGCAGATGACGCCACCCTTATGGCAGAAAGTGAAGAGGAACTAAAAAGCCTCTTGATGAAAGTGAAAGAGGAGAGTGAAAAAGTTGGCTTAAAGCTCAACATTCAGAAAACGAAGATCATGGCATCCGGTCCCATCACTTCATGGGAAATAGATGGGGAAACAGTGGAAACAGGGTCAGACTTTATTTTTCTGGGCTCCAAAATCACTGCAGATGGTGACTGCAGCCATGAAAAAGTTATGACCAACCTAGATAGCATATTGAAAAACAGAGACATTACTTTACCAACAAAGGTTCGTCTAGTCAAGGCTATGGTTTTTCCTGTGGTCATGTATGGATGTGAGAGTTGGACTGTGAAGAAGGCTGAGCACCAAAGAATTGATGCTTTTGAACTGTGGTGTTGGAGAAGACTCTTGAGAGTCCCTTGGACTGCAAGAAGATCCAACCAGTCCATTCTGAAGATCAGCCCTGGGATTTCTTTGGAAGGAATGATGCTAAAGCTGAAACTCCAGTACTTTGGCCACCTGATGCGAAGAGTTGACTCATTGGAAAAGACTCTGATGCTGGGAGGGATTGAGGGCAGGAGGAGAAGGGGACGACAGAGGATGAGATGGCTGGATGGCATCACTGACTCGATGGATGTGAGTCTGGGTGAAGTCCAGGAGTTGGTGATGGACAGGGAGGCCTGGCGTGCTGTGATTCATGGGGTCCCAAAGAGTCGGACACGACTGAGCGACTGAACTGAACTGAATGTTTACCAGCATGGTATTTAACAATATAGTTCTTCATGATTTGTGAATTTTCCATCCTGTTTAGGAAAGTCCTTCTCTATCTTAATATCATCAAGATAGTTGTCTACATTTTCTTCTAGAGGTTTTTAAACTTTGTTTTATCCTTTTGTAGGTCTTTAACTGTCTAGAAATGATTTTTGTAAACGATCTGGTGACTTATTTCGAAGGTGGGGTTGATGGAATTTGCTGTTTGCTGGATGTGGAGGTGAAAGGAGTCAAACCCAACTCCGCACTCTTATCCAGAGGCTTGGAACTGACTTTTCCTGGCATGGGAAGCACTGGGAGGGGCAGGTTTGGGGACAGAGAAATGCACAGCCTGGTTTGGACCATCCAGTTCTGGTGACCTGGCGCAGCTGGTGTGTAAGAAAGCCTCAGCAACAGTCAGAAAGACGAGGGAATGAATGGAGCTGGTCCTGGCAGAACACGTTGGAGAAACAGCCAATCCTCTAAGGTGGGGGATGGCCTGCAGTGGCCCAGGGACAAGCTCACCTCCAGCCCAGGCAAGCGCGCATGGGACCCTCTCCACTGAGGCTTGGAAGCCAAAGGTGGCTCTGTTTGTAGGTCCATCTCCACGTGGCTCTGGAGAAACTTTTTTATTATTTTGTTTGATTTGAAGATGGTTTTCATCAAACAAGTGATTTGGTTGATTTATTTCTCAGCAGCTGGAACTGGCAAGTTGGTGACCCGAGTGATGGGTCAGCCGGCTGGTTCTCCACCCCAGCTGCATGTTAGCATGACTGGGTGCTGTCAGCACATGCCAATGCCCACACCCCAACCCTGGAGGGTCCAGCCCAGTGACTCTGTGCTGAGGCCTGAGTGAGTCCTTTCTGAAACCACCCAGGGGTTCTGGGATGAGAGGAGCCAGGGTCGAGACTGCCACAGACCCCGAGACTACCTGCTCCCTGTGCAAGACGCTGTTGCCGCGTGCCACCTTGGAGCTCTGGGGTGTGCACTGGGGCAGGGGCTGGCCGACCGTGTGGTGGCCATTTGGCCTTTTGGGAAAGGAAAGGGCCCGCTGCTCAGTTGTCCGGAGTGTCATAGGCAAAGATTGATTGGGTGTCTTTGCGTTGGGTCCAGATGTCCTGGCCTCCTCGGGTGGGGGCAGCCTCCACTGAGACGAAGACAAAGAGGGAGAGGGCGGAGCAGCTGGGATGTGTCGCGAAGCTCTGCAGATGCCCCCCACCCCCGAAAAACAGGAGCCCTCACAGAGGCCAGAGCAAAGGGGGACTTCATGCCCTTGGAAATGTGTGCAGCACTCAACAGCTTGCAAGCACTTCTCTAGACTCTCATTTGGGTCTTTCACCCTGGGGACGGGGACAGGGAGGTCAGAATTCTTACACTTATTTTTCAAAGGAGCAGAACCGAACTTCAGTGTGAAGAGGGTCCAGCAATGTCACACGGTCAGCAAACAGCGGATGAGGCCAAGAACAAAGCTGTCTGTTAAATGTCTGGCACACAGGATGTTTGAATCCATCTCCCTAAGCGACTTAGAAACCAGAGTTCCCCCCAGACTGGCCACACCCCGGGTGCGCTCTGGGCACGGCCTCACCTCGGGCCACCTCTCCTAGAGCAGCTCAGTGCAGGAAGAACAGAAACCACACAAAGAAAAAGACCCCTTCGGCTCGCTGAGCTGTTTCCGTTGCCATTTCCATCAGGAGAGGGCCTGGGGAGAAATCCTGGTCATGGCTACAGTGAAGTTTTAAATCAGAGTTTCTCATCCTTTTCACATTTGAAGTCAGACTCCTTGGGATAGCCATTGTTACTTGTAATATCTGTGAGTTAAGAAAATATATATCCTAACAGCAATGCCTTCTGTGAATTTGTAACACTTTTTGTTGTTGTTCAGTCACTAAGTTGTGTCCGACTCTGCAACCCCATGAACGCCAGGCTTCCTTGTCCTTCACTATCTCCCAGAGTTTGCTCAAACTCATGTCCATCAAGTTGGTGATGCCATCCAACCATCTCATCCTTTGTTGTCCCCTTCTCCTCTTGCCTTCAATCTTTCCCAACATCAGGGTCTTTTCCGATGGGTCAGCTCTTCATATCAGGTGGCCATAGGATTGGATCTTCAGCTTCAGCAACAGTCCTTCTAATGATGATTCAGGGTTGATTTCCTTTAGGATTGGCTGGTTTGATCTCTTTGCTGTCCAAGAGACTCTCAAGAGTCTTCTCCAGCACCACAGTTTGAAAGCATCAACACTCAATTTTAGAAAATAGATCATTGAGATAACATGCACTTTAAAAATTATAATCCAATTCATATGGGCAGACAATATTTTCTCTCAAGATGCTTTTGCTATTATTAGAAAAAAGACTGTATCTTTTAAAAGATGCATTTTAAGTAGGGAAAGAAAAGAAAGAAATGGCATGAACTCTGGGGAATATGGCAAAGCCGTACACTGATAAGATAGCTGGTGGGTGTGGGGGAGCTTGTTAGACTTTTACCTATTTACATATTTAAATCTTCATGATAAAACCTTTAAATAAAGATACTACTTGGTCCAGTATGAATTCACATTGTTGTCCCTTAGAGTAATGTTGTCCCCTCCACTTTCTAATCACCTGTAGCCCATAGACTGCAACCAGTGGTCTGACAAAACGTGGTCCCACTGGAGAAGGGAATGGCAAACCACTTCAATATTCTTGCCTTGAGAACTCCATGAACAGTGAAAGTGAAAGTTGCTCAGTCAGACTCTTTGCGACCTCTTAGACTATACAGTCCAATGAATTCTCTAGGCCAGAATGTCTGGTTTGATCTCTCAGTTTGATCTCTGATTCCTCTGCCTTTTCTAAATCCAGCTTGAACATCTGGAAGTTCTCAGTTCATGTACTGTCAAAGCCTTGCTTGGAGAATTTTGAGCATTATTTTGCTAACATGTGAGATGAGTGCAATTGTGTGGTAGTTTGAAGATTCTTTGGCATTGCCTTTCTTTGGGATTGGAATGAAAACTGACCTTTTCCAGTCCTGTGGGCACTGCTGAGTTTTCCAAATTTTCTGGCATATTGAGTGCAGCGTTTTCACAGCATCATCTTTTAAGACTTGAA
>NW_011494867.1:11929569-11946002 GCF_000754665.1 Bison bison bison | reverse complement strand
ATCTTTTAAGACTTGAAATGGTTCAGCTGGAATTCCATCACCTCCACTAGCTTTGTTCATAGTGATGCTTTCTAAGGCCCACTTGACTTTGGACTCCAGGATGTCTGGCTCTAGGTGAGTGATCACACCATCTCGGTTAGCAGGGTCATGAAGATCTTTTTTGTAGAGTTCTTCTGTGTATTCTTGCCACCTCTTCTTAATATCTTCTGCTTCTCTTAGGTCCCTACCATTTCTGTCCTTTATCGAGCCCATCTTTGCATGAAGTGTTCCCTTTGTATCTCTAATTTTCTTGAAGAGATCTCTAGTCTTTCCCATGTTATTGTTTTCCTCTGTTTCTTTGCATTGATCACCAAGGAAGGCTTTCTTGTCTCTCCTTGCTGAACTCTGTATTCAGATGGGTATATCTTTCCTTTTCTCCTTTGCCTTTTGCTTGTCTTCTTTTCATAGCTATTTGTAAGCCTCCTCAGACAACCATTTTGCCTTTTTGCATTTCTTTTTCTTGGGGATGGTCTTGATCACTGCTTCTTGTACAATGTCATGAACCTCTGTCCATAGTTCTTCAGGCACTCTGTCTATCAGATCTAATCCTTTGAATCTATTTGTCACTTCCACTGTATAATCATAAGGGATTTTATTTAGGTCATACCTAAATGGTCTAGTGGTTTCCCCTTCTTTCTTCAATTTAAGTCTGAATTTTGCAATAAGGAGTTCATGATCTGAGCCAAAGTTAGCTCTTGGTCTTGTTTTTGCTGACTGTATAGAGCTTCTCCATCTTTGGCTGCAAAGAATATAACTCATCTGATTTCAGTATTGACCATCTGGTGATGTCCATGTGTAGAGTCTTCTCTTGTGTTGTTGGAAGAGGGTGTTTACTATGACCAGTGCGTTCTCTTGCCAAAACTCTTTTAGCCTTTGCCCTGCTTCATTTCGTACTCCAAGGCCAAACTTGACTGTTACTCCAGGTATCTCTTGACTTGCTACTTTTGCCTTCCAGTCCCCTATGATGAAAAGGACATCCTTTTTTGGTATTAGTTCTCGAAGGTCTTGTAGGTCACCATAGAACTGTTCAACTTTAGCTTCTTTGGCGTTAGTGGTTGCGGCATAAACTTGGATTACTGTGATATTGAATGGTTTGCCTTGGAAACGAACAGAGATCATTCTGTCATTTTTGAGATTGCACCCAAGTACTGCATTTTGGACTCTTTTGTTGACCATGAGGACTACTCTACTTCTTCTAAGGGATTGTTGCCCACAGTAGTAGATATAATGGTCATCTGAATTAAATTCACCCATTCCAGTTCATTTTAGTTCACTGATTCCTAAAATGTTGATGTTCACTCTTGCCAACTCCTGTTTGACCACTTCCAGTTTACTTTGATTCATGGACCTACATTCCAGGTTCCTAGGCAATATTATTCTTTACAGCATCAGACTTTATTTCCATCACCAGTCACATCCACAATTGGGTGTTGATTTTGCTTTGGCTCCATCTCTTCATTGTTTCTGAATTTATCTCTCCACTCTTCTCTAGTAGCATATTGAGCACCTACCAACCTTGGAAGTTAATCTTTCAGTGTCAGATCATTTTGCCTTTTCATACTGTTCATGGTGTTCATGTTGGATCATAGAAAAAGCAAGTGAATTCCAGAAAAGAAAAAATCTACTTCTGCTTTATTGACTATGCCAAAGCCTTTGACTGTGTGGTTCAAACAAACTGAAAAATTCTTAAAGAGATGGGATACCAGACCACCTTACCTGCCTCCTGAGAAATCTGTATGCAGGTCAAGAATCAATAGTGAGAACTGGATGTGGAACAACAGACTGATTCCAAATTGGGAAAGGAGTATGTCAAGGCTGTATATTGTTACCCTGCTTATTTAACTTCTATGGAGAGTACATCATGTGAAATGTCAGGCTGAATGAAGCACAAGCTGGAATCAAGATTGCAGGAGAAATATCAATAACCTCAGATACACAGGTGATACACCCTTATGGCAGAAAGTGAAGAGGAACTGAAGAGCCTCTTGATGAAGGCAAAAGAGGAGAGTGAAAAAGCTGGCTTAAAACTCAACATTCAAAAAACTAAGATCATGGCATCTGGTCCCATCACTTCATGGCAAGTAGATGGGGAAACAATGGAAACAGTGACAGACTTTATTTTGGGGAGCTTCAAAATCACTGCAGATGGTGACTGCAGCCATGAAATTAAAAGATTCTTGCTCCTTGGAATGAAAGCTATGACTAACCTAGACAGTATATTAAAAAGCAGAGACATTGCTTTGCCAACAAAGGTCCATCTAGTCAAAGCTATAGTTTTTCCAGTAGTCATGTGTGGATGTGAGAGTTGGACCATAAAGAAAGCTGAGCACTGAAGAATTGATGCTTTTGAACTGTGGTGTTGGAGAAGATTCTTGAGAGTCCCTTGGACTGCAAGGAGATCAGATCAGTCCATCCTAAAGGAAATCAGTCCTGAATATTCATTGGAAGGACTGATGTTGAAGCTGAAACTCCAATACTTTGGCCACCTGATGGGAAAAACTGACTCATTGGAAAAGACCCTGATGCTGGGAAAGATTGAAAGCAGGGGGAGAAGGGGATAAGAGAGGATGAGGTGGTTGGATGGCATCAGCAACTTGATGGACGTGAGTTTGAGCCAACCCTGGGAGTAGTTGGTGATGGACAGGGAAGACTGGTGTGGCTGTAGTCCATGGGGTCACAAAGAGTAGGACACGACTGAGTGACTGAACTAACTGACTGACTGACTTGGCCCAGTATGAATTCACATTGTTGTCCCTTAGAGCAATGTTATCTCCTCAGCTTTCTAACACCTGTAGCCCGCAGACTGGAGCCAGCAGTTTTAGATTTACAGACGAATATGTATCATCTAGGGTTTCTGTTCCTGTTTTTAATCTCTTGGGTCAAAATGTCACAGAGTGATGTGTGTCCTTGTTTACTTATAAACCCAGGTTTTTCCCATTCCGTTCTGTGCGGATACTGCCCACAGCCAGTCAATAAATACTGTTCATCTCCCTCGAGGCACAAGGCTCTGGGATGGAGTTAATGAATCCAAAGTTTGGGGCCAGCCTCCCCAGGACACTCAGTCATGTGAGAGATGAATGCTGAACATGTCACAAGAGAGGCTTCATAAAATCAACTCAGATGCCGAGTATTGGAGGGAGAAGGGTAGGTGTTCCATAAGAGCAGAGAGGGGGCTCCTAGGGCTGGAGCAGGAAGGCTTCCTGGAGGAAGGGGCATCTCGGTTGAGACCTCAAAGGTCAGTAGGGGCTCCTCAAGCCAAGAGGGCCAGCTGACCGCAGGGTCTTTGCCCGAATTCCAGAATCCCAGGCCCCAGATCACATAATCAGATTCTGCCCAAAGCCGCAGGCTTCTCTCTCTGCCTGCCGCCTTCCACCTTCCTTGTCATCAGCTGGCCCTTAACAAGTGACTAATCTTCAGTGCATTTGATATGGAATGGGCAGCAAAAATAATCACTTGTCAAGGATTCCATCTTCATGAAGGACACGGCAGTGATCAGGTTTCAGGATGCGTGGGCGCATGAACCCTGGGGAGCTCACCCTTCAAACAGGACATTGATCTTCCCCCCTGTCACCCCGGATGGCCCACATTGAGCCGCAGCTCATATTTCCTGGACCTTCAGGGGGAGATGAGTGCAAGGAGGCCAACAATGGCTCAGAGATACGGGGGCCCTGCCCACTGTGAGGTGTGCAGGAAGCTGCCAAACGGTTACTATTCCTGAGTATTCCCCAGGTACCAGGCACCACACTCAGCGTGCTCACTGCACCAGCTGACTTCCTCCTTCAGATCCTTGGATTTGGAGATTTCTCATGTTTGAGCCTGAACTCTGGATCCCCTGCCCACCTGACCCCCTCCCAGTCCATCAGCAAATCCACCTTAAACACCCACCCATCCGCCACCTGGGCTGGTGCCCGCTGACCCAGGGGCTAGAATGGGTGGCATTCGCTCATTCTGACAGACTGCCGCCAGGGCCCTAGAGCTGTCCAGCTTCCCAACCACCCCGAGACCCAGTTCTGGGACTCTCCTGTTCAATCCCAGGATTCCTTTTTTTTCTTGAGTTAGAAATGTTCTCACGGCAGTGACAAATCTCCGTGTGATGGAGCTTGGTTTTCTTCCTTCCTGGTAGTATAACGCTAGTTAACAGGATTGTTTGAATGGCCCCAAATACAACAAAATCCTTTCCCTCTGAATATGTCTGGATGAGCAGGGACAGCAATGCTTGGCATTCCCTTGGTGTGATTTTTCACCTCCTTCTATCTTCTTGCCTTCACTCATGGAGACAGGGAGAGGGAGATGGATGGGAATGATTCATTCTCCAGCTTAGCCTGGCTCCAGCCTCAATGGCAAGTATGTGGATTTTGTCCAAAACTAGATGAACACGATGGCCTCATATTTGGGATGAAGCCAGCAACGCCCTTGGAACAGGGCTATTCTGTCGCTGTCACAGGCTCCCAGGGAAATGACTGTTGTTTTAATTTTGCTGGGGGATGGTCACTAACCACGAAGGGTAGGGGGCCATGTGAAGGTCATTCCTTGTGCTGTTTTGCTTTTGCAGTGCTAAATTAGTAATGGAAGAGCCTGACCAAAGAGTCTTTCCTCCCAGCATTTAATGAAAGGCACAGGTGTGGCTGAGGGGCACTCAGCCATGTATGGCTTAGGGCAGCGGGAGAGTGGTTTCCAAGAGTTCCTATCTACGCGGAATCAGTCCTGTTCTGATTTAAGACGAGCTGGTTGCCAAGTAGAAAATACAAGGAACTCTTTTCTTTCCCAGTCTGGATGCTTTTTTTGCGCTGTGCGTGTGTGTTGTTTTTTTTAACGAAGGTCAAGCTGAACACTGGCTCCAAAACCTTTAGCCAGATCTAAGGAGAAGTGTTGAACTTGAAAAAAGAAAAAGTGGGCATGGCTTAGGCATCCCTTCACTCCAGTTAGGATGGCTCAAGTGTTATTTCCAAGGACGGAAGCAGATGAAGGCAGGGAGCTGGTGTGGCAACAGGGTTTCAGAAATCACCACCATCATCCCTGACGCCACTATCACCATCTTCATCATCGCTGTCACCAGTTTTCCCACCACCACCACCATCATCACCACCATCATCATCGTCACCGTCACACCTCCATCACCACCATCACCGTCGTCATCATGACCGTCATCATCACCACCACCACCATCGTCATCATGACCGTCATCATCACCACCACCACCATCGTCTCCACCATCATGACTGTCCTCATCGTTGTCATCACGTCACTAACTTAATTTGACCGCCTACTATGTGCAGGCACCATGCTAAGCCCTCAATGCACACCTCCCTGTTATTTTCCTCTCTACGCTTGGTTCCATTTTTCTTCTTGGCACTTAGCTCTAAGGGGCATTGCATCGTATCTGTGGGTATGCTGTTTCCTTTTTCCCTCCCTCCCCTGCTCGGAATGGAAACTCCACAAGGGCTGTATTAGCTGTATTGACACTGGCATTCCCAGGACCTAGAACAGTGCCCGTGAGTGACCTAGTAGGTGACTGACAAATAGTATTAAATAGTTGAATGAAAGAGTATTATTAATGACAAATTAGATACTTTCACTGCTCTCACCTTGGAGATGGGAGGAGTGAAGCTCAGGAGCTAAATAGCAATAGCTTGCCCGAGGCTTTTGGTCCCAGATTCAGGACTCAGAGTGAGGTGGTTAACACCAATCTCAGACTTCAGCCTCTAGACAAAGCTGTGCCTTCGTCTTTGCTCCTGAGTTAACAAGCTACAGATGCTTCAAGACTTTTAAACCTCCACACCTCTGGTTATTTTTCTGAAGCAAATGGACTGCATCACTACTCTCCAAAAGGAGGGGGAAAAAGTCCCGTAAGAGTGAAAAACCACCCACATCTGCTTCTCTGCTTGACATGAAAACATGAGCTTGTGTCTCCAAAACTTTTAATTAATGACTTGCCAAAGTACGAACCATTTGCCCAGACCAAGGCAGGGATAAAGGTTGACTGACAAGGCTCTAATTAAACCCCAATTTATAATCTAACAGCCTGAGATCTTTCAGGTCAGAAAGGGCTTTGATCCTAGAAATTGTGCTAATATGCTTTCTCCCACCCCCAGCTCCTCCATCTCTGTCTGTTGCACCTCCCCCCCCCTCCGACTCCCCTACAACACTCCCTACTCTCCCCCACAGCCCCCAGACCCCTCAACCCCCTCCGCCCTGGACTTCAGGATGGGTGCTGCAGCCGCAGGGCTATAGCCCTGTTGAAAAGAAATTAGTTCCCTGCCGTGGCTGAATGAGCTGTCTTTAAAAATAACAACAAACCAACGAGGGGTCTTGAGATAGCAATCTGGCCTCGGGCTCCCTCGGTGGGAATGTCGTTTGCATAGCAAGCAGGCCAGATGGTTCTGAGACAAATTCCAGTATCTGTGATGATGGGGGAGCCGGGCTGCCTGGGGCAGGGGAGGGGAAGAGGGTGGGCGAAGGTTGCGGTGGGGGGTGTTGCCCTTGTGGGACTCAAGGGAACTGACTTTCTCTAATGATATGCAGGATCCAACTTAAAAAACGGATAATGAAAGTGACTCAGTTGTGTCAGACTCTTTGCGACCCCATGTACTAGACAGTCCACAGAATTCTCCAGGCCAGAATACTGGAGTGGGTAGCCTTTCCCTTCTCCAGGGGATCTCCCCAACCCAGGGATCAAACGCAGAAATCAAACCCAGGTCTCTCGCATTGCATGTGGATTCTTTACCAGCAGAGCCACAAGGGAAGCCCAAAAACTAATAATAGGCAATAATGTTTAGGAAATAATCAGGCCACACAACTGGAGAAGTGGGTGTGTCTGTGATGGTTTGGGTGTGAGGCAGCCAGCAAGCTGAAGTCTTTCTTTCCCTAGTGAGCTGGAGAGGGCCACATAAGTAGGGCCAAATTGGGGGATTTAGACAATTTGGGAAATTTAAAAATATCCGGTGAATGACGTAGGCTCACCCACTTTTACTGTGCCAATTAAGTACTTGAAAAATAACAAGCAAACAAATGGATCGATAAAAATAACAGTCATATTAGCTGCCCTTACAACCAATTATTTTACTTTAAAAAGATTTTAAATAAATCAATTTATTTTAAAAAGATTATTTTAAACACACACCCAAAGTGGGGAGAACAGCATCATAGATGAAGGGTGGGCATTCTCATGAAAGGGTAGTGGGTGTTGGTAGATGCATTTCTACACACTTACATTGTCCTGATTTTTCTCACTTATCCCTTGGTAAAAAAGTCAGTTCTAGATCAGCCAAGCTCAAGGTCTGACATTTGTAGGGTGACCATAAGTCCCTGTTGGGCTGGGACAGTTAAATTGAGGCAACTGTTAATTAATTAATGTCCACGAATGTGTTCTAATATCTCCTTTCATTCAAATAGGCCCCGGTTTAGACCATCAGTTATGTGGTCCCCTGAGCACTGGGGCACCTCTAGTGCAGCCAGGGCCCAAGACTTTGATTTTACTCCATGACCCTGTGGACGTATTTTTAGTGCTCTTTCAAAAATGCTTTTGTTCTGACTTCAGTAGAAGGAAGTGGGCATGTGATGCTTTGAGATGGCTCTACCTTTGCACCAAGCTTCTCTCTTATACCCCACTCTTAATAGCTTTATTGAGAGATCATTGACATGTCAAAATTGTGTGTATTCGAGGGGAATACATAACTTGATGTTTGGTATATGCATATGTGATGAAGGTTCTTCCTTCATCCTTTCCTTGTGCTACATGATGGTCTGAAATGTCTTTGGGTAGAGGAGCAAGAAGTGAAGCGAGATCAAAGACATTATGTATGTGATTCTGTCAAAGTGTATCATGTTGGCTTGGAAAATAGAGGGAGAAGTCCCAGTCTTCCCAGCCCCTACCCGACCGCCAGTGCAGGCAAGTCTCCAGTGCCTCTGCGCCTCACTGCAGCTTGTCTGCCTCCTTGGCTGCATTTTGCTGCTCATTGACTGCATCTTGCTTACAGAAGCACCCCATTCCAGGATCGGATTGTCACTTTGACTATCACACTTCCCACATCATCTGTAAACCCTATGCATGCACTCATGTGCTAATGGAGAAGGGACAGGAATTTGATGCAAAGGGATGTTGTCAAGATGAAACATCCTTATTTCAGGCAACATAAAACACAACTTTACATTCACTGGGTGAGAGACAGCGTGCTGTCTCTAGGAAGACCACCAACTCCTGAATGTTAGTTCCAGCTAAGGGCCCAAGAACGCTAGGTGGTGGTGACGGTGACGATGACTACAACCACGATGAGCGCAGCGGCCACCTGGCGGTCCGCTGGACACCCCAGCATCATCAATGCTGACTGTGTGCACCATGCTCTGCAGACTGTCCTGGAAGTGGGGGCAGTGGGCATGGTTTGGTGACCCTTCCTCCAAGTCACCAACTTGCTGCTGAGAGATTAGATTTAATAGGAACTGTTAGGATCTTCTGGTCCAATCCACACCTTTTACAGAGGAGAAAATACCCAAAGCCCAGAAGGAAAGCTCCATGTCTTAATATTTGCATTCCTACCCAAGGCTATAGGTACTTAGCACTTTTTAAAAAACTATCAGAAGGGTGGTCCTTAGGTCTGGCCAAACAAATACGCTCTTTAGTGATGTGGTCTTCATCCTCCTCTGAGCTATTCTGTCCTACACAGCATTGGAGCTCAACACACCTACACAGAGCTGTGCTTTGCCAGAGCATTTCATGGGCCAGACCTTCTGCCTCCTCTTCGATCAAGGACCCAGCTCCAGTGGCACCCCTCTGGCCACTGGGGAGTTGCTGTGGGGGGGTGGAGTGCGCCCCTCCTCAAGGGGAACCTCTGGGCTTATAGGCCCGAGTTCTCATTTCTGAGCAACCAGATCATTGAACAAATACAAATGCTTGCTTTGTGTGTATTTCTTTCCTTTTTTTGGGGGGGGGGGCGGTGTTCAGGAAGAATTGATGTCGGAGACACAGTCAGAGATGCTGCCAAAACAATCAGAAGCCCTCTGAAGGAAGCGAGAGCCAATGCCAGCGTCCAAAGCAGCAGCCAAGATTTAGGAAGCTCAAATACCTCACCCGCCTTGATTTAGAGCCCTTCTCGGCTGACATTTAACATGCGACTTGCCTGGTGGGCAGGTTTCTTGCAGTGTTTGGGGAAGGCTAAGTGGATTGGAATAGCGCTGACCTCATCGGCGTTGGCACTGTTAGGATCTGGCGCCATCACTGAGCTCAGAGCAGCTCCATCTGTATGACTCCACACCCGCTGTGGGACTTGGAAAGCCCAGTGCCCATCCCGGGAAGGAAAAGGTTGGTTTTGGTATGGGGGTCCTGGCCCACCCAGGGAGAGCTATGCAAACCACAGAGCAACCGTCGGTCTTAAACTGTGAAAAGATGCGTGGTAGAGTTCGGCTGACCAGAGGCCGACGTCGGACTATAGAGAGGAAGTCCTGGGGAATTAGGTTTCATATGGTGATACAGTTTGTAATGATAAGAGCCATCCAGAGTGGAATACCCTGGTTAAAGAAACCAGTCTGTCCACCAGAGGAATTGCTCAGCAAGTTTAGAGGACCACTTGGTCGAGGATGTTGAAGATTTTAAAACTCTGGGGAGGGTAGAGGCTGACTAGACTAAATCTCAGGTCTGAGACTCAATCAGGCAGAAAGGATGGTGCCGTTACTGGCTTCTGGCATACGGAACACCTCAGTTACCCGGGGTTTCGAGGGTCAGGCACTCTTAACTTGTTTCTGAAAAAGAACCAAAGGTGAAAAGAAGATACAAAGTGGCTCTGAGAACCCTGAAGGGATGCTGTAGAGTTCATGGATTTTCTAAGCAGGAGAGCACCCAGGGTTCTCGTTTATGACCTCACAGCTCCTACTTCAGACACAGTTCTAACAGACTTGCTTGCATGATCCCCCTGCTGGAGCTGCTAGAGAAAAGTACATTAAGGAAATTGGGGAAGAATATTATAATTTTTAACACATTAATAACAAGGAGTACATGTGGACAGTAGATCACTAAGGGGGAAACCAAAATAACAAAATAGAGAAAAGTACTCGAAGTGTGGCAATTTGAGGCCATTTAATGAGAGGGCAAAGAGTTGTACAAACTTGAGGAGCATTTGAAGAAGGGCCAGGTTATGGTCACCAAGAAGAAGTTAAATTATGTGCAGTGGTTTCTGTGAAATAAGACAGGATGATATACAATATGTCTTACAGAAATTTGTAATAAAAGATTGAAAGGTAGACAATTACCTGGAAGTTTGCAATACATAGGGCAGACATATGATTAAGATTCATACTATAAAACCATATCTATGTACTGGTATATAAACCACTGAAATAGAAAAATGGGCAAAGGGCAGGACAGAAATAGACATTTCTCAAAAGTACCGTATGTTGTCTTTGGCCAATTTACATGTAAAATATGCCCAACATTATTAGCCATCAAGTACAAGCACACATTTTTAAAACGAGACCTTATTTTTGTCTGTTGGATTGTCCAAGACTTTAAAAGAACCAAAGTGTTCCAAGTTGGTCAGAATGCCAGGAAGAAAGTCCTCTCAAACATGGCTGGTATGCATTTTGGAGAAGGCAGTTAAGCCCTTTGTATCAAACTGTTACTTATCCATTTGTCAAATTTATCTAGAAATTCCATTCCCAGCAACTGACCCCTTAAGAAAGAGAATGAAGATCTATGTCCAAGGATATTCATTGAACTTAGAATTATAAAAAAAAAAAAAAATAGTCTGAAGTGCATTAATAGGGGATGAGAAAACATTATGGAATGTTCATGTGGTGAAGTGTTATGGAAACTTCTAAAAATGAGATATCTTTGTAAATTGATGTGCTGTGAATAATATATTGTGAATGAAATATCCAGTTAAAGAGAAAAGGAAGTTGTAGTATTTAATGTGAAATATGATCCTTTTAAGGCATAAAGATGATGGTATTATTATTTAAACCACATTCATACCAAACCGTGAAGCGACTCTCAGTTCTTAAAAAGCAGTTTTCACTGCAGAAACAAAGCCAGGTTAGGTGTTGGGGGCCAGAGTGAGGCACTCCGCCCGTGGCAAAGGTCATAAGAAAGGAGGCTCGACATACGCAAAGGCGGGATCGAGCCTCAGGAGTCCCCCTGGAAATTCTCGAGCGTCTACCCCCATAACCAGAGCCTGCCTACTTTACTACTTTGTGCTCTCCCCTACACCTCTGACTTTACGGGGGGCTGTCCCCCACCACCTCTTTTGGAGAAGGAGTTAACTTAGAGCTCCAGTTAATAATAATTCCTGGGCGTGATAGGAGTGTTTCAACCTACAAACTCCTCTGAAGGTTCTCTAGCCTGCCTGACAGGCTTGTCCGGCCACATGTGATTGCTCACAGCCTCCCAACCATGAGAGGCACGAGATGCTTTAAACCTTCTAAAAACAGGTTCCTTAGAAAAGTTAGAAAACCATTAGTATGAGTATAGTGGGCTGATTAGAAATTGTATTGGTGAAGGGTTTTTCATTTGTTGAGTCAATGTTTGTTGCTAAGACTCCACATCCCCTGCCTTTACACACATTAATGAATATATAGAAGAAATAAGTATTAACCTTTGATATAAATCACATTAGACCTTAGGCTAAGTAAATTCTTTCCTTAACTAAAACCCACTACACCCTCACCCTATAGGAATGTAACTTTATTTGGGTGGCCTCTGTTTTAAGAATAATCACCCTTGGAGAAAAAAGTGTTCTGGTTGACTGACCACTGTCACAAGGAGAGGGTCATAAATTGTCATCAGGCCCCCCTGGCCAGAAGATGATGTAACACCCCTAAGACCTCTGTATACATTTGTATGAAGCACCTGACTTTAATAAAAGTCAGGACTGCTGTCCCCGTGTGACTTTTGTATAACATCTCAGTGTATAAAAACAGACTCTGGAAAATAAAGAATTGGGATCAGTTCCTCGAAATACTGGTCTCCCCATGTCTCTCTCTCTCTCAAACTCTGGCTGAGTCTCCATCTGGAGTGCGGAACCCGCCATGCTTACTAATTATGCCTGGGCTTCTAAGATCCGACCGGGGAGGCCTCAGTGTCTCCTGTCCTTCGGGAGAATGGAAGGATGCCTGCGGAAGTGGTGCAAGCTTCTTGTCTTGAAGTTTTATTGGTCTCCGGCGTAAACCAAGCTACTCAGCCTCTTTTCTCCACTGAATTTTCCTACTGAGCTATCCTCATTCTATTACTCTTTACATCTCTAATTAATGTCTAATTGAAGCTATTGTATCCTGATCCTCGCCAAAGCCGTCTCCCCTTCGAATATCCTGGATCAGCCGGGGCTGGACCCCGGCAGTTAGGGAGGGTCTTTTAACTTTTTTAAAAAATAAAAAGCCTTGTTTAACCCACCAGTTGAACAAGCACTGCTTGGTGTCTTCACCTCTGTCTGACTGTACAGCATTATTCCTTACCGTTCTTTTCAGTTCATCTAGTTGTTTCCTCATTGCACACACTCTTTTGGGTCTTTACAAAGATTCTCTAATTTAATCTTCACTACCACCCTCAGGGGGCTTCCCTGGTGGCTTAGTGGTAAAGAATCCGCCTGCCAATGCAGGAGATGCAGGTTAGATCCCTTGGTCGGAAAGATCCCCTGGGGAAGGAATGGCAACCCACTCTGGTATTCTTGCCTGGGAAATCCCATGGGCAGAGGAGCCTGATGGGCTACAGTCCATGAGGTCTCAAAGAGTTGGACTCAACTGACCACACACACCCACACCACCTCTGTGGCTGTACTTCCTTCTATGAGACTCAGGGTTATTAAGTAACTTGCTTGAGGTCCCCAGTTAATAAGTGGCTTAACCAGGATTGGAATCCAGGTCCATCTGCCCTTAAAATCTGGATTCTGCAATTCAGTCATTCATCCACTTATCAGATACTTATTGAGGGTTTTTTTTTTGTTTTGTTTTGTTTTTTTGAGCCTTTGCTGTACCATTTTGTTTGAAAATGTAAGGACTGAGGCCTTTTTTAGCATTTTGCTTCACCATTTTGTTTGAAAGCATGATTAAGGCTTTCTAAGTGTGCACATAGAATCACATCTAGCGTGCACAGGAAGGTGTTGATCCCTCTGTGAGTACTTCACAAGGATAAAGGACGAAACTCCGTTTCTCCAGTGTCAGACGTGGAATCCCCGAGCTGGAGCTGTTATGCCTCATGCTAACCATTTTACAGTGGAGGAAAAGTCCTAGGAATAAAAACAATCAGGAAATGGAAACCCAAACTGGAGGGACCCAAGGGGACATTGGGATCAGTTAGAAGTAAGACAAGCGGAAATACAACAAGACTGATCTCAGAAGAATCATTGTCGCTCAAGCCCGGAAGCCCAGGTAGGGGGGTGGGCGCAGGTCAGAAAGAAGTTTGGGGAGGTGAGGGAGAGGCACTGTCCCGGATGCAGGGACCCTCAGCTTTGGGGTGGGGGCTGGTGAGGAGGGCAAGAAAAGAGTGAAGACAGGACCAGGAGGTCTGAAGGACAGGACTGGGGGTGGGGGCGACTCAGGTCTCTACTTGCAGACCTGGGCCACCAGAGAGTCCACACTCTCCCCAGGGAAGAGGCCCTGAACACAGTGCCTGGGGACCACGGATAGGCTCCCAGGGTGTCTGCAGGAGGCCCGGGACAGCCCCCTTTTGAAGCTCCCTGAGCCACAGGTGGGCTGTTCACCCAGGCTCCGTGGGGGCTTGGAGAAGCCTGGTGCCCAAATGCCCTCTCTAAGCCATGCTGATTGGGCCCGTCTGGGAGGGGCCTGAGACTCTTTCCTTCTTTACATCCTGTACACATCTCCAGGTTAAATCTAAGGTGCATCCAGGGTGGAAGTGCTGTCCAAGCTCTTTTTAAATCTGATTATGCATTTGCACATTTCCTAGGAGTGCTGAGTTCTTTGGTCCTCATAAGTGGGGTGCCACTGGGGAGCCCCCGTGTGATGGTGAAGCTGGTGTCTGGGTCCTGGAGACACCACCTGGGTTTGCTGTGTGGTCCTAGCCGAGTCCTTTGGCTCTGTGGCCCACAGTTCCTTCTCGGGAGGACTGTCTAAATCCCCACCCCTGGTCTGCTGCCCACTGCCCGCTGCCCACTGCCAGCCCAGTAGCAACAGGCACTTATGGAGTGAACACGTGAGCAGATGCAAGGGTCATTTCATACAACCAAACTCAGTCTCCACCTGCTTTAATCCTTTGTGGCTCTAGACTTCTTAGGAACTCACGTTTCACAGGGTGGTAGGGTTAGAACATGGGACTGTGCTGCAGCTGTATTTTTAACTTTTTATTTCATTTGCAAAAACCTGAATATTTACAACCCCTCAAAACTACCGTTTCACCATTGGCTTAGAACATGACCAACCCACCTACTCACCTTTAACCCGTATTAAACCAGCCAGCAGACATCTCCAAAATGTCAGCCTTCAGCTCCACTGACCCTTTTCTTTGTAGCAATTTTGCAAGAAGGGACCTGGGGTCAAGTTTGTGACTTGACCAAGTCACAAACTGTCTGATTTGAGCTTTTCCCCACTAATTAAATTCAAACCATTAATCAGATGAGAGACTGTTTTCTTCTTGCCTTTGACCTCAAGTCGATTTGCTCTTCACATCTGTCACCTTGGAAACATTACCTTCTGGGAGAGGGTTCGCTCCAGCTTTTGAAGTTGGCAGAGAAAAGATAAGGCCAAAGAGACCAACAAAGGAACTGTGAGGGACTCCTGGACCACCATCCACACAGACACGCTACTTCTGCAGCCAAAGAGATGGTGAAGTGTTGTTCCAGTTTCATTTGTTTGCCAGTCGGTGCATGTTTTCAAGTTGTGTGCCCAAGGGGGAGGGTGATTTGTCTTTAAAAGCTTGTTACTCTTCAGTGGACTCCCTGGTCTTTCTTACTGGCGTTGGTTTACAGATGTTCTGCCTGCAAAACAAAAAAGTCCTGGACAGATTTCAGTAGCTGTGTGTTACTCACTTAAAGATCAAGTTCTGCAAGGTAAACTGGAGGTGACAACTGAGAAATAAACACTGGCCACATGCAGCTGGGCCTCGATTTTGCTGAAAAGTGACCCTGGCCCAAGGTGAAGTGGAGGTTAAGCTGTGTCCTACCATAAAGAGAAAAAAATCTAGAACAAAAGTCAGCCTCTGGGATTTGAACCTTGGGACTGGGGAAAGTTCAGGGCACAAGCCACTGCTCTGTAATGAGCCCCGGTGTCTGGTTTCCAGAACGTCATGGTTATCAGCCGTGGGGGCTTAGGTGGATTAACATCTGAACTTGCGGCTGCACCCGGTCCTATTACCCGGGCTGCTTTGTCTGCTCATGTGAACTGTAGCACACCCCCTGCAGCATGAGGAGTTGTAGTACCCAACCCAGGGGGACGTGCTTCCCTCCTAGGGCAGAGATGATGGCTCCAGGGAGCTTGCCCCATCTTCCAGGGCAATCGGACCCCGCCATGGTTCTGCGTCTTTTAAGTTCATATGAGTTTCAAAGTTTGAGCCTCTCTAAAGGTATATGCTGTTAGCTTTTTAAACCAGGTGACTGATGATTTTCTCCTAAGGAGAGCTTCACTCTGATAAACATGGTCAGTTTGGAAGTGGGGACATCGGCCATAGCCCCTCCTTGGACAACATGCTGTCAGAGGTGCTGAAATGTGGTCCCTGACCTTAAGGGGTCATCTCTAAGTTACTCTTTTTTTTTTTTGGTCCTGAGTATCAAATGAGCAGAAACAAGTTTGGGACATTTTGAGGGAGAGATGCTCATTGAATAAGAAGTTTTCACAGAACTGCTAAGGCTTAAAGGACCATCAATATCACTGGGAGCTTTATAAATATCCAGGTGCTGAGACCCCACCAGAGATTTGCATGCACCCACCCATTCATGCATCAGACTTGCATCAGCTTCGCTGGGTGAACTGGAGGCAGAGCCAGCGCTGAGAATCATGTTTTCAGTCAAGGCCACCATAGAGCACAGTGTCCAGACCACGAAGGAAAGCATCTAGTAAATTCTGATGGGTGGGAATGAATAAAAGCTGCCTTGGAGAGGGACCAAGTACTGGTCCAGGGTGGATGGACCACCCAACCGTAGAGCTGAAAACATCCACATGGTCAGGAGAAGACTCTCCACACTCTTAAAAACCCCACCTTGGGCTTTCATATCCATTTGTGCTTCAGATCAGATCAGATCAGCCGCTCAGTCGAGTCCAACTCTTTGCGACCCCATGAATCGCAGCATGCCAGGCCTCCCTGTCCATCACCAACTCCCGGAGTTCACTGAGACACATCCATCGAGTCAGTGATGCCATCCAGCCTCTCATCCTCTGTCGTCCCCTTCTCCTCCTGCCCCCAATGCCTCCCAGCATCAGAGTCTTTTCCAATGAGTCAACTCTTCGCATCAGGTGGCCAAAGTACT
>NW_011494867.1:11912843-11928964 GCF_000754665.1 Bison bison bison | reverse complement strand
ATAAGCAGGTGACAATATATAGCCTTGACATACTCCTTTTCCTATTTGGAACCAGTCCGTTGTTCCATGTCCAGTTCTAACTGTTGCTTCCTGACCTGCATACAAATTTCTCAAGAGGCAGGTCAGGTGGTCTGGTATTCCCATCTCTTTCAGAATTTTCCACAGTTTATTGTGATCCACACAGTCAAAGGCTTTGGCATAGTCAATAAAGCAGAAACAGATGTTTTTCTGGAACTCTTGATTTTTCCATGATCCAGCGGATGTTGGCAATTTGATCTCTGGTTCCTCTGCCTTTTCTAAAAGCAGCTTGAACATCAGGAAGTTCACGGTTCACATATTGCTGAAGCCTGGCTTGGAGAATTTTGAGCATTACTTGACTAGCATGTGAGATGAGTGCAATTGTGCTTAGAGAGGGGCAAGAAGGGCCTCCCGGCATGAGGCCTGGACTGGGAAAGGTCAGGAACAAGGTGCTCCCTGGCCCAGCCAGAAGGCAGCGAATGGACCATAGGCCTGCATTTTGCCTGACACCAGAGGCTGCCCCTTCATGGTCACAGCATACAGAGAAGTCACTGTCATTCCCTGTGACTTTAGTCCGGGAGTCTTCAACTGCTGTGGGACATCCCACATGTTAAATCCATATCGCCTCGTGCTCCCAGTGAACTCAGAAGACCCAGCCACACCAGGCCGGTGTTCCCCTCCAGAACAGGAGCCCAGAGCCCCGCTGGGGCATCCACTTTGGGCAAGTTCTGGGCTCTCCGTTCGCCCAAGTCCCCACTGTCCCTCATTGCCTGCCCCATCCGCTTTACTGGGACGCACTGCCTGCCTAGTCTCTGTAGGCCATTGGGTTTGCTATGTTTCAGATAGCAGGAGAATCACATCCTCTGTGACGTGTTCACACATTGTGTGGAAGCAAGTCATCTCCAGTCGGAATTCTTTGCCGGGAGACTGGATCAGGTCACCGATGGGGGAAGCTGATAGCCCGTCACAGGTTAACGAGCCCTGTGCTCCGGAGAGGATATATAAATACGCCCCAGAGAGGGTCTGAACTTCCCCCCACCTATCTGATCCAGCTCTAATTGTTACCAATTGGTATTCCCTTACGCCCATGCTTTCTTTGTAACAGAGACGGTCTCGGGTTCTCCTTCAGAACGACCTCTTATTCCAACTGCCCATCCACGGGGTCACTGACTTCCTGGGATAAGAATTTAGGGGTTTTGGTGTTTGAAACATCCTATTTTCTTTCTTCCCTAACCCGGATCCATTTATTTTAAAATCACCTGGTGTCCCCATACTTTCGAAAGCTGTTCTTACCGCGTCCATATTGCTAAGCAAAGTCATCCTAATTTTACCCAAGTCCTGACACAGGCTTTTTATTTTATTTGTTTGTGCATTTGTAAGAAGTGAGCCCTGGCAGGAGGACACATGTGTTGACAAGGTTCTGTCCTTGCTGGCCTTTTAACCCGCGTCATGGATAATTGTCCGTAGAATTGTGAGCTGGTGATTGGTTGAAATCCCACGCTGTGCCCTCTGGCCTCCAACACGATGAACAAACTGTGGGCTGGGGTGGATTCGCCATCCCCCCACCCCGGACTGCCGTGCGGCCTGAACTAGAGTAAGCATCTGAAGCATGACTTTTTCCAGAGCAGGTGCTGGACACCTTGGTGCGAACCTGGCCCTGATCTGCTCAGATACACTAGGCTGCGTATACGATGAGCCACGGTGGAGGGTGGCATGGAAGAAAGACCCCTTCTCCCCTCCGTCTCCCCCCACACCCAGCCTCTCAGCGGAGGGACATGAGCTGTGCACTGGGATCAACAGAATTGTGTCAGGGCTGGAGGTGGGCATTGACAGCCCACCAGCCCAGGGTCCTTTAGGTGATGAAATTGCTCGGGCACTGGACCATTGTGAAGGGTGCTCGTCATTGTGAACATACTAGACATGTCTGAACTGTCCACCCTTCAGTGGTTAGAAGGCTAGCTTTGTTCTGTGTATTTTACCACAATAACACAAAAGGCAGTGGGAAGGAAAGGGAGGCTATTCACTGAGAAGAGATTTTTAAATGACAAACTACCATAGATAACCTCAGGGAGATCAGAGAAAGCATCACATCAGAGGAGCAAGAGCGTGGGTCTCTCACCTTCCTTGTGGGACGTAATTATATGCACCTGTCTTACACACAGGCACACATGTGTACTCACCCCCACACCACATCTGTAATCAGCACACTCATCGTGGTGCTGACATCCCAGGGTGACCTGGGCCCGACAGTTTCTTCTCCTGCAAACGGAGACCAAGGTTCCCTCGGATCTGGTCCAGGGATCCCAAACTTTGTGCTGCCTGAAGGAAAAGGGAGCTGTCATGTTGGAGCCGTCTTGGTTTTCCAGAGGAACCCCAGACCAGATCAAACCCCAGGAACTCTCAGAGCACCCTAGCCGCCTTCCTGTCATTAATTACCCAGTGTATTGATTCCTCCAAATACGCAATCTCGGACCATAACTGAGTCCAGGGCTGGGTCCAACCCAGCCTGCCACAGAGCAGAGCCATGCACGGGATGCCTTTGATGTGCAGGCAGGGCTGCTGCTGGGGAAGATCGGACCAGGGTTCAGATGTAGGGAATGGGGAAATGCTGCCTGTCCGCCGTTTCCTTGGCACAGTGGAACCCAAGGAGATCCAGCCAAACCCTATGTATTTGTTTGCGGGGCATCGCAACAAAGAACTGCAAACTGTGTGACTTAAACTCTTGTCTGGCTGTCCTGGAATTCCAGAATCAAGGTGTTGGCTGGCCCCGCTCCCTCTGCAGCCTGTAGGGGTCCTTCCTTGACCCTTTGTGCCTCTGTCTTCTCATAAGGACACCAGCCGTATTCGGTTAGGTCCCGCCCTACTCCAGCGTGACCTCATCTCTAATTACATCTGTGATGACTCTTTCCAAGGAGGTCACATTCTGAAGTCCCGGGTGTTAGGACACAATTCGGCCCACGACACCCAGCAGTCCCTCCTCACCCCAGCCCCTCTGGGGACCTCTGGGTGCCTCCCAAAATCCACTGCAACCCTTTGCTGCCGAGCATCATGGCTCTCTACAGGGACCTCTGCAAAGCCCTGGCTTTCACGGTTTAAAGGAAGCCTAACATTGCGGCCATGGTTTTAATTAAAGGTTGATGGGCCATGTCATGACATCATCAATAAAACCAGCAAAATAAAAGGAAATAACTTAATAAGAGGCGTGGGAGGGCAGCCGGGGATTTGTCATGAAATTGCATTATGTAGCAATAAAACGGCGTTTTAGAGAACACTGGCAGGGCTCAGGCTGCCCAGCGCTGTCCTTTGTTTACTAAGAAGTTCCACCCAGGCTCATCCACTCTCTGGGGCGCCTCCGGCCCAGACACTGTCCGCGAGTGTGGAATCTGATTTGTTCCCGAGCTGGGTGAACTGAGCAGGTTAATTCCAAACCGCTGTGTCTGAGTCAAGTTCTTTTCTGGAAATCGTGCACTGAAATTACCGGCAACCTTGCGCGGTGGGGAGGCGTGGGCTGGAGCCAGCATGTCACTGTGCCGCCTGCCTGGGCAAAGCAGCCCGAGGCTCCAGAGAGCCAGCTGAATGGAGACTCCAGGGTTAGAACTAGGCTAAGGCTTAAAAGTGGGGTTGGGGACGTCCCTGGCTGAATTCGTCCACGGCTGTCATTTCCTTGAAATTCATGGATAAACAGAAGTCTTGTATTATTTTTCAATTCCTTATATCCATATTTGTGGCTTAGAGAGTCTACTTTCTTGGGAACTAGAAAGATTTGGGGAGTCACGTGACCTTCTGAGTGCTGCCGCTGAGGAAGAACATTGACCAGCAGGGACAAGTGTGGCTGTCACGGGGGAGGCAGGTGGATGCCAGGCTGCCCCACGGGGCTGTGCCCTGCTGTGGGTGTCACCAAAGCAGCAAGCCATGGGCTCTGGAGCCAGCTCGGGTGAGGCTGGCCATGCCGTGAGCCCTGGCACGGCTTCTAGCAGAGCGGTGACGTTTTGCAGTTTGCCCGCCCAGGGTGGGTGTCTTGACCTAATTCACACAAAGATGCCTTACAGGCAAGCATCGCCTGGGTGAAAGGATGTGACCGTGAAAGACAAAAGGAGGGTAGACACACCACTCTCCAGTTTAGCTGACGCATGAGCATCTATTCTGCACCGGGCACCCTGCTGCCTGAAGGAAGGAGGCAGGAAGGAGACCCTTCTGGGTCTCAGAGGACACAGCGAACCAGTGGGTGGACGTTACACGGAGGCTGATTGTGAGTGGAAACCACACTGACCACGGCACCTCCTGGAGGGGGAGTTTGGAAGCATCTTGCAAGTGGAAGTTGTGTACATTCCATTCCCTCTTGACTTCTCAGAGTCTGTGTTTTTGGGTAAATGCGAATCATAGACCCACCAGGTGAGGCTGTTGAACAACCCTGCATGCAGCTGGGCCGTGCCAACCTGGTGCAGGGAGGGGCCCATGGAGCACCTTCCACGGAGCAGCAGAGCTTGTTAAGAAATGGACTGACCTTTATTTTATTTTCTAATATTTATTATTTATTTAGCTGTGTCACGTTTTAGTTGTGGCTCACGGGATCTTCACTGTGGTGCATGGGGTCTCTTGTTGTGGCTTGTGGGCTCAGTTGCCCCGTGGCAGGTGGGACCTTAGTTCCCTGACCAGGGGTTGAACCCATGTCCCCTGCATTGGGAGCACAGAGTCTTATCCACTGGACCACCAAGGAGGTCCCCAGATTGACTTACTTTTAAACAGACCTTCACTGAGTGCCCGCTGTGTGGTATGTATGATTCCAAAGAGGGCTTAGGCAGAGAAAGAGAGACCATCCCATCAGTGGGTAACACAGCTGGCCCGTGGAGTCCCAGCTCAGGCCCTTCCCTTCCCACCCACCTGCCCCATGAACTTCAGACCCGTCAGCCAGCCCCACAGTTGTGTAAGCCAGTTCCCAGTTCCTTGTAGTAACCCCTTGCAAGCCCACATCTTCATACTGGTTCATGTGCTTATTAATCAGATCACTTTGGGCCCATCCTTTCCCCTCCTGAACGGGAATAGTCACTTCAGGGAGAACTAAATGTGAAGAAGGGTGTAAAGTTCACCGCCCCTGGCCATTGCCATAAAATGGTTCTCAATAAATGTTAGGTATTATCATCATGATTGTTGTTCATCACGCTAGTTTCTGAAGGATACTGTTGCTCTGGTGAGAAAAGGAGACGGAGGGACTGTGCTGACGGTAACCGCTCCATCGCCACCTCCCCTCACATGACCGGAAGGAAGGAATAGTTGGGAAACCACAGCATGAAGTAGGGGAATGGGGGACCAGGCATTATCTTGGAAGAAACTAGTTTTAACCGAGAGATCAGGCTGAAGATGCAAAGTCCCCTGAGAGGTGGACATGCGGACATATCTCTGCTTATTCAGCCAGGATATGTCTGCCTCCCCAACCCCCACAAGGTAACTTTGCTTCTTCTCCACCAGGAGCCAGGCTCCAGACCCCTCTTTCTGAGCCAGGCTGGCCCTGGTGACCCACCTGACCAGCGGAAGGCTGCAGAAGTGAACTGGGACTCACAGGAGTGAGCCACAGGACTGGGGCTTCCTTCCTCCTGGGTCTCTCTGGTTACTCCTGCTTGGGAGGCTCCCTCTGGTGACCCCCCAGTGCCCTGCAGTGATAAGTCCGGGCCATGGGATGGGGCCGCATGCAAGTGCCAGGGACTCCCAGCACCAGCTGCCAGCATGCCCCAGGTGCACACCATCTCGGATGTCCACACGACATCCAGTCGAGAGCAACCCAGCTGAGCCCTTCCTGAATGCGCTGTCCCCAGAGGTGGAACTGATGCTGGCTGAGCCCGAAGAGGGTGGCCTGGTCAATGCTTGAGTGCAGGGCTGAGGTCTGGCTCCACGGCTCCCTAGTCGAGGTCTCCAAGAAGGTTTATTTTCCACATATATTTACAGTTTCCTCATCTGTAAAATGGGATCAGGGCAGCGGCCACGTCTCACGGGGCTGCCCCGAGGAGTGGATGGGGAAACGCGGACTGCGCCCTCACCAGCTGGCAGCCTCCAGCAGTTGCGGACACAGGACAGACACGGGGGCTGGTGATGTGGCAGGAACGTCTGAGGCTGCCTCCTTGGCTCTTGGCACAGGGGAGGGCCTCTGGCCAGCCTGGTCAGGGCAGGCAGAGCTGTGACTCAGCGCGTCCTTCTCCTCTGCCTGGATAAGGAAAGTGTGAGGCCGTTTCTGAGGAATCTGCTGCTTCCAGACCTGGGCTGCCTAGTCCCTGTCTCCAGGAGGCAGGAGGGGAGGCAGGGGCCACGGCAGGTGGGAAGATCTATTGTCCCATTTGGGGCAAAAGGGCTTGGAGAGGAGGCAGGGCTGCGTGGACAGACTCCATTCTCGGGGGTCAACCACACGGCCCCGTGGGGCCCTGACATCCCAGGTGAACCTGCTCCCTGGACCAGCTCACAGGGTCTTGCACCGGGTGAGTCCCTTCTCCTCTGGAAGTCCTTCCCCATGAGGTAGACTCTCTCCTATTGGCCAAGCCTGCTGCTCTAAGACATCCACTTTGTCGGAGACCCCAGCCAGAGCCCCCCTGTCCTTAGGTGTCAGTGTTGTGTTAACTCCAGAATATCTTCTCTTGCTAATCCTTCATCACACCTGAAATCCATTCATTTCAAGCTCTGAGGTTTTGAAGCATCTAGTTAGACGTAAACAGCCCCAGCTTCTCCTCTGGATGTAGGGAGGTCAAATAGGGTCTGGGTCCTCCATCAGTCTGGGTCCCAGGAGCTGGACTCATGTTGGAAAGCAAGGAAAGAAATAGAGACGATGGCAGAGATGTCTGTCTCAGCACAGGCAGGAGCCCCAGGGGTCAGGAGAGATGCAGATGGGTGGGTGAACATGAAGTGGGCTGAACACACCCTGTGCACTGAGCGGGCTTGGTTTCATACATGGGACTCCCTCTAGAAAGACCCTCGAGGGAGTGGTAGCCGTGCTCACCTCCTCCAGAGCAGGCTTGGTGACTGGAGAAAGTGGTGGCTGTGGAGTTGTTTTCACTGAAAACCCTTTTGTACCTGCTCTGAAAACCCTTGTATTTGCGTGCATGCAGTAGCCATTTGGAATACATGTAAACAGACAACAATTTCTGTATATTGATCATGTATCCTGCTACCTTGCTGAATTCATTTCATTGTTCTGGTAGTTTTTATGTGGAGTCTTTAGGGTTTTCTATATATATTATCATATCATCTGCATATAATGACAATTTTACCTCTTCCCTTCCAATTTGGAATTTTATTTCTTTTTCTTGTCTGATTGCTGTGGCTTGGACTTCCAGTACTATGTTGAAAGGAAGTAATGAGGGTGGGAATCTTTGTCTTATTCCAGATCTTAGCGGGAAGGCTTTCTGCTTTTCACTGTTGAGTATTATGTTGGCTGGGGGTTTGTCATAGATGGATCTTACTAGGTTGAGATACACTCCCTCTATACCCACTTCAGTAACCGTTTTTATCATGAATAGATGTTGAATGTTATCAAATGCTCTTTCTGCATCTATTGAAGATGGTTATTTGGCTTTGGATTTTTGTTTTTGTGGTGTATATATTGATGTGGTGTGTGCCTTGACTTGCATATGTTGAACCATCTTTGTGAACTTGGTATGAATCCCATTTGGTCATGGTGTGATCTTTTTTATGTGTTTGCTAATATTTTGTTGAGAACTTTTGCATCTATGTTCATCAAAGATATTGGCCTGTAATTTTCTTTTTTGGTGGTGTCTCTCTCCAGTTTTGGTACTAAGGTGTAGACAACAAAATATTTTTAGGTAGAAGCCAATGACAGCCTCTCATGAGGTCCTACTCTATGGAAACATAGCATTTCACAAGGACTTACTGTTTCATGGTGAGATCTATAATCATATAGAGCCTTGGGTCTAGAAAAGAATGTTAAAGATCTGGCCCAACCCCCACATCACAGGGATTCAGAGAAGCTGGAGGTGCTTCTGAGGCCACACAGCTGGTTTGGAGCACAAATGGGATTAACATCCAGGCCTTTTGTCAGCAACCTCTGTTCCTGGAAGATGCTTCAACAGGCTAGATGCTCTCCATGGATTTTTCCATTTCTAAGTTTCTAGAATCCTCTAGAGAAAAAAAGTAACCCGTGTAATCGCTTCCATACTTCCAGAAAGAAAAACAAATTTATAATCTGAGTGGGGCCTGTGGGCAAATTCTACTGCAAACATCTGGCAGACCACATGCCCCAGTGGATGAGGTGGTGACGTCTGGGGCCACGTTCAGAGGATTTTATGCAAAATAGCTGACTAGGATTTAACATAGTAATTAATAGAATGAATGCAAAATGCGTTCGTAATTTATTCTTAGGGAGCCTTGCTTATGTCACAATTACCTTGTGTCGAGTTACCTTGTGTCTGAGCACATCACAAGAATTGGTCTGTGTAATGTGAGCACTGCAGTCAGGGATTTCAAGTCGTGTAGACGTGGACTTAATACTGATCCTGCCATTGTTATCAGTTATGTGACCTCTCTGAGCCTCTGCTTTATTCATCCATAAAGCGGGGATGTTACCAACTGTCTCACAGACGTACAAGGACATAGTCTGAACTGTAAAAGAGCAGTGACTTTCAACCTGTTTTGATTCACAAAACTGGCAGTTTCATATGGTTCAAATATATAAAGAGCTTAGCCGAATGCCAGCACTTGGAAAGCACTCAATAAATAATAGGCTTATTTTTTTACGTTTAGCTTGAGAAAAGCTAAAATACAAGAGCCCTTTCTGCCTAGAAGACTCTGCATCACCATATTCATTTTCCTTAAGTGCTTTGACGGACCCTTTTGCCCCAAATTATTCTTCAGTAGGACTCACTAAAATAACTGAAAGGCTTTCACTGGGACCCAGCCTTTGAAAGAAAGAAAATTTTGATGGTGATTTTTGAGTCTCTGTAAGCTCTCGTTTCCAACAGCTTCAGCTCTGGTTGAATGAAGCTGCTCAGAGCAGGCGTCTGGTGGGCAGCTTAGGTCATGAATCAGGAACGAAGAGCCCCTAGGGTGGGCCCCTGGTGATTCGAATTCCTCAGCCCTGTGTTGCCCTTGCAAGGTGGGGGGTCCTATCCCAGCCCTTTGACAGATGCTCAGCTCCTGGGCCAGGGAACCACAGGAGGTGAGATTCACATGGGCTAATTATATCAGAAGGCAGATACCCTCCCCCAGAGGGGGACCCTTTCTAGTCCCTTTCCTGCCAAAACACCATAGCAACCAACATGGAAATGCCATCCTGTCCCTCAGATGTCAGTGCCTTCCTCCGGAGGTGGGATGGGGTTGGGGCTGGTGAGAGCAGATGTGTGTGCAGGTTGCGGCCTCCTACCCGAATGGAGAGGTGGCCCACACGCCCAGGTCACACCGCTCACTTCGAGGGAGGAGTATCAGACAGCATTGACATTTGGGAACTCAGGAGGGAACCACAATTATGGCCACCTGAATTCAGTGACCACTGGTCAAGAGTGAGATAAGAAGTCTTACACTCCCACAGCAAAGAGCCATGGCCACGCTGTGAGTTCTCAGCGTTATCCACACCAGCTGCATTTTCCCATGTGTTTAGAGTAGCGTCGTGGCTCTAAATCACCATCACTAAGTTGTGTAATTATCCGCTCAGTGCATCACCCGTGTTGAGACGGTATGAAGAACGGTCCAATGGGCAGAATTCCTGGGGGTTGTATTCAGGAGTTCCATCTGCCCGCGCAGTCACCCTGGGTGATTGCGTTGCTTTCTGACGCGCTAATGGCTAAACACTGGGTGAAGTGACCTGGTCAACACACGGCGCATCAATCACGGAGAGACCTGAAGTGTCCGTGCACTCAGCCACGGCCGCCCACAGCCCCACTGGCCACCTGCTGACTCCAGCACTACATGCCCACAACCACAGGGTGCCCCCACAACACAGCTGTCCTTACCTGCTTTATAAATGAGCATTATTCCTGTGAAAGAAAGTTACCAGGAAAACAGAAACTGGATTGCATTTTAAAGATAGAGCATAAAATATGCCTTCAACCAGTGATGACATGAAACATTTCATTTTTACCCTTTGGAAATAAAAATATCCTATACAATACTCTCCATGTGTAAGGAATCAGCAGAACTTCAGAGAAGGTTGAAAGGAACCTGGTTCAAAGCTCCCTAAAGATCTGATTCAAAGGCTGGGCTGGGAAAACACAAGATGAGCGTGGAGCATCTTGTAGTGCCAGAAATTAAGTATGTGTGTGTATGTGTTTAAAAAAAAAAAATGGGCAACGTCAGAAGGACTCAGGAGTCAGTCCAAAAGATCCTCCAATGGCCAAAGGGGAACAATTTGAATAACAAGATAAATAGCAGAGTATTGGGTTGTTAACCAAACAAAAAAAACAAATGTCCAGGAGCCTGTCCTGGTATAAGTAGATCCTTGGATAAATGAACAAATGGAAGAGAAGGGACAAGTCCTTCCTGCAGAAGAACTCCAAATAGTAGACATACAAGAAGTGGGGGAATAAGAGATCGTTGTCAGTAAGAAGTGCTGTGGCAAGACCCACTGATGGTGCCGAACTTAGTCGGTAGAACTTTAAGAAGAAGCAGAATAGCTGCAGAGTCCCGTAGTGTCTCCCCTCAAAGACTTATTGATCACTGTTATGGTTGTACCACACGTCCATGAATTCTCTGATACTCTGCCCTCTACGAGGTACGGCTAAATGTGGGCTGGACTTGGCGACCTAACCAGATAGAGTATGGGAGGGGCGAATGGGTTGGGGGGTAGTTTCGGTGGAGGAAGCTGGCAGGCATCCCCCAAAGTGATTAAGGTCAACATCGCCCATGATAAGCTGTGCAGACAGCGCATGCCTCCTGATGGGCAGGGTGAGAAGGGCACATCCGTTCTGTGATATTCTTCCCCTAAATCCATCACCTCGAGTCTACTCATGAGCAAACATTGGACAAACCCAATTTAAGGAACGTTCTGCAGAAGATCTGACCCATACTCTTCAGAGCACCATGGTCACTAAAGGGAAGGGACGTCTGGGAAACTGTCACAGACGGGGTAGCCTAAGGAGACGTGACAGCTGGATGTGACATGGTCCCCGGATGGGATCCTGGAGCAGGAAGAGGGCCTCAGAGGGAAGTGGGGATCCCAGTGAGGTTGTGCCTTAGTTAGTGCTATAGTGGTGCTGGTTTCTCTGTCCTGACCAAGGTCCTCAGGTCGGGTGAGAGGCTGACTTTAGAGAGTGGACTGTATTCAGAAACTTTGTACTAATCTTGTGACTCTGAAAACCTAAAATTACTTCCAAATGGCAGGTTTTAAAAATGTACCCAGTTCACAAGTCTTCTTCCCCTGCATCAACGATCACAATGCTCTGATGAGATCAGTTACTTTCATTAAAGGAAAGTGAGCTGGCACCCTCAGACGCTGCCAGTTCGGGGCTACCACCTGCAACAACCAGTTTGAGGAACAGTTTGGGTAGAGCTGCTGGACCTAATGGAGAAGGAAATGGCAACCCACTCCAGTATTCATGCCTAGAGAAACCCATGGACAGCGGAGCCTGGTGGGCTGCTGTCCAGAGGGTCGCACAGAGTCGGACACGACTGAAGCGACTCAGCGTGCATGCATGCATGCTGGACCTAACATGAGCTGCCCTAGGATGCCATAATCCCACTCCTAACTATGTGCCCAGTGTCTTCGGGGGGAGGAGGGACACGGTTTCTATCAAAAGACACGTGCAAAATGTCCATAGTAGATTCATCCACAGTGGCCCCAAACTGGAAACAGTAAACGTCAGTCAACACAAGGATGGAGAAATAAGTCGTGACACGCTCACACCCTGGAACAGTGTCCAACAGAGGGTCTCAGAGTGGGGTCCAGGGACCCTGGGAATCCCCGAGACCCCTTTCATCAGGAGAGCTGAGAGAGCTTTTTCACATCACCAAGCACTCATCTGCTTTTTTACTCCCATTGCAAGACCGTGTGGAGGAGAACTCCAGAAGCAGCTGACGAGACATTGCGGCAGGCAAGATGCAGGGGCAACGTGAGAGCCCAGCTGTCCTTGTCGAGTGAGACACAGAGAGATTCATCAAAAAGGCAACGCAAGGCACTCCACTCACTGCATGTTTTGAAAATACAGTCTTTTTATTAAAACATGTTATTTATAATAACATGTAATGAATTTATTACTTTTCCAAATGAGCTCATAAATGGTGCTGGTCCCTCTGTTCTATCTGACTCTGTGACCCAGTAGACTGTAGCCCGCCAGGCTCCTCTGTCCATGGGAATCTCCAGGCCAGAATACTGGAGTGGGTTGTCATTTCCTCCTCCAGGGAAATCTTCCCAAACCAGGGATCAAACCGAGGTCTCTTGCATTGGCAGGAGGATTCTTTATTGTCTGAGCCACCAGAGAAGCCCAAGCTCATAAATAAACGTTTCTAAATTTCTCTGTTTGTTAAATTTCAGTAAATATTCATAGACATAAAGACAGTGAAGGCGTGAGGAGGCCAAAGACTTTGAGAAGTGCTGTTTACAGTAGGAACGTCTGGGCTGCGCTCTGTGGGTTGGACGGCATCACAGCCATGTTGCTGAGAGAGATGCCGTTGGAGCCCGTTCAGAAGCTCAGACACAGCCAGGCCGTCTCCTGTGGGAGCGCTCAGAACAGGGGGCCTCCTCAGTGGGTGGGGGGACACCCAGGGGGGCGCACAGGACGGCCTTGCGGTCTGGTGGGGGTCTGGCATGTCTGGTTTGCAGAATTTGTCAGACTTAAGATTTGTGCCCTTGGCCCTGCGTCTGTTCTCCTTCACTCAAAGGGTCCCTCAGAGTTGGAACAGTGGTGCTTCTGGACAGTTAGCCCCACACTGAGCTTCGGGACCAGCTGCCCCTGAGTCCACTGACTAACCTAAGTCCCTGGCCAGGCCCTTGGGCTGGTGTGAGTGGCAGGGGTAGGTTGGGGGGCGATCCGGGAATAAAGTCATGCCCAGCCCTCCCGACTTAGGATTCCCTGGTGGCTCAGACGGTAAAGTGTCTGCCTGCAATGTGGGAGACCTGGGTTCAATCCCTGAGTTGGGAAGATCTCCTGGAGAAGGAAATGGCAACCCACTCTAGTACTCTTGCCTGGAAAATCCCATGGATGGAGGAGTCTGGTAGGCTACAGTCCATTGGGTCACAAATAGTTGGACACGACTGAGTGACTGCTCTTTCTTTCTCCGCCCCCTGCCCTCACCTGGCTTCTTCCTCTTTTGTGTGAGTGAGCATCTAGCCTGTGGATGTCTCTTGACTGAGGCCCCTGGCCCTCACTGACCCCATATCAAGGGCACCCTTGGCATCAATGGCCAAGAGTGTTCACTTACCACCCTCAGAAAACCGTGCCAACTCTCTGCCCCTAAACTGTGTGGGACTCACTGGCCTGGGCCCCCCGAAAGGCCCAAGCCCCTCACTTGTGAGTGTCTCTCAGGAGTTCAGAAAACGTGTTGCTGGATCTTTCCTCTCCCAACAGGAGCGCCCCAACCTCCGTGGGCCTCTCTGCACTCCCCTCTGCCCTCACCCAGGACGAGTTACACCAGCTCATTAGCACACGACTGTCACTCCCCCTACTCATCACAGCTGGGGCCATATTTCAAATAGTAATTAATTGGCTACAAATAGTAATTAATGGGCCACATTCCTCCTTTGCTTAAGTGCACAGCCCATGCTCCTCAGGCTGGGGATGGCCCTCACTCTTGTTTTCTTTTAATCTGATTTGAAAGACGAACCCTCTCCTGGGCGGCGGGGACAGAGCTGGTCCCCCGTGAGTTCATCAGTGCGGCATGCACAGCCCCCCTGGGCTCAGAGATGTGAAAAGTCAACCGTCACAGCGCCTCGAGGCCTCAGGGGCGTGGGTGAGGAGCCTAATGAGCCATGCTCCCGATTTATTAAAAATCATAAATATTCTTGTTGGAGGCAGGGTGGAGTCGGAGAAGGAAGGAGGCAGCTTCTGACTGACGTGTGTGTGTGTGTGTGTACATGTGTGTGCAAGTACCTGTGTGTATGTCTGTGGGGTTGTTTTCAACAAGTGTTACCAAGCAGGCAAACCTCACTCGGAAGCAGGGTTTTGGACGGGGTCCTCATTTAAGAGCATGGCCAGCATGTCCCTTAAGAAGTCCTCTCACCTTGCTTATGACAGTGTCACAAAGTAAATGCACGGTTCTTATTCCCTCAATCCGACATTTGCTCATCTCCTACTGGATTCTCAACCCTGTGCTCAGCGCTAGAAACAAAACGGGTCAGACACGGCCCTTTTCTTCCAGGAGCTCGCAGTCTCCCTGGGGAGAATGACAGGGACATTTAATATTTGGGGACATAATGATTATCTACTAATGAGGTAGCAATGATTACCTACTAATGTAGTAACAGCCAGCATATTCGGGTCACCGAAGAGCACTGCAACAGTGATATAGTAATGGAGCATTTCTTGACAGACACATTCAATAACAAGGTGTCAGCCGTCGTTCGGAACGAGGATAGATAGAATTTCAAGGTGTCCTCGACGACTGCAGTGTGACATGAAAACACCTGATTTCTGCAGGGCAGAAGGTTCCCAGGTGCTGTGGCATTGCTGTCTCGTGCTGCAGAAGCAAAAGCTGCGACTTAGCAAGAGGTTAGTGCAAAGAGGGGTAGACTGCTTTCCCATCCCAGCTCACGGACCTCCTAGGTCCCCTGTGGTTCCTGCGGCAGGAGGTGAGGCCCTAGCAAGGGAGGGGCCTGGGTCCATGAGTCACGCCTTGGAGGGGGTGGGGGGAGGGGCCCTCCCGCTGGACTACCAGGCTTAGCTTCTGAGTCCCAAGCTGCAGCGGAATGGGGGAGCAGCTCTGAACGTCTCAATACAATCAGTTCCCAGTTTACACTCAGCCCTGCAGCCAGGGCTTGAGTGCTCCGCTGCATTCCAGATGGGTTAGTGTGTCACAGACTCCGTCTCAAGGGAGAAATAAAGGCATTGTATTAATATTTCCCAAGGCATGCAATTACTTGAAAAAGCCCCAAACAGACCAGGCTAATGAGCCTGTTTCTCTGTGAGCAGACTGGAAATCTAACTTTAGATAGTGCAGTTGACATTGCTATGAATACAAAAGGGACGCAGGAAGGGAAAACTGTGAATTTTCAGTGGAGCGCCATGAGTGTTCAGTGCTGTATGAGATGCTTTCCACGGTCACTGACTCACTGTACACCGTCTTGTTTAACTTCCCGGGTGGTTCAGAAGGTAAAGAATCTGCCTGCAATGCAGGAGACCAGGGTTCCATCCCTGGGTCGGGAAGATCCCCTGGAGAAGGGAATGTCTGCACCCTCCAGTATCCTTGCCAGTATTCATGGTCAGAGGAGCCTGGTGATCTACAGTCCACGGGGTCACAAAAAGTGGAACACAACTGAGTGACTAAGACTTTCACGTTCTTTCACTCTGACACCGCCTCACCTCAGAAAGCCATTTCAACGGATTAGAGTGCAGGTAGCACAGATCCAAACTGACCTGAGCATTAATGTGAATTTCTGCCCCCATGAAGCTGGAAAAGCCTGAGATAGGGTGAGCTTCAGGCTCAGTTTGTTCCAGCAGTGGACAGGGTCGCCAGAGCTGTGTTTCAGAATGACTCCTCTCGAGGTGGTTGGGTGGCTGCCAAATGCACCAGGTGGCTACTTCCTTCTCCACCTACAGAAGAGTCAGGTGTCTTCCCCGCCTCACCTAACTCGAGTCCTGAAACTTGCTCTGATTGGACTGCTTTATGTTTCAGCCCCTCCTTGAATCCATAGCAGTGTCAAAGCAGGTGGAGTCCGCGATCGTCCCACCTGGGGCCTGCACGAACACCTGACTAGGAGGTTCAGGTTCCTCACAGGCAGGCAGGCAAGAAGGAAGAGGGACCACAGACTCTGAGAAGCAGTGAATTACAGCCACTGCAAAAAAAAAAAAAAAACAACTATTAATAACAGCAACTAAATAATAACAGGAATTAAAAAGCCCCTTGATGAAAGTGAAAGAGGAGAGTGAAAAAGTTGGCTTAAAGCTCAACATTCAGAAAACTAAGATCATGGCATCCGGTCCCATCACTTCATGGGAAATAGATGGGGAAACAGTGGAAAC
>NW_011494867.1:11908677-11912573 GCF_000754665.1 Bison bison bison | reverse complement strand
AAGATCCAACCAGTCCATTCTGAAGGAGATCAGCCCTGGGATTTCTTTGGAAGGAATGATGCTAAAGCTGAAACTCCAGCACTTTGGCCACCTGATGCGAAGAGTTGACTCATTGGAAAAGACTCTGATGCTGGGAGGCATTGGGGGCAGGAGGAGAAGGGGACGACAGAAGATGAGATGGCTGGATGGCATCACTGACTCGATGGACGTGAGTCTGAGTGAACTCTGGGAGTTGGTGATGGACAGGGAGGCCTGGCGTGCTGCGATTCATGGGGTCACAAAGAGTTGGACACGACTGAGCGACTGATCTGATCTGATCTGATTAATAACAGCAAACTTCCTGTATCACACGGTGTGGGTTCAGCACCACAGGTGTGACCCGTTCCATCCCACGTGTGTCTTGCAGGCATCACCTCGCTTCAGTTTCAAAACCCCTGAACTGTAGACACCTAACCTACCCATTTTGTAGATGAGCAAAGCTGAACCGTGAGGTGCAGCGCTCTAAGTGTCTAGGAGCCAGGTCCAGCTCCTTCCCAAGTGCAGGGTGGGGAAGAAACTCCCCATCTCAGGCTGCCCTCGCCCCCTCCCTGCACGGGAAGGGCTGCATTTTATATGCGCTTATTCAGATGAGCCTCAGTGAACCAGTCACCCAACCAGGGGGCAACCAGGGGGACCAGGAGCAACCAACTGCAGCTGTTCTTTCCCAGAGATCCTCTGGGGCTTTCAGCATGGCAGTTCCACAGTAACTGGGTGGACACACAAAGCTGGTGGACAAAATTTGAAAAGCACACCCACAGCCAGTGGACTCTGCTTTCACAGCGTTATAACCACTGAGGACCAGGACAGACCCTGGCTTAGCTGGACATTTTCATGGGTCAGTCATGGAAGAACTAGAACACTGATTCTGTTGCTGGAATGGGGATCCCCTCCCAGGGTTCGAGAGTGGACTCTTATCTAACTCTCAGAAATGAATTATCGTAGGAGACACATATGCTGACAAAGCAAGAGACTTTATTGCGAAGGGGTGCCTGGGTGGATCGCAGTCTCAGGTTTTATGGTGATGGGGTTTGTTTCCGGGTTGTCTCTGACCAGTCATTCTGACTCAGGGCCCTTCCTGGTGGCGTGTGCATCTCTCAGCCAAGAGGGATGCCAGTGAGGAGGATTCAGGGAGGTCGGTAGGACATATGGACTGGCGTCTCCTCTCTCCTGTCCTTTCCCGAATTCTTCCCACGGGTGGTAGCTTGTTGGTTCTTCCTTATGCGGGCCTCCTGCTGTAAGATAACTCCTGGGAGTGGCTGCTTTCTTGCCTGGCCAAGGTGAGCAGTTTCAGTCAGTTTCCCCTAACATTTGTACTTTAACAAGTACTCTTTGAGTCTGACATTCAGATTTCACTGAGCATCTTGTATCTTATCTAGAAATCTTATGGAGGCATTTGAGCTTCAGACACCTAGACCAGAGTCTCTAAGCTGTATTCCAGCTGTGAAGGTTCATAAATACTTCTTTCCTCTAACTCATTCAACAAGATTTACTGGCTACCTTCAGCATGTGCATTTTCTTGCCCCCTGGAAAACACAATTGAGTCCTTATAAGCCCAGAATCTATGTAATTCAGTCTCAGAAATCCACTGCAATCAAAATACAGTTTACCAATCAAAGAACTTCAGCATAACTCCAGTCCTTTACTTACGTTTCTCCAAAACCACACAGGGACTGGGCCTACCATCCCTAACAGCACTCCTGGGGAGACCCTCCCCATCATCTTTTCCCTGTGAGGCCAGACCCTGCTTCAAAGCTGCTCACACCCAAAACCCCTTTCCAAACTCCCTTCTGAGCCCTCAGCCACTTCCCCTTCCCTCCAGCTCCTCCCCCCAGTATTGTGCTAGAGACCCAGCTGCTCATACATCGGAGACTTTCCTTTGGGAAGAGAAAGGTGGGATTGGGCAATTTTAGAATATTCTGCTGTGACCCTAAGGGTCAGAAGAAACCCAAGAACATGTCTGTGTTTGGAATTTGTGTCCTGTTTCCTGAGTATTTGGAAGCCTTCAAGAGAATTTAGCACCTACACAGGGCACGAGGTATGCCCAGTAAAACAAGCCGAAAATACAACTGCGGAGCAGCAGAACTTAAGCACTGGGAAATAAATACCTAAGGAATAAAACCAGAGGAAGAGGTCAAGGTACTCTGGGGGAAGGACACACAGCAGGGTTGGGAGGAGCAGGCTGGCTCCAGAGCTCACACTCCTGAGATGCCAATGCCAAATGGACCATGACTGCGGAGACAGTAACTGCCCAGAGTCAAGCAGAGGCGACCAGAGGGAGTCCACTGTAACCAGCCTTTCCTGGACGAGCCCTTGGGTGCAGCTGGCCAGAGAGCAGGTATTAGCCTCTAAACTCTTCATCCGATGGAGGCTTCGACCTCAGCTATTCGGAGGTTCCAGACAGGGAAGCCACACAGGCTCTGTTGGTCTGAAACACATGCTCAGGGGTTTCTTGCCAGTTTCCCATTGTTTCCTAGTTTATCCGGGACGGAAAACCTGTGAATGGGGGAGGTAGTGTGGCGGTAGGCCTCCAGTGCTGATCAAATCTGCAGGGCAGAAACGCAGTGGGAATTAGAGATCGCCAACACCTCCTGGAATCTTCTGTGGAATGGATTCAAGCTGCTTCTCATCTTACCCACGTCTTTCCGCCCACTGCTGGTGCAGAACACGATGTGTCACATTTTTGAACCATTTGATCCTATAATCTGTTGATGATACATATGTGCTCCGTGCCGGCCTCACACGCCGGCTGGCCGGCCTTCCTCATCTTTCCCAGTGACAGAGGTGCCGCCCAGCCGGCTGCTGCTGGCGGGGAGGGGGATACTTGTGGGGCCATCTCAAGGCGAGATGTGAACTCAGAAGTCTCACAGGCTTTGTGTTCACACAGCTTGGCCTTCTTGTGAACTTGCAGCACATTTCTGTTCAGCCAACCCCCAAATTGCCTGCATCACAGAGACAGGCCTGAAGACTACGATGACAGCCCTGGGCCTCCAGCTACAGCCCAACACATATGGGCTCAGAATCCTGAAGGGTTATGGGATGAGCGAGAAAAACTCAATGCTGACAAAATTGTGCAGACGAGCTGGCATCCTGTCCCACTGGAGCGCGTGGGAATGAAGAATCAAAGCTTGATTTTCCTAAGAAAATGGCCACAAGGACATTCTGGCAGAGCCTCCTGACTTGAGGTGGCCCATGTCAGCCTGGTTCGGAGTCCAGCTGATGGGAACTAAGACATCTAGAGGATCATCATGCCTGGAACCGAGAGGACCCTGAAACGGCCTCTTCTGGGGGAGGGTCAGCAGGGGACCCAGGCAGGGAAGGGACTCAGCGATCAGCACCCGTTGCCTTAGCCCTGGAGTCGGTCCACAGGATGAGGAAGTGACAACAGGGCACTGGGAGCCTGGGGAGAGCCCCAAAGCAGCTCACAGTGGACACTGTCCCCTTGTCATCGGTCAACCTGGGCAAGTCGCTTTCCCTCTCTGGGCCTGGGTTTGCTTGTCAATAATAGTCATAATAGCAACAACCCCAATAATAATAATTGCTGAATTTTATAATATTAGCAATCAGTGCCCTTGTCCCAGCACTTGCCCGCATCATCTTCTTTGAACATCCCATCAATAGCTCTGTGAGGGAGGCAATAGCGTCCATCTGTTTTTATAGATGGGGAAACTCAGATTTTCATGTGCTTAAGAGTAATCTGCAGCATTTGTTTAAACAAACGCGGAGTCCCTTGCATTCGATGTGACAGGCGTTTAGGATTCCGCTCAAACAGTCTAAGAGCTTCTGAGAAACGCCACCAAACGGAATCAGGAGACCTGCCTGTCCTGCTGGCCCCTCCCCAGGCCCGGGAAGCCCCGCCC
>NW_011494867.1:11896125-11908577 GCF_000754665.1 Bison bison bison | reverse complement strand
CCCAGCACAGGGACGCAGGATAAATGTTATTACAACGATAACAGTGATTCCACTTAGGATAACAGTGATGGAAATCTGCATTAAACGGCTTTAAACCCCGATACCTGCCCCTTTCCCCACTCGCAGAGAAGAAAGGGATGCGAATTTGTCACTTGAACCGGCAGCTGTGGTTCATCTGGACTTCATCTTTTCTGCTATCATCTTTATTAGCAGGGTTTTTTTTTTTTAATGAGCAAGTTTCGAACTACCAGGTGTTTTGAATTTTTGTCTTGTTCACTCGCTTACAGGAGGAAATCCAAATAGAGAGCACTGTATTAATAAAAACCCAGCGGGAGAAAAGTGCAGCCTCTCACCCATGGGGAGGGCCCTCTGCTCTCCCTGCTGGTCCGCCAGTCCTGGCTGAAGTTCCCCGGCTCAGCCACTAGGAGTCGATCTTGGGGGGCATAATCTCTTTCCCCAGGCGCCCTGCTCCTTCAGGCTCCCAGTCCTCTGTGAGCTCACGAGGCCCCGGCGCCGCCCCCCTCCCCATTAATCCCCACTGAGGGTAGACTCAGTGTGACTGCCCCACCGCGGGGCTGATACCCGGCAAGGCGGGGCACAGGCTCACAGACCTGTCCTGGTTGTTTCTGCAGAATCTGGTCCCCATGCAAGTTTGGGAGAGAAAAAAAGGTGCAGTCTCGAGTGGGACACCCGAAAAAGGCCTGGAACAACCCGCCCCCCTGAGGAGTAAACGCGACCGGCGTCTGCCCCACACAGGACACCGGGCGGGGCTGCGAGGTCCTCGGGCCCACAGCGTGGCCCTGGTCTCCCCAAACCAGCCAGGCTCAGAAAACAGCTGACCCAGGGAAGGGCGAGGCCCCTGCCCCGCGTCCCGTTGCTTGCCCACCCAGGTGCTTGTGTCAGAGGCCCAGCAACAGGCGTGGACGGCCCCTCTGCATGGCCTGGGAGAAAAGGGGAGGACGTGGGTCTTTCCCAGGGGAACTCTGTCCCCTCCCTGAGGCTTGGGGTCTAGCGGGGGCCTCTGAGGGCTGCTCTTTGTCTCTGAAAATCTGGGCAAGGACAGGAGGATGAAACAAAGCCCGACTTTTTTTTTTTTTTTTTTCTTGCTGGTAGCTTTAGGGAAAGGGTCTGTACAGGAGGTTGAAATTAACTAAAATGAGGTGGGGATTACCGCAGGACCCCACTGACCGGGTAATCCTGGGAAATGAGGGCCGACTTCAGCTCGGCACAGCCAAGCCTCCTTTCTGGGGCAGAATTAGATTTAAGAAGCCACTTGCTGATAAGGGCTAATCCATGGCTAAACGGGACATACCAGAAGCAATTAACATTCCTTGACTCAGTTTCCCTTTGTCTGCAGAGTGTTCCCTCAGGAAACACAGGTCCCATTTGCTGTCATGAGTGAATCCACCTAGTCTCCCTTCCAGCATTGTCTCCACGGGGTGGGGGCGTGCTGGTGCTGCCTTTAAGCTGCTGTGTCAGCCAAGTGGCCCTTCTCTCCCCATGTCCTTGCCCTAAAACAGCAACTCCAAGCTGCAGAGAAACCCTGCAGGTCAGTAGAAGGCAGCAGTGGGGATTTGCTATGATCATCTCCAAAGCAGGAGTGGAGTAAAGAAGCCATTTATGGACTAAGAGTCCGCGAGTGTTGAAAGGAAGACACTTTTGCCCTTTTTTTATTTTGGCTTTTCTTTTTTACTGACACTCACCCCTCACTACTCCCAAAACAGACTCCAAATGTCTTATCTCATTGAGAAGAAACGAGAAGGCCAAAGAAGATTCCAGAATGCAAAACCTCCAGAACATTCAAGTAATGATGAATGAGGAGGAAAACAAGTCAAAGAAGAAAGGAGAGGGGTCCTCATGCAAGCCTTGGACAGAGGCATGGTTTCAGCACCACTAGGGTTTTGCATCTGATTTTGTCTGGGAAAAGAGAATTAGGGATTGGAGGATGATCTGGAAAATCCATGCTTAGTGGTTGTGAGAAGTAAAAAAGGTGGGGAACCTTCTATTGTTATAGCTTATTATGTACTATTTATAAATATTGCGCATTATTTTACTTATAATAGATTATTTATTGTGCTGTGCTTAGTCGCTCAGTCGTGTCTGACTCTTTGTGACCCCATGAAGTCCACCAGGCTCCTCTGTCTACGGGGATTCTCCAGGCAAGAATACTGGAGTGTGTTGCCATGCCCTCCTTCAGGGTAGATTACTTATTTTTAAGCTCCTCCTTTAAGTGAATGCATCCTTTCACAGTGCCTGATTCCAGGTTATCTTGTTGTTCTTGTTCAGTTGCTCAGTCGTGTCTGACTTTTTGGGACCCCATTAACTGCAGCACACCAGGCTTCTCTGTCATCACCATCTCCCAGAGTTTGCTCAGATTCATGTCCATTGAGTCGGTGATGCCATCCAACCATCTCATCCTCTCTTGCTGCCTTCTCCTCCTGCCCTCAATCTTTCCCACATCAGGGTCTCTTCCAAGGTAGACTATCTTCATCATTGTTCTGAGATATAGCAGGCTGAGACGGCCAGCTTGGTCCCAATGACCCACAGTGGTTGTAACAGCGGCCCCTCTCTGACCAACACCTGCCACTCTGCAGGCTGTGTCCTGTCCCATGCTCCCTTCTCTGCCCACGTCCGAACACAGCGTCTCCCACTGTCTGGCTGTGGAATTACCGATTGCCAGTATTTTCTCCGCCTTGTTCCGCCTGGCTTGCCACATGTCCCTGTCACCATTTCCTCTAATAGCTGTTATGTGCGGAACTTCTTGATACCCAGCTTGGATTTCCTTTGCCTCATTCATTCCATTCATCTTCACTATGCTGCCCGGTACCACAGAGTAAGTAAGCTCCCACTTTCCTTGGAAGGAAAAGGTTCTTCTTTGTTCATCCATCCAGGGCACTCATTACATGTTAATTCCAGATGAGAAATGTCAACAAACAGAGGGCATTTCAGTTTAGCAGTGGCCACTGTGAGTCAGAGCTGAGAGACAAGTGGGGAGCCTGGTGTCCACTGAAACCGAAAGGTGAGGACCACAGTCCTAACAGCCAGCACTGTGCCCAGTCAAGGGGCTGGCGGCTTGGACAACACGCTTGCTCTTGCAGTGTGTTCACCGCAACCTTGTGAGGTTGGCATTATTACAGCATTGACATGTCACAGATGTGGAAACCAAAGCTCAGAGAGCTTGAGTCACCAAGGCTCAGAGAGCTTGGGTCGTACAACTCAGGGAGGAACAGGCCCCTGGCAGCAGATCCTGCTCCAGAAGAGAATTGTGAGCTGCTCTCCTGGGCCAGGAAATAGCTGAAGTCATGTGTCCGTGTGCAAGGTCAATGTGAGAAAGCAGGCACAGCACCAGCGGGCTCAGGAAGGCGTCCAGGACACCTTCAGAGCGGCAGGTTCTCTCCCAGAGTCCTGGGACCTGCTGTTAAACCCACAGCCAGGCCCGTGCCCTGGACTCACCCTCGAGTTTCCTTTGAAACCTGGAACACTCCGTAACAAAGTCAAGCCTGTTTCCTTCCCAGTCCTCATTTTTCTTCCACGCTTATACCACAAAGACCCTTTCAGAAAGCCCTGTCAGGCACAAACCCACCAGCCGTACCAAGAGGATTTGAGATAAGGTTGAAAAAGCCCATTCACTGAGCCACGGACTTTTTGCCATTTTCCACATCCCTGGCCCAGACTCTCAAACCTGTTGCTAAGCTGTAGTGTGAGCACCTTGTGCAGTTGGGCGGGGAGGGTGAGTAGGCTGCAGAGTCCCAGGGGAGGAAGGAAGGGAGAAAGAGGAGGGGCTGCATAGAAACTGCATCTGAAATAGGTGTCAGAGTGATTATGTTCATGGGGGCTGCCCTGAGCCAGACACCACACTAAGAGCATTCCACACACTACCTCTACCCCTGTTACTGCAATGATGTGTGAGTCAGTTAATGCTGTGGTAATGCTGCATAACAAACAGCCCCAGCCCCAGGGTCACAGAGGCTTCCAATAACAAGTATGTGTTTCCCTCTCTCAGACCTATAAGCTGGTGGCTCTGCTGTGGGCCAGGCTTAGATCTGCTGCACATGTGTCCTGTTCTGTGACCAGCAGCTGCATGGACATGCTTTTCCCGTGACGCTGGCAGAAACACTAGAGTGTGAAGTGGAATCCTCTGTGGCTCTCCAGGTCTTGGTTCAGAAATCATACACCGTCACCCCTGCCCACATTTCCTGGGACAGAGCCACCACTAAGGAGGCAGAGAAGTACACCCCAACCACAGTGATGCCCAGCAAGATACAGAGGAGAGGCTGTTGTGAGTGGGCAGCTGCTGTCATTTATGGCCATCTTAGGAGGAGGAGCTGCAGCTGACAGAGGTAACCCCTGTTGAGCAGTGGCAGGGCCAGTGGATGGCTCCAGAGACCAGTGCCAGGGTTTACACTGAACTGGAGGGAGAGCTACTCCAGTAATCCAGGCGGAGGCCCTCACCACCTCAGGGTGGCCTCCTCCTAGACCAGAGCAGGTCCCTTTGTCACTGGAGGCAGCAGAGTACCAAGCTTCAGCTGGAGCCAGAGCAGAGGTCCACATGGCAGCCTCGTGTGGCCTCAGTTTCCTCATCTGTAAAATGGGAGCAACACTGCGCCAACAGCAGAGCATTCTTGTGAAGATTAAAGGAGTGGGCATTTATGGGATGCCCAGAGGAGTGTCTGCCCCAGGAAGTGCTGCATGAATTTGTGGGGCCTCACAGAATCAGTTAAAAACACATGGATCACTGAAGACCACACAGTGAGAGACAGGACACATGATCACCCAGGCTGCGGGCATCAGATGGAGGGACACTGGGGGCTCACCAAGCACCTTCTAGGAAATGTTCACAGGACAGCTTAAGGAGCATGTGGCCCAGGCACTAGCTCACCCATCCACATGGGAGTCTAGCCTAGAGGTTGAGAGTGCTGGCTTTTAGAGTCAATCAGCCGAGGCCCTGGTGCCCACCTTTCCACCCTCGGACCTCCACTTCCTCTTCTCTGAGTTCCATGTCTGGTCAGCGTCGCTGAGGATGAAACGAGATGATGAGCACTGGTCAGATACGGGGCAACAGGGAGGCCCCACCACATCCTTGTCACACAGATGCTCGAGGTGCAGACATGGAACAGTGTTTCATGAAAAGGTTGTTTTTCATAAAACATGTTTTCATGTTAACATGAAATAGATGTATAATTTTTAAATGAATCAATAAATGATTTTTATATTACCTGGTTGTTTTTTGCAATGTGATAAAATGAAGTCACTCAGTTGTGTCCGACTCTCTTCGATCCCATGGACTGTAGCCTACCAGGCTTCTCCATCCATGGGATTTTCCAGGCAAGAGTACTGGAGTGGGTTGTCATTGCCTTCTCCAGGGGATCTACCCAACCCAGATAGTGAACCTGGGTCTCCCGCACTGCAGGCAGATGCTTTACCCTCTGAGCCACCAGGGAAGCCAGTGTGATATCTATGATAGGAAAATCTCTTCAAGGTCCTGACTCAAAAGACCTGCTGTATAGCTCAGGGGACTCTAGTGAGTGCTCCGTGATGGCCTGTATGGGAGAAGGATCTAAAAAAGAAGGAATATGTGTATGTGTGTAACTGAATCACTTTGCTGTGCTGTATACCTGAAACTAACCCAACGCTGTAAATCAACTCCACCCCAACAAAACCTCAAATAGTAGAAAAAGACTCTGAATCATGTCAAGTGTGTCAAGCGCTCCTAGGATGAACGGTTTGAGAACTGCTTGCTCTGAGCATGGATCCTGAAGTCTGGTTCACACACGCTGGAGTCACCTGGGTCCTGCCCCAGGGTGTCTGATTCAGTGGGTCTGCTGTTGAGCTCAGGCAACAGAATCTTCAAAGCGTCAGGTGCTTCTCAAGGGCTTCCCAGCTGAGAGACCAGGCCCAGGGCACTTGAGACAAGACTTCAGGTTGGAAATGCAGAGTCCTGAGCCCCACCCCAGACCTTCAGATGAGTGTCTGCCTTCGAACAAGAGCCCCAGGAAGACTGCTCCCAAGTGTAGTTCAGGAGGCGCTGCTTCAGATGGTCCCTGAGCCCCGCCCACGTGAAGACCAAGCTCGATGCCTGCCGTCTGCTGTGAGCTCTCTGTTTTCCCCCACCACTGTTGCTAGGGCTCGTTTTTCGTCTCTGCAGCCAACACATGGGTTGTTTTAAAAAGAATACCAGGTTAGACCCTTCAGAATAAATAAATAGAAATGATTTTGGAGTTACAGATTGTATAGATTACCCACCACTGGTAAACTTCTCTCTTTACATTCTTGTAACTTAAACACAGCCCCAATACATTTACTCTTTAGCTGGGGGAAAAAGGAGAAAGGGCTGCTGGCTGGTTTTCAGGGTCCTCTCTCAGGAGAGCAAATTCCTACCCCTGGGCTCCTCAAGAGGAATGCTTCTTTCAACCTGGGCTGTGTGCCTTCATTTCAAAGATGTATCATCTCAGCAATAATATTTTTCCCAAGAACTTTTCACCATCTGAGGAGGCGGCTCTATTTCAATGATAAGCGCTGTTCTACATGAAAAAAACACCTGTTCACTCTCTAGCTGGTCCCCTTAGGAGTTGTGTGACCCTGGGCAGCTCACATCACCTCTCTGAGCCTGTGTCCTGAGCTGTAAAATAGCACCAACCTCAAGTGTCTCACAAGCCAGGGATGGAAATGAAACAAGCTATCGAATGTAGATGTCTCAAGAGCAGAGTTGAACTGTAAAATATGATTTTAACTGTAAAATATGATTCCAGAGGGAATGCATGTTCCACATACAGACTCCAGGGGCAAAAACACAGGGAAATACAAAGGATGGAACTGAAATTGCCAGAAATCCCATTCCCGTGTTAAAAATCTTGTCAGACCTGTGAAGAGGAGGAGACGTGTTTACACATCACTCCATTAGGACTCCTGGCTTCAGTGGCCCCACGTTCTCAGACACATGTGCCTGTGGGTTTATGTGTGAGCTGGGTTAACACACTGTCGTACAAAGTGAGGACTCATTGAGCTCTTCTGTATAGTTGAATAAGTTCATATTACAAACAAATTTTGAAAATTAGTCTTATAGTCTGTTGATTTTGAATAAAAATTTTTGTAAATAGCAAAAAAGAGAGAGAGAGCAGGTATTCCCTGTTCTTATTCTCTTAGACAACTCTGAGCACATTTCACGCAAGCTTCCTGTTCCTATAGTGAATGATTCTCGGGACTTCAGGTTTCAGGGATGGGACTGCCGGTGCCTCCGAAGGCTTGTCGGGCTCCTGGGAGCCTCTTCATTTGCCCACTGTTTCTTGCAGGGAGTGAGTCTTGAGATTTCTTGAGCACAGGGAGGCAGGGACAAAACATGTGGGTGCCCTGGGGTGTCGGGGTGTGCACCTTTCCTGCGGGAGGTGGGTGACAGCAGCCAGCGGTCAGGGAGTCCCCAGCAGACATAAGGCAACAGGCTGGGCCACGAAAGTTCGTGATGACGGATGTTGCTGCCTGGTTCACAGGTGATGTTTCAGCTTGTCCAGCTCAATAACTGGCCCAAGTCTGCAGTGAATTAGTGGTGAAGGGGGCAAGCTGGTTTTGAAGACAGGTCTGCAGGCTCCAGAGGCCTGAGCAACACGTGACTCGGGCTGTGTCTGAAAGACTCACCTTGGGACTCTGGCTTTCTCACAGGGAGGCTTAAGCCTGACAGACGCACCTCCTGCCATCCTGCACTCCCACCCTGGTCGGCGATGCCCTGAGGGAAGGGACCGTCGCTCTGCATGTCTGTGCTTACTCACCCCACCCACACGTGGGGCCCGTGATTCCCACGTCCCCCTGGAGGAAGCTGCCTCTTTGGTGAGTAAGATAAGATTCCAGTTGGTTGGCATCACGTGGGGCGTTCCTGCCCTTTGCATTCACATATGCTTTAGTGTCGTGGTTCCTGCTGGTCTAGAGAAAAAGTTTAGAAGTAAAACACAGAACCCGGAGTAGCCCCAGACCCACCATTTTTTAAAGAAAAACTGGTGCGAGAACTTGTTTTTCAAACTAGAAAATGCCGTACAAATAAAGAGAGGTGAACGCAGAACTACTGGTTGTCGTATCGCTTCCCGGGACATCCCGACACCAGAAGGGTGTGGTGAGTGTTTGGACGTAGGCTGTGCTGCGTCTTGACTAGCTGGGAAAACTGTCCCTGAGGAACCATAAACAGGTCTGAGCGCTAACATCATGGGAGTCCTTGCCGTGAGCTTTTTGGGCTGGTGTCAGTGTCCCAAGGGACCACTCTGAATCAGGCGGAATAGCCAAGACACCAGACCCAGACTTGTAAAACCGCAGGGTCAGAGGGGCCATGGATGATGTAGCAGTCAGGAAGGGCCAAGCCAGGCTGAAGTAACAAACAACCCCCGAAATCTGAGGTTTGTGCTTTTATTTTTTTTGTTTTAAATCAAGGCTTATTTCTCTTCATGTGGGAGGTCCATTGTAAGTTGGCAGGGGCCTCTGCTTGGTGACTCAGACTCAGGAAGTCGTGCCATCTTGATCATTCCAGTTGCCCTGTGAGGGTCTCATGGTAGCAGTGAGCCACCCCAGCCCAGAAGTGACCCATTTTTCGCTGGCTCATGACTCACTGGCCTGAACTCGTCACCCAAAGGGGCAGGCAGTGCAATCCTACCAGCATCCTTGACAGGAAACTCCTGGAATAACTGGCAAACACAGCACATGTGGGTGTGACAACTACACGCAGCGACTGGACTTCTGACCGGTGGCTGATGGCTCACAGTCAGCGGGGTTAAGAAGGGTTCAGAGGTCTGCCAGGCAGCACAAACTGACCAGTAAGACATGCCTGGCCTGGGTGCTGGCCTGAGGTGTGTTCCAGGGAACTGCCACTCTGGCCAAGACCAGCACCCTCACCTTGCCAGTGAAAAACCTGGCGTCCCAGAGAGAAAGCAGCAGTCCTGGGTGACAGAGCTGGCTAGGGGCAGGGCCAGTGGAGTCAGGGCCTGTTCCTCCTAGAGCAGCCCTGCTTCAGGTTATATACCAGGCCACTACTTCTAGGACTTGGCCAAAAAATCAGACCCCTCCTTCCTCTAAAACCTACCAAGGTTTCTTTTCACTTGTTAAAAAGTTAAAAAGCAGTGTCAGTTTGTGACCCATTCCCCTCTCTTCTCAAATCTGGAGCCACTGACCGGGGTTGGTTGGTGGGGGGTGCGGGTCACATTGACTGTTGGGCGTAGAGCTGTTGATATAAATGAAAAAAACAGAGGAAGAAGATCTGGCCAAGTCTCCACTGTTTGTTCACAAGAACCGAAACTACCCTGTCTTTATTTTTCAGTGGAGGGTCGTGTGGGTCAGCCACACACTGGCATTTGGGTTTGTAATTCCCACCAAATGAGTCAGCAGAGAGAAGAACACAGAGTTTTTTCAGCAGACATCTTTGAGCTTGTGCCCACTACCATTAGAGAAAAAAAAGCCCTGTTTATAGAGTAAGCATGTAATAAGCGCAGAGCCCCATACACCCCGTACCCAGAGTCGTCAGCGTCCCTAGGGGCCTGACTCCCTCCCCTGTTGGGGGCAGACATGGCTGGCTTGTTCCAGCATGGGAACACTCACTCCTTCCTTCTCTGAGGGCAACCATGACAACATTTCTCAGTGGTGGAATGCCCATAAAGACCTGTGGAAAATGTGACTTAAATTCCACCCTGGAATCCTGGAAGAGTGTATGTGTGCACCTATACACATGCATGCCCACGCACGTGTGCCCAAGTGATGAGTATGTTGCTAGAAACACGTTTGCATCCACCTCAGGCAGGAGCAGCTTCAGCTACAGAGCCAGCCCCAGCCTACCTGCCAGATCTAGCGCTGAACAACAGGGGCTTAAATGCCACTTCCAGCCCAGAAAAGGAGCCCTTCCTTGGCTTATTCATACTCGTTTGTAAATGACTGACACTGGTGTTTTGGAACAAGTCTTGGTAGGGTGGGGTTGCTGAGGTCATAGAAGGTTAAAGGTGTATCAAAGAGAAGGGGGAGTTGCATTAAAACAAGGGAGAAAAAGCATAAACAGAAGGTGGTGTAGGACTGAAGCATAAACTTTCCTCCTATCAGACATTTGCTGATAACCAGCATGGAGCTCATCACAACTGTGATCTGAGCTGAAACCTGCCCAGTGTCTCCTCTGCTCTCCATGATTCCTCGGCTGCAAAGTGGCCAGTTTGGGGCTGAACTGGTTCATGGGCTTGGGCCTCCATGTTGTTCTCAGGTTTCTCTGTTTCTCAGACAGCCGGAAACCACACCTGCATCTCCCCATCTCAGTTCACATCAGTCACTCAGTCGAGTCCGACTCTGCAACCCCATGGACTGTAGCAGGCCAGGCTTCCTGGTCCATCACCAACTCCTGAAGCCTACTCAAACTCATATCCATCAAGTCAGTGATGCCATCCACCCCTCTCATCCTCTGTTGTCCCCTTCTCCTCCTGCTTTCAATCTTTCCCAGCATCAGGGTCTTTTCCAATGAGTCAGTTCTTTGCATCAGGTGGCCAAAGTATTGGAGCTTCAGCTTCAGCATCAGTCCATCTATTGAATATTCAGGACTGATTTCCTTTAGGATGGACAGGTTGGATCTCCTTGCAGTCCAAGGGACTCTCAAGAGTCTTCTCCAACACCAAGTTCAAAAGCATCAATTTTTTGATGCTCAGCTTTCTTTATGGTCTAACTCTCACATCTATACATGACTACTGGACAAACCATAGCTTTGACTAGATGGACCTTTGTTGGAAAAGTAATGCTCTGCTATATGCTGCCTAGGTTGGTCATAGCTTTTCTTTTAAGGAGCAAGCATTTTTTAATTTCATGGCTCCAGTCACCACCTGCAGTGATTTTGGAGTCCCCCAGAATAAGGTCTCTTACTGTTTCCACTGTTCCCCCATCTATTTGCCATGGTGTGATGGGACCAGATGTCATGATCTTAGTTTCTGAATGTTGAGCTTTAAGCCAACTTTTTCACTCTCCTCTTTCACTTTCATCAAGAGGCTCTTTAGTTCTTCTTCACTTTCCGCCATAAGGGTGGTGTAATCTGCATATCTGAGATTATTAATATTTCTCCTGGCAATCTTAATTCCAGCTTGTGCTTCATCCAGCCCAGCATTTTGCATGACGTACTCTGCATATAAGTTAAATAGAAAAAGTGAAAATGAAATTGCTCAGTCGTGTCTGACTCTTTGCAATCCCTTGGATTGTACCCTATGAGGTTCCTCCATCTATGGAATTTTCCAGGCAAGAGTACTGGAGTCGGTTGCCATTTCCTTCTCCAGGGGATCTTCCCAACCCAGGGATTGGACCTGGGTCTCTTGTATTGCAAGTAGATGCTTTTACCATCTGAGCCACCAGGGGAGCTCAAGTTAAATAAGCAGGGTGACAATATACAGCTTGACGTACGCTTTTACTGATTTGGAACCAATCTGTTTTCCCATGTCCAATTCTAATTGTTGCTCCTTGACCTGCATACAGATTTCTCAGGAGGCAGGTAAAGTGGTCTGGTATTCCCATCTCTTGAAGAATTTTCCACAGTTTGTTGTGATCCACACAGTCAAAGGCTTTGGTGTGGTCAATAAAGCAGAAGTAGATGTTTTTTCTGGGACTCTCTTGCTCTTTTGATGATCCAGTGGATGTTGGCAATTTGATCTCTGGTTCCTCTGCCTTTTCTAAATCCAGCTTGAACATCTGGAAACTCCTGGTTCACGTACTGTTGAAGCATGGCTTGTAGAATTTTGAGCATCACTTTGGATATGGCAGTCCACTCCAGTGCTATTGCCTGGAAAATCCCATGGACAGAGGAGCTTGGTAGGCTACAGTCCATGGGGTCGCAAAGAGTCGGACATGACCGAGCGACTTCACTTTCACTTTTGGTAGGGTGACAGAATGTGGTCCACTGGAGAAGGGAATGGCAAATCACTTCAGTATTCTTGCCTTGAGAACACCATGAACTGTATGAAAAGGCAAAATGACAGGATACTGAAAGAGGAACTCCCCAGGTCAGTAGGTGCCCAATATGCTACTGGAGATCAGTGGAGAAATAACTCCAGAAAGAATGAAGGGACGGAGCCAAAGCAAAAACAATACCCAGTTGTGGGTGTGACTGGTGATGGAAGCAAGGTCCGATGCTGTAAAGAGCAATATTGCATAGGGACCTGGAATGTTAGGTCCATGAATCAAGGCAAATTGGAAGTGGTCAAACAGGAGAAGGCAAGAGTGAACATCAACATTCTAGGAATCAGTGAACTAAATGGACTGGAATGGGTGAATTTAACTCAGCTGACCATTATATCTAATAGTGTGGGCAAGAATCCCTTAGAAGAAATGGAGTAGCCATCATGGTCAACAAAAGAGTCTGAAATGCAGTACTTGGATGCAATCTCAAAAATGACAGAATGATCTCTGTTCATTTCCAAGGCAAACCATTCAATATCACAGTAATCCAAGGCTATGCCCCAACCAGTAAC
>NW_011494867.1:11894996-11895919 GCF_000754665.1 Bison bison bison | reverse complement strand
AGGCAGGGATCAAGACCATCCCCATGGAAAAGAAATGCAAAAAAGCAAAATGGCTGTCTGAGGAGGCCTTACAAATAGCTGTGAAAAGAAGAGAAGCGAAAAGCAAAGGAAAAAGGAAATATATAAGCACCTGAATGCAGAGTTCCAAAGAACAGCAAGAAGAGAGAAGAAAGCTTTCCTCAGCGATCAATGCAAAGAAATAGAGGAAAACAACAGAATGGGAAATACTAGACATCTCTTCAAGAAAATTAGAGATACCAAGGGAACATTTCATGTAAAGATGGGCACGATAAGGGACAGAAATGGTATGGACCCAACAGAAGCAGAAGATATTAAGAAGAGGTGGAAAGAATACACAGAAGAACTGTACAAAAAAGATCATCATGACCAAGATAATCACGATGGTATGATCACGCACCTAGAGGCAGACATCCTGGAATGTGAAGTCCAGTGGGCCTTAGAAAGCATCATTACGAAAAAAGCTAGTGGAGGTGATGGAATTCCAGTTGAGCTATTTCAAATCCTGAAAGATGATGCTGTGAAAGTGCTGCACTCAATATGTCAGCAAATGTGGAAAACTCAGCAGTGGCCACAGGACTGGAAAAGGTCAGTTCTCATTCCAATCCCAAAGAAAGGCAATGCCAAAGAATGCTCAAACTACTGCACAATTGCAGTCATCTCACATACTAGTAAAGTAATGCTCAAAATTCTCCAGGCCAGGCTTCAGCAATACGTGAACCGTGAACTTCCAGATGTTCAAGCTAGTTTTAGAAAAGGCAGAGGAACCAGAGATCAAATTGCCAACATCCGCTGGATCATCAAAAAAGCAAGAGAGTTCCAGAAAAACATCTATTTCTGCTTTATTGACTATGCCAAAGCCTTTGACTGTGTGGATCACAATAAACTGTGGAAAATTCTGAAAG
>NW_011494867.1:11893992-11894779 GCF_000754665.1 Bison bison bison | reverse complement strand
TCATGAGAAACGCTGGGCTGGAGGAAGCACAAGCTGGAATCAAGATTGCCGGGAGAAATATCAATAACCTCAGAGATGCAGATGACACCACCCTTATGGCAGAAAGTGAAGAGGAACTAAAAAGTCTCTTGATGAAAGTGAAAGAGGAGAGTGAAAAAATTGGCTTAAAGCTCAACATTCAGAAAACTAAGATCATGGCATCTGGTCCCATCACTTCATGGGAAATAGATGGGGAAACAATGGAAACAGTGTCAGACTTTATTTTTTTGGGGGGGGGCTCCAAAATCACTGCAGATGGTGACTGCAGCCATGAAATTAAAAGACGCTTACTCCTTGGAAGAAAAGTTATGACCAACCTAGATAGCATATTCAAAAGCAGAGACATTACTTTGCTAACAAAGGTCCACCTAGTCAAGGCTACGGTTTTTCCTGTGGTTGTGTATGGATGTGAGAGTTGGACTGTGAAGAAAGCTGAGCGCCGAAGAATTGATGCTTTTGAACTGTGGTGTTGGAGAAGACTCTTGAGAGTCCCTTGGACTGCAAGGAGATCCAACCAGTCCATTCTAAAGGAGATCAGCCCTGGGTGTTCTTTGAAAGCTGAAATTCCAGTACTCTGGCCACCTCATGCGAAGAGCTGACTCATTGGAAAAGACTCTGATGCTGGGAGGGATTGGGGGAAGGAGAAGAAGGGGACAACAGAGGATGAGATGGCTAGATGGCATCACAGAATCGATGGACGTGAGTTTGAGTGAACTCCGGGAGTTGGTGATGGACAGGGAGGCCTGGC
>NW_011494867.1:11888968-11893832 GCF_000754665.1 Bison bison bison | reverse complement strand
AGTTTGAACATTCTTTGGCTCTTTGGGATTGGAACGAAAACTGACCTTTTCCAGTCCCGTGGTCACTGCCGAGTTTTCCAAATTTGCTAACATATTGAGTGCAGCACTTTCACAGCATCAGCTTTTAGGATTTGAAATTGCTCAACTGGAATTCCATCACCTCCACTAGCTTTGTTCATAGTGATGCTTTCTAAGACCCATTTGACTTTGCATTACAGGATGTCTGGCTCGAGGTGAGTGATCACACCATTGTGGTTATCTGGGTCATGAAGATCTTCTTTGTATAGTTCTTCTGTGTATTCTCACCACCTTTTCTAAATATCTTCTGCTTCTGTTAGGTCCATATCATTTCTGTCCTTTATTGTGCCCATCTTTGCATGAAATTTTCATCCCCATCTAGACATTGCTTTGCCAGCAACCAATCCAAACCTTTGTCTTTGAAGTAGCGTGTTGAAGCAGCAAAGGGATGTTGGGGGCAAGAGCAAGATGGGATGGGACAGACCAGATGTAGGACATGGGGGTGGGAGTCCTGGGAAGGTGAGGAGGACCCCACAGGAGGGTTCTGCCACAACCGCAGTCAGGGTTACTCAAGTCTCCGTGCCTTTTCCCCGAAGTGCAGCATCTCTCAAGGCTAAAAACGTATCATGACTCTCAGGCATGGAAAAATAAAGTGGGCTGGTTTGGCTAATGTAACTCAGATGTAGTGCCTCTCCTCCCTTCTGCTGGAGCCACGAGGCTTGGCTGTATCTGATCTGGAAGAAAACCGATGTCTCAGGGGCTCTGATACACATCTCTGTTCAAGCCTGTGTGTGTGAGCGCGCCCGGCCGCCAACTGGTGCCCAAACACGTGCTTGGAGGGAGGAAAGGAGTTCTGGGGGGCAGCCCTAAGGGATGAGCTACCTGTTAAGATGGCCCAGGTCAGGTACAGGTGAGCCGAGCCACACTCTTGTCATCCGCCTCTGGTAGGAAGCAGTCCCAGCAGCGTTTCACCTCAGCCCTAGGTGGGGAGGTCTGCAGAGACTCTGTTCCTAAAATAAAGTCCCAGGTCCTGGGGCTTGAACACATCTTTTTGAAGGACACTATGGAGCTCTCATAGATATTCAGTCAGTACTCACAGCAGCCTGATGAGGTGGTTGCTGCTGTTACTTCTGTTAGATGGCTGAGGAAGAGAGGCTCAGAAAGGTTAAGTTCCTACCTAACCCAAGATCACACAGCATGCTAACACGCAGAGGTGGGACTTGAACCCCGGCAGCTTGCTCCAGATAGCTTGGGGCTGTTAAGATAAGTGCTGCTGTGCTCATCCATACACAGGACTTTGTATGGATACATGTTCTCTTGGGGTAACCTCTACAGATGGGTAGTCCTGGGCCATATGGTGAGTCTGTATTTAACTTTTTAAAAAAACATATCTATATAATTATTTGGCTGCGTCAGGTTTTAGTTAAGGCCCAAGGATCTTTCGCTGCAGGGTGAGGGCTCCAGGGCACGAGAGCTCAGATGATCGGAGGCATGTGGGGTCTTAGTTTCCCCAACCAGGGAGCAAACTTGAGTCCCCTGCATTGCAAGGTGGAGTCTTAACCCCCGACCAGGGAAATCCTGTATCTAACTTTATAAGATAGGCCATCCTGTTTTCCTCACAACGTGTGACAGTTCTTGCTGCTCATGTGTTTTGCCAGGATTTGGAATAATCATCTCTCTTCTCCACCTTAGTTGTCCTTGTGGCTGCATGGGGCTATTTCACTGTGGGTGTGATTTGCATAAAATGAGTGTACAAAAATAAGATGCAGAGTAACCAGAGAGAGAAAAAGAAACAGAAATCTGAAACACTGAGGCCAAGCTTCATAGCCAGGAGGCGTGCTGTGCAAATACTGAGTCCTGACAGTCTCTGTGATTAAGCAAGAGCTGTGAGAAGACACAGCCAAGGGGGCAAGAGAAACAACAAGGCCCAGGGCCCTCACCACCAGCATCCCCTGTGAACCCTTTCCCCGCTCTGCTCTCTCTCATCCTGGCCCCGGTGTGGAGGCTTACTTTTCAGTTCTAGCCATGCCTTGGTCACGAAGCAGTCCCTCATCTTCAGAAGAACCTGCAGCATCGGAGATCCGCAGATATGGACTGGATGGGCTCACAGCACACTCTCAGAATCTTCTACTCACTGGTGGTCTTAGCTCTGTCCCGTCCCTGCCTCACTTGCCCCCACCCAGGGGTGCTGGCTGGACCCACCTCCCACATGAACAATGCACTTGAGTCCTCCTGTGGGGATTTGCTAACCCTGGGAAGCCAAAACTAAGACAGGAAGACTGACCACGAGAGAATGTAATATTTGAAACTGAGCCATTCCGAACAGAAATCCACAACTTACGATCATAGAAAAGGTCCAGGATACAGGCAAAGGAGCACGTAAACCCCTCTGGTGTCTCGTGGACACTAGCCACACAGCCTCATACGGGGAGGTCACCGAACATGATGATGCATCATACAGCCAACCGTCCTAGCGTCTGTCGGCCTGACACACAACACACTCTCACCCTCAGGAGGAAGTGGTAGCCTTCTCCACTGGGTGTCACTCGGAAGGAACTCTTACACTATCTGAATGGAGAGCCCCCCGGCCTGCCCCGGTCACCCACAAGTCTCCACATGGTGTCTACCGCCAGTGTCTAAAAATAGAAGCCCCCGCCCCCCGCGCAGTGGGGTAACCACAGGAAGCAGTTCAAAACCACTTCCGGCGGCCACTCTGCGGCCGTTGTGAATAGAAGCGGGGCTGCTGCGGGATTCATAGGCAGTACACCGGGGCCTTCCATCAAGATGGAGCCACCCTGCATCGGGACGCGCTGTGGGGGTGGACGCGCGTCCCGTGGGCCTGGGCGCCGGGTCCATTCCCAGGCCTTCAGGCCCTGAGCCGGCACAGACAAAGCTCCGGAACTCACGGGAAACGGACTTCGGCCTCCTCACGTCCGGCAGCAGCTCCACGGCGCAGCCCGCAGCGCACACCCCGGGCGGCAGCTCCAATCATACTTCTCTCAGTCCTGGGCTTGACCTGCCCTCTCTCCGCCCCCCACAGCTGCTTTTACTGTACTGCCTTTAACTGTATTTTACACGGAGAGAGCCTCAACAGCTGACCTGGGCAGCGTGGTTTTTTCTGTCGTGTCATTTTGTGTTGCGGCAGCGGTGCTGACCTGCGGCTTGCCTCACACTTTGGCGAAGTTCGCAGCAGGCAGCTGTATAAGAGAACGCCGCGTTTGTCAGCTCACCCTGCTCATGGCGACAGTGACGTCCTCAGGGCAGCCAGCCGGGGGTTCCCAGCAGCCCCCTACCCATCTGAGGCTGGAAGGCTGAGCTCAGGCCCCACCCCCACAGAAGATGCTGTGGCTTCGGCTTCCAAGGTGACAGGAGAGGCGGGCTCCTCATCACCTGCTGCTGCTTCTCTCAGAATAGAACGCAGAGGGAGGGAACATCTCATGGGCAAAAGCCACAGTGTTAAAGCCCGAATCCTCACCGTGGCTGCTCCCCACAGTCTCGTGGGCATCTCTCTCCACGTCAGCCACCGCTTACTGGAGTCCAGGCGCCAAGACGCTTCCGTGAGAATGACAGCTCAGGCCCCTTCTTCTCCAGGACCTGATGTCTGGGGCGTGGCCAGGAGACCAGGAAGGAATGCATTAAACCACTCCTTAAATAAGCCTCAAAAGCAGCCATGCAATTAACCAGCTCAACCCAAACAAAACAAGGATCCCTCAGCGGGCTTCCCCAGGGTTGGTGCAGCTGGATCTCACGGTCTGTGAGGACTGGGAGGACGGAAGGCCGGGCTCTCGTCAGTCCCAGAGCGTATCCTGGATCCCTAACCTGAACTGAGAAAGGGGGAGGTGAAAAGGGAGCTAAAGCATTTCCTGAAAACGGCAGACAGTCCCCATCCCCACGGCCCTGTCGCTGTGCGTGTTACATGGCCGCCTCACATCCTGGCTCTTGCCAGGCAGGAAGTTCAGGGCCCTTTTCTTCCATTTGTCCAGGAGGTGCTCCTCTAGGGGAGGAGCGGCCTCTGGCGCATTCAGGCCTGAGCTTATGGAATCAAGGAGTGGCCTCTGGTTCTGATGCACAGGAGATGCACACCCGGGGTGCCGGCGGCAGAGCGAAGGGTGGAGGACAGACCCTCTGAGGCCTGTTCTGGGCAGTGGGACCCGAGGCAGGTCCTACAAGAGCAGCAAAGCCCTGGACTCCTCCTCTCCGTGGGTTGTGCGTGCAGCAGGCACACACTGACACATCTGTTACTCACATGAATGCGTGTCTGTATTTTCACCAAGACTTAAGTCATATTTGAAGTCTTAGCCCAGGTTTTCCACAGGGCAGTGGGCACTCAGGGACAAATTTAGCCTTCATTAAAGGAGCAAGTCTTCTGAAGCTGGACGTGCAGCCAGCATTGCCCCGCAGAGCGTGTACAGCCAGACGGGAAGCCTTCTCAGTCTTTGCCGGGAGGTTTCCCATGTCAACTGCCTCTAATGACATCCTTCTGACATACGACCAAGCCTGTTTTATTTGTACCATTTGTCACAGATGCTGGGATGTGGCATGGATTGGGAAGGCTAAATCTGCCCCCTGATTTGGGGTTTTGGGCACCTTATCAGACTAGGACGGCTGGCCGCTCTTTACCCCTTGTCCAGGTACCCACAGGGGCCTGCAGGCACGTCAGGGTCAAGTGTAGCGCTTGTCTCCTCACACTCCCCCCTGCCCCGAGATATTTACAGTCGCAAGGAGGCTAGAGCCAGAATCCAGAGGTGTGTTCTGAAGACAGCAGGCTCAGGAAAGGCCCTTCTCATTTTCTCCTTAAGATGCTCAAGGCGTGAGTTCTTAGACTTGTGGGTCAAGGCTAGTCGAC
>NW_011494867.1:11884829-11888867 GCF_000754665.1 Bison bison bison | reverse complement strand
GGGAGAATCTAAGGCACACCCAGCAGGGTGATGACAGTGGGGGCGAGGCTGGAGCTGGCTTAGGGTCCCCAGTCTGCGAGGGCCCATACAGTGTTGGCAGGACCCCCTGGGGGAGGGCAGCCCTGGGGCTGGCAGCAGGGGGCTGAGAGCGGGGCTGCGGGGTCCCTGCAAGCTGGCAGGACCCAGCGCTGGGCTGGAATTAGTCTCCAAGGAGGCCAAGGTTCCATGAAGGTCCAGCCCCTGAGATGGAGGAGGAAGAAGCAGTGTCTGGGCTGACTCCAGCCTGGGGTTTCCCTTTTCAATACAACTTCTGTTGTATTGAATACAACTTCTGTTGTATTGAATACAACTATATCCAGTAAGTCCAACTACCAGCGCTTTTCTGTCACCTGGTCTTCTAAAAAGGTGACAGACCCTCTTACAACTGTGTTTCTGGCTCCTCTTTGTCCTCTTGACAGATTTACGTCTTAGAAGAAGAGTAAGGTGTGGTGGAAGGCATGAATGTTTATGGCAGTCACCGTAACTTCTTCCAGGAAAGTGAAGTGAAAGTGAAAGTCACTCATTCGTGTCCGACTCTTTGCAACCCCATGAACTGTAGTCCATGGAGTTCTGGAGGCCAGAATACTGGAGTGGATAGCATTTTCCTTCTCCAAGGGATCTTCTCAACCCAGAGATTGAACCCAGGCCTCCTGCATTGCAGGCAGATTCTTTACCAGCTGAGCCACGAGGCTTTCTAAAGCTTCCTTGTGGGCTAAAGAGACCTGATGAACCTCCAGTGATGGTGGTCTCATTTCTACTTGGTCTAACTGTAACATTGTCATGTGTCCATAGGAGCCTGGGGGGCTGTCCTCAAATAGAAGAGACACAAAAGAGACTCTGCCGGGCACAGAGTTGGCTACTCAGGGATTTTGTTGAATACATGAATGTTGTGAGTTGCTCCCAGTCGTGTCTGACTCTGTGACACTATGGACTATGGCCTGCCTGGGATGCTTTCCTGAGCCCCCCACTGCCATCGGGAGGGCTGGGTGGGCAGGGTGCGAAGCTCACATGGCAGCTGAGTAGATGCAGGCTGTCCTCGGGGGGGCAGGGGCCTTCCTCATATCTAATTGCTTGGTGATGACAGGACCACCCACCGTCTTAAATTACCCTCCACTTGCTGAGCCCGTCGTCCAGCCCTCCCATGAGGAACTTCACATATTATGTATTAGCAGGTAGGTCTCTGGTCCACCCTGGACACATACTCAAAGCCGACCTGCAGGGCTCTGGTCACATGGTGAATGACTGATGCCACGCCCTCTGCCCCAGGAATCTTACTCAAGTTCTTGCGGCAAAGTAGGCATCACTGTCCCAGAGAAAGGTGCCAAGGGGTCCCCTGAAGCCTCGCATGCAACAGCCCCAAACCCGCAGATGCCTGAATCAGCGTTCTACACCTGGACATGGTACACCACTGCTGCTAGGGACTCTGCAGGTCAACAGGCAGCTGCTGGCTGGTATACAGACGTTGATGGTCAACTTGACTGTGCTCAGGGGTGCTCAGACAGTGGGCAAGCACTCTTTCTGTCCAGGAGGGTATTTCTGTCCCGGAGGGTGTCTCCGTCCGGGAAGTGGGGGGGGTCCCTGTCCAGGAGGGTGTCCCTGGGTGAGATGAGCGCTGAGATGTGACCCTCTCAGAGCAGGTGGCTCCCCACACGCAGGCATCACCAGTCCACTGAGGGTCCAGCTAGAACAGGTCAGTGGAGGGCGAGTCTGCCCTCTCTGCTGAGTCAGGACACCCACGCCCTCCTGCTTCCCGATGTCAGAGTCTCTGCTTCTTGGGCTTTCGGATTCAGATGGGGGCTGACACCACAGCCCACTCTCCCCGGCCTTCACGGAGCACGTGTCTGGCCACTGACAAGGCCAAATGGGTGCCTTTCATAGTCCTAAGTTTTCACTTGTTGAATGTGTTGTCTTGTTTCTAATTTGAGGTCAATGGCGATGCCAGAGACATGAACAGAAGCAGCGCCTAAGGTCCACATTCCTCACAGGTGCTCTTATATTCATGCCGATACGAGGGGGACTTGGGGGCAAAAGGGTTCCACACATGGCCGGGGCCCATCCGCAGTCAATGGGTAAGGGGCTCAGTTCCCCCTGCCTGGCTGCAGAGGCCCAGCCTGAGGCTCTGACCATCTCACCCACTGCCGCAGGGCACCTGCACGTCAGGGTCTGCAGGGTCCTCGCACCGCCATGAATGACGAACAAGAAGACACTCTAACAGTGGGCGGGCATGCATGGCATCACTCCACTCCCAAATGGTGGAGGAGCTGGGTTTGAACCCAGGTCCTGAAATCCCTCATCCAGAAGCAGTGAATCATCTCAGACGTGAGCCAAGGTTGCCATGCAGGCGCCAAGAGCCTCGGAGATGTAGCTGTTCAGGGGAAAAGCTCAGATCCATCTGTTTCATTTTAACCATTCTCCCTATATGCCTGTCTAATCTCCAGAGGACCTCGACCATCCAATCTGGACCCACTGAGAGGGCGAGACTTCCTCGAGCTCAGTGTAGGAGCCACACACACCCAGCCTTCCGGGCCCCTCCTCCTTGAGGCCCCCCTCCAACTGCAGGAGGGGCTTTCAAAGGCTGAAGTTCCCCAAACAACCCTCCTTCCCATGTTGTTATTCTTTAAGGGAAATGTCTACAGAAAATAAAAACCACTTGGAAGCGGCAGTTCTTGGAACAAAAGGCAGCAATCTGTGCGGGAAGCTGCCCAAGGTGGTTTTCCCTGAAGGGCCAAGCCTTTGGCATTCACGTGGTCAGTGCCCTTCACCCTCACCTTCCATGGAAGCCCTGCTCCGGGATGCCAGGACTTGGCCTGGAGGGACGTGCACCACTGGGAGACAGTTGGCTCCACAGGCACGGCTGGTCCCTCAGAAGTGCAGGGGCTCTGCAGGCTCCTCTCTCTGCCCATCACTTGTCAGGTCCATTTGACTGGTTGTCTCCAACCTTCCAAGCCATATTCCAACCAGGCCCAGCAGGTGCCTCCAGCCCTGGGACAGCTATGCAGGCCTGGAGACTGGCCGCACCCCCTGGCCTGCTCTGCCCGTCCGCTGGGCAGCCGGCCTTCCTTTTCATCGGAGCTGCTGGAGGCCTACAGGCAGCTTACAGGAAACGGTGCCTGGAGAAACAAGAGGCCTTTGAAGCACAAGGTGAGCGGGCCTGGCTGTGGTTTACATTCTTTGCCTTAATTTTAACAAGTATTTCAGCCCCTTGAAAATGACCTCTTTAGAATAATAAACAGAACCCACACTGAGTTGTGGGCTGGCCCTTGGTTCTGGGCAGGAGGGGAGCTAAGCTCGGGGGGACATAACAGTAGCTGGCGAGTACGTGCGTGTGCTGGGGAGGGGGCAGAGGCCGCTGCAGCTCGACCAGCCCTCATTCTGGAGGTATGGTGGGGTTGGTGCCAGGTTACTCGTAGCAAGGGAAACCGAATACAGATGATAGAGGAGGAGCATTATGGAGGGAAGGGGCCGGTGTCTGCCTGTCCGGGCTGTTACTCGTCACGCCAGCTGGTGCCTTCTGAGCTCCGTCCCTCCACGAGGTGCCTGGAGCTTGCAGAGGGTCTGAGGGTGAGAGAGAGGCAGGGGAGGGACCATGGGGAATCCATCCATTCTCTGGGTAGTTATTAAGCACCTACTGTGTGCTGATTCACATCCTAGGCCATGGAGGTTAGCACTGAGAGAAACCCGAGCCGTGCCCTCCCATGCCTGGTTCACACCAGCAGCAGTAGAGTCCCCCAGGAACAGGCTAGAAATGCAGACTGCCCCCGCCCCCAGCCCGTCAATAAGGCCCTGGGCCACTGGGTGCACGATCGAGTCGAGGACTCTGCGCTGGAAAACAGAAGGCAGACACTGGTGGGAAACCCCATGTGGCCCTGGAAGAGGGGAGACCCACTCTGTGGCTGCATGTGGGGCAGCAGGGTGAGCTCAGCCACCGACTGAATCATCAGCCCCACATCCACACCTTGATGGGGGCGGCCCGGAGATGCAGCCCTGCCCCTCGTGAGG
>NW_011494867.1:11876036-11884729 GCF_000754665.1 Bison bison bison | reverse complement strand
TCCCATCCTGATCCCCAGAACCTGGGAACATGACCTTCCAGGGGACGTGAGCTCTATCAGCCTTGCCCCCGACTGTGGCTTCAGCCCTCAGCACAGAGCCTAGAGCCTGGTAGGCGCTCATAGCTACTTGCTGGCTGTGGGCATCAACCCCGGTCCCCAGAACAGACAGACAGCTTCTCAGAGAGCAGATCACCCCAGAAGTCTCCACCAGCCAGGCCAGACCTGAACCCCTGACCTAGCGGAATATTCCACTGCCCACATCCGCCCGCCTCCTTTGCCAGTAAAAGCCAATGTGTAAAATTACCCAGCAGCCAGGCAGACAAGCACAGGGGGTGTTGGCTGCCCCGTGTGCCAGCCCAGCATGAAATACCTGTTTCTCAAGGATCCAGGAAGGGCTGGTCCCCTTGCCTCCTGTGGGTTTCTAAACAGCCCACTGGCCCGAGGCCGGGAAGGCTTTTTTACGGAGATTAGTGGCGTCCTTCCCCAGATGTGTGCTGTCCTCCTCTGGGTGTGAGCCTCCCTGCTGCCCATCGGGCACCCTTAACCTTCAGAAAAGGACCTTTGCAAGTCTCCCCTTAGCAACAGAAAAGCACTGAGGAGACTTGCGGCTTCTGGGCTCTGATGGACAGCGCAGTCTCACCCTCCAAGCGACCTGAAGGGACGGCTGCACGAGGACGTGAGGTGAGGGCTTGGCCCTGAGACGCAGAGCACAGTGCCAGCACTCACACCCAGCTGTGCACACCCACCCTCCTCATCTCTGCCACCACTCAGTCCCTACCACACTCCTGTCCCATTTCCAGATGAGGCTCAGAGAAGGAAACAAAGGTGCCCAGGGTTGCACAGCTCTCCAGCTGGTGGAAACAAACCCTAACCTCCAGGGTACTCTGACACTGTATGTTGTTGAGTTGCTAAGTCGTGTCTGATTCTTTGCAACCCCGTTTCCTGCCACACTCCAGGATTCCCTGTCCTTCACTGTCTCCCACATTTGCTCAAACTCATGTCTATTGAGTCAGTGATGCCATCCAACCATCTCATCCTCTGTTCCCCCCGCCTCTCCCGCCACCGCCCTGCCCTCAATCTTTCTCAGCATCAGGGTCCTTTCCAATGAGTCAGCTCTTCGCATCAGGTGGCCTAAGTATTGGAGCTTCAGCTTCAGCATCAGTCCTTCCAATGGCTATTCAGGGTTCATTTCCTTTAGGATTGACTGGTTTGATCTTGCTGTCCAAGGGACTCTCAAGAGTCTTCTCCAGCACCACAGTTCAAAAGCATCAATCCTTCCATGCTCAGCCTTCTTTATGATGCAACTCTCACATCCATACATGACCACTGGAAAAACCAGAGCTTTGATATATGCTTTGACTCCGTATGGCCAGACCCTCAATCTCTGGCACATAATTCAGTAGTGGTATCAGCTCCGTGGGGATTTGTTGAAAGCAAGGGTGTTGAGCACCATCTGGCCCTTCCTCAGTCATCAACAGAGATTAGTGTTGACAATATTGTTCCTAGAACAGAGGGCTCCCAAACTTTTAAATCTCAGGACTGCTTTACATTCTTAAAACTTGTTGAAAATCCCAAAGAGCCTTGGTTTTGTGGCTCACATCTACTGGTATTTATAGAATTTGATGTAAATTGATAACATTTAAAAATATTTTATCCATTAAGTCTTATAAATGAGAACAACCCATTGCATGTTAACACAAATAATGTGTTTTAGAAAAAAAATCATGTTTTGCAAAATAGTAGTGAGAAGATTCATTGTTTTACATTTTTGCAAACCTGTTTGAGGTCTGACTTAATAGGAAACAGCTGGGTTCTCTTATCTGTCTCTGCCTTCAATCTGGTGCCTGTGAAAAAAAGCCTGGCCACACACAATTAGGCATTTGGAAATTCAGAGGTAACTTAATACTCTTTTTGGATAATTGTGGGTTTTATTCTTTAATACTATACCAAAACTCGGCGAGAGGGAGTTCCTTAAAGGTTAGCTGCAATGTGGAATCTAAAACCAAATCAGTGAACTTTTTGTACCTATTGTATTCAATTGCATTGATCGGTCCTGAAAGTGGAACGGGTCTTCTACCCATGCGCGATCCTGTAACATTCCAGACCATCTTGACCACCCGGAAAGATGTCAGGGTCTAAGACCACACTGTATAACTGCTGGACTGGGTTAAAAGCTCTGGAATGGGGTTTACCTCTGTCTTCTTGGGCTCTGTGCTTCCTGAAGAAAGGAAGTGGGGGAGGGAGGGAAGGAAGGAGGGAGGGAGGGATGGGTGAGAAGGGAGGGTGTTAGTGACACAATAGTCTGGACTCCAGTTGGACTCTCAGAGCAGCCCTGAGACCTCAGACGCCCTTCTATCTGAGGGGAGCCCATCAAATGAGCTCTGCTGTCTGCAGACATCCACACCGGCAGGAGTACCCAGGCCTCTGGTCACTTTTCCCGGATGCTTCGTGCCTTTGGTGTGAGATTTCCAGAGGATTCCCAAGCTGTACAGACTACATGTTGTCCTCAGCTTGAATCTTGATGTCAGCATTCCTGTGGTCTGATGATCGACCCGTGTCCATCACAGCCCCACCAGGAAAGCAGCCTCTCCCAGAGGTAACTGAAGAAGGTGTGTATTGGGGGGGGGGCGGGGCGGGTATTTACAGAGCAAGAGTGGGGTTCCAGGACCAACAAGGATGGGGAAACAGGCCTCTTCTGCTGGCAGTCTCTCCCACCCTCCCTCTGACACCCCATGTACACCCAGGCCATGCTCTGTTGGCCTCTCCTGCACCGTGACTCACCACCGTCAGTCCCTTATAGACCGAGCACTGTGTCGGGTGAGCCTCCTGTGTGTCACAGGGAACCAGAAGTCAGAGAGGCAGGGCACCAGCCTTAGGGTATAAGGGCACAGTGGTGCACGGCAGAGGCTACTTGTCAAAGCCTTGTCCGGTGTGAGGAGGCCAGAGGACACTGCACTGAGCTCACAGAGCCCAAGATTCAGGCTCCAACCTTGGGCAGTGTTGCCCACCTTCCTGGGCTTCTTGTCTGTGAAGCCGAGAGCCCACCTGGGTGATGATGCTAAGGTTTCTCCCAGCTCTAACCACGCCCAGGCCCGGCAAGGGTTGTGGACCCTGTGCCTTTGTCTTCTAGATCTGAACAAGCCCCCAGAAACACATTGGTGTGCTAAGGTTTGGTGGACCAACAGCCTACTTCTCCATGGCCCCACGTGCTTGTGGGGTCAGGAGATGTAAAATCCGACATTGTATTCAGCAGACTTCCTCCATCTGGATTTCTGCCGCCCACAGCGGGGACCACTTGCCAAACACATGTTTACAGAGTACAGCCCACTTCATGGTGACTCGTGGAGCTGACAAAACCCACCTTTGCCCTGGCCCCATGCATCCTGCCCACGCGTGCTTTCTGGCTGGGGAAAGATGCAAGACCACGCTGGGTGGAGGGGTCCTTGGCTCCATGTACCACAGGGGCTGTGCTGATGCCAGGCGATGGCACAGGACACACAGGCCAGGCTTTCCTCAAAGCGTAGACATGATTCAACTCATAACGGAAAGTCACTCATTTCTAGGGTCAGGCCAGCGGGTGCTGTTAGGAGTAGTGTTTACAAGTGTGTCCCTGTATTGCTGCTCAGTCTTCTGGGTGACACTCAAGAGAATGGGAGACAGCCACGCTGGGGTGACTAATGAGTTTAGGAAGGCTTCAGAGAGACCAGAGTAATGACAGAAGTAAACACTGCTGCAAAGCTGCTCCATACAAGGGATTAAAATGCTGACTTCCCTAAAATGCAAGTTTTTAAAAAATGGTTTATTTTCCTAATATTGTGGTAAAATAGACCTGACATAAAACTTACTGGTTTAACCATTTTAAGTGTACAGTTCTGTGGCATTAAGTACATTCACATTGTTGTCACCACCCAGAACTTCTCTAGAGCTGTTTCATCTTCCTAACTGAACACCGACCCACCCCGTCCCTCAGTCCCTGGCCCCCACCATCCTGCTTTCTGTCTCTATGAATTGGACTCCTCTTGTACTTCATAGACCTGGACGCCTACAGGACTTGTCATTTTGTAGTCAAACATGTCTTGGCATGTTTGACTTCACTTATTGTCTTCAAGGTTTATCCACACCGTACATGTCAGTAGGACATGATTCCTCTTTAAGGCTGAATAATATTGTGCTGTGTGGACGGGTCACATTTTGTTTGTGCAGTCGGACACTGATGGACACTTGGGTTGCTTCCACCTCTTGGCTGTTATGAGTAGTGCTGCCATCCTTGCTATAATGGTGGTGGTTTAGTCGCTAAGTCGTGTCTGACTCTTGCAACCCCATGGACTGTGGCCTGCCAGGCTCCTCTGTCCATGGGATTCTCCAGGCAAGAACTCCAGGGGATCTTCCCGAGCCAGGGATCAAACCCGGGTCTCCTGCATTGCAGACAGATTCTTTACCAACTGAGCTACAAGGGAAGCCCATCCTTGCTATAAACAACCTTTAAAATAGGTATCTCTAGGCTGGCTGAATAATTTACCAATTATTCACTAAATTGCTTGGCACAACTGACCTCAACCTGAATTATACCTTGATCCCAAGGTATAATGGAAAATTCATGGGCTTTGAAGCCAAAATATACTGAATTTTAAGTGCCTGCAGCTTTGGGCAATTTAATCCTCCCAAGCCTCACTTTGTCCGTCTGTAAAACAGGACTTGTGGTGGACACCACTGCTTGTCCAGCATCCACACTACCTTCCTGGCTCCTGAAGAAGTCTTGAATATTTTCAGCATTTTTCTCCTCCCAGGTGACCAGCACATACTGCATCTCAGGGAGGCTCAGGATTAGGTAGGTGGGCACAGCAAGCCCCTCCCCCAGCCAGTGAGTGATTTGAGACCCAAGCTTCTGGCAATCAGCTCCTGGCAGTCCCCTGGCAACTGTTGCTAGGGTTGGGGCGGGCTCCTACCAGAGTGGTCCAGTCAGGGGGAGGACTGACTGCAGGTAGAGGGGGTGCTGCTGCCCCCAGGATCCAGCAGGGAAGCTGGCTGTCCCAGTCACCACTGACAACCACTGACAACCCTCCTGCCTCCACCGGGAGCCAGCATGAGGACAGAGCCCAGGCCAGGGGAAGGCAGAGAGGTGGAACTAGGTCCGTACACCCCTCCCTAGCACACGCGTACACATGCGCACAGACACACACGTGCACAGGCTCTCAGACACGTGGCACACTCAGTATATCAGTGGACTCAGAATGTTAAAACGCACCCCTTTAAATAACAAGGCAGTCTTGCTCAAAGTCGACAGGTGATGGGTGAGGCTCCAGCGGACTTAATTGACTTGCCCAGAGTCAACCAGGAGGCCTGTATAAATTCAAGACTGCCACCCAAATACCCTAACTCAACTGCCTCCGTATTATTCTCTGTTCACACACATGTGTACACATGCTTCCCACAAAACACACACACACAATTAGTTTCATAAGTTGTCACTAAACCGAAGCAGCCCTCAGTGATAATTCATGGCTCTGAAACTTGTGGCCTGCTGGCTACTCACTGCAGTGTTGTTTGAATGCAGAGATTTATTACAGAAAGAGAAGCCCATGCAAAACCGTTCCTGTCGTCAGCATGACTACTGGTTCTGACGTAAGACATCATTAGAAGCAAGCGAAAATGAAAAATGATGCAGGCAGGGGTAGTGGGGACAGAGAGGCAGAGGAGGGCTGGAGCCGGCTGGAGATGGCACATGTCTTCTGCAGCCTGTAGCTCCGTCACTTTCAGCAAAGCAGAAGCATTCTTGTAACATCTAGAGAGTCTGAATAAGATCTGTAGATTGGCTGAGAGTTGCGTCAATTTTAGTTCCCTAATTTTGATCATTGTCCTGTGGTTATAGAAGAGGATCTCTCGCTTTTAGGAAACGTACGCGATAGTATTTGGTGGAAAGGCAAGTCTTATCCACAGCTTCCTCTGTGTGTGTGTGTGTGACAGAGCAAGGTCACAGCAAATAAGGTGAATATTCACATTTGTAGAATCTCAGGCACGGGTGTCTTGAGAATTCTGTGCTCTTCTTCCATTTGTTAAAAATCATGTCAAGGGAAAAAAAAAGAGGCTTTGTGGTCTCCAGAGGACCCCTGTGGAGAAAGCAGACAGCCAATTCAAGAGCAGGGATCGAGGAGAGGCTTGCTGGAGGCGGTGGGGGGACAAGCCGCCGCTGCAGCCTGAAGTCTTGGAGAGGTGGCAGCTGGACCCTGACCCTGTGACCAGGTTCTCCTGGACCTGCTGGAAGTGTCGTGGTTGGAATCATCAAAGCCACCTCTCCCACCTCTGCAGCATCAGCAACAGCCCGGGAGCAGCCCCCAGCCCCCACACATGGTGATGGATTGGAAAGCGTCTAAGTGCGGAGCATTTTTTGTGCTGATGATATGATACACACAGAGATGGATGGTGCACACTCTAGAGCACGCAGATCCCAGTGCTTCATGGATTATACACAGTTGTCATGGGTGAAACACTTCCGAGACTGGCCGCCCCACCCCGTGTTTTATTAACATGAAGCACATTATATGATACAGCTGCAGCACTGCCCCCCGCACTGTTCAGTTTAGTTCAGTTGCTCAGTCGTGTCTGAATCTTTGCAACCCCACAGACTGCAGCACGCCAGGGCTTCCTGTCCATCACCAACTCCTGGAGCTCACTCAGACTCATGTCCATCGTGTCAGCGATGCCATCCAACCATTTCATCCTTTGTCGTCCCCTTCTCCCCAGCACTGTACACCACGTCATCTCCCCGCCTCCTCGCTGGACTCGGAGCTTCTCTCTTGCTGGCCGTGGGCCGGGTGGGTCTACAGGGATAAAGAATGTGCACGCCAGACGTGATGTTCGTTTTCTGATAATCAATGGATTTTATGCATCTGCCAAGAGTTGTGAACGGGTGATATGATATATAGATAGTCGGCAACTAAATTTCATCTCGCTCATCAGTGCTGATGGACAGGAAGTGGATGCAGGTAGGTTGTGTGGAGAGAAACATGGGGCCGGCCCTGGCGTCTGCAGGAAGAGTGAGGTGGTGGACCAGCAGGGTCCACCCTGGGGTCCAGACAGGCCAACAGCCATGGTTTCCTACTCCCGACACCTGACACCTGCAGCAGAGGGAGCTCCCCCGGGCTTGCTCCTACCCACCCCCTCCCCGGCCCAGCCTCCCTGGGGTAGCTGAGTCTCTCTGAGAGCAGCCTGCACCCAAGTCACTGGGTCACCGGGCGTGTGGCTGGCATGCAGGTGCTGGTGCAGTGTGTGGGTGGGGCCGAGATCCTGGGTTTCCAACCAGCTCCGAGGTGGTGTCTGCCAACCACGTGGGGTAGAGAGGATCTACAGTAAATGAATGAAGAGACCCTGACTCAGAGCCCATCACCTTCTAATGATAAAAGTGTGACCATCGCCCCCTCGCTACTGACAGCTGGGGCGACTCAGGGCCCCATCACCTCCTCCGTCAGCCTGCCGGGGAAAACCCCCTCCTGGGTGATGCTGCTGGGTCTTGCCTAACCCCCTGCAGCCCGCGTTGAGGTGCTGGACGCCTCCACGCAGCCCTCCCCTCCTTTCTGTCTTTTCCTCCCTCTTACCCTGGGCACCGGTCTCGTGGTCTGTGTCAGGGACCCCCGCCCTCTGGCTTCTGGCTGGGGTCGGCCAGTGGAAGCAACAGCTGGAGACCGGAGGGGGAGTCGGTGAGACCTCTCCTCCTGGGTGACGCGCTCGTCTTCTGGAGTGTGTCCATGGTGTGTGGAGAGCAGAGTGCCAGTCCTCAGGAGGGCACCAGGAGGAAGAGCAGAGGGCTGTCCTAACTCTGTGTTAGTTGAGTTTACTTGCTCGTATGATATTTTACTTGCTCTTTCTATTAAATCTGTCACCTTCTAACTCAAGTCTCTCCTTCATGAAGCCCTCCTGGATTACTTGAACCTTCAATAATATCCTTATTTCAACTCACTCAGCAAATAGCATAGCCCCTGATTTTGAGCCATCTTCTCTCTTGTTGTCCAGTTGCTCCTAAGGTCTAGTCTCCACAACTGGACAAGAGACTTAAGTTCACGTCCGGGCTTGGACATGTCCCATCTCCACAGCAACTGGCACGCACGGGGATCTCACTGGCCACCTCAGCAAGACCTCTCCTCTGACGGCAAACACATCTGGAACTCAAAGAACGCAAATAAATACTTTGAGAAAAATGCATTTTTATGTGTGTTTTCTGTTTTCATAGTAAATGAATTTCGGGGGAAATATCTAAAAACAATAAAACCTTTTTAAAAAGTCAACTTAAAAAATCACTTTATAGGGATATAATTTGCCTAACACACCAGTTCGCCCACTTCAGGTGTGAATTTCAGTGGTGTTTGGTGTCTTCACAGAGTTGAGCAATCATCAGCACAGTTGATTTTAGAACATGTCTTATTGGCTCAAAAGGAAGCCCCCTCCCCTTTCACAGCCCCTCCCTTTATCCTGCTCTCTGGCTCTGAGTACAGATTTAAAACCCAGAGCCCGAGAGAGGCATCACATGTGTAAATGCCTCTATATACCTTTCTGTCTGCATTGCCTGTGACTCTGATCGCCTCTTTTGCGGTCTGTGTTTCAGGAGAACTGGATTCAGAGGACGTGAAAATTAACCTGGTTTTGCCGTGTTCCTGGGCACCTGCCTCCATGCACACCTGAGTTCAGGAGCCATGTCCCTC
>NW_011494867.1:11872097-11875936 GCF_000754665.1 Bison bison bison | reverse complement strand
CCCTGCCCCCCTGGGTTCAGGAGCCATGTCCCTCCACTAGAGGGCGGGCATCGTAGACGCCTGCTACTCCACCTGGGCTGTCGCGTGTGTTCCGGCCTCAGCCCTGGAGAAGGTAAGAGCTGGTGCCTGCAGGTCTTAAGTGCTCTGCCCGCTGTGTCGCAACCATAAGCGAGCCGGGAAGGGAGCTTTCACTCAAGAGCCAGCTGCTGGCTGGATCGATGCAGAAGGCGAGGCATGGACACAAAGAGATACTTTGTGCTGGTGACGATGCTGATGATAGCAATACAGTCCTTTCTGGGACGTTCGCAGTGCGCCGGGCACAGCACTAAGAACATTACACGGCTATCTTATTCAGTCCTCCCAACAGCCTTCTGAGATGGACCCATTGTTCTGCCCAATTTGCTGGTAAGGAAGCTTAGAGAAAGAGCTTTCAGGGCTCACCCAGAGGACCTTTCCTGACCTTAAGGTGGGTGGAACCATCCATTTGGTGAGAGGGAGGGGCTGGTCTGAACTGGATGACCTTCCGAAGGCTGTGGAGTGCGAGAATTCTGACTTCTGCAAAACCTGAATCGTAGACCGTCCCTTCAGTAAAAGCGCTGGACCCTTTTAAGCCACACCCACGGGAGAGGTGCGCTGGGGAGCTGCTGTTCAGTCCTCGGTTGTGTCTGACTCTCTGCGACCCCATGGACTGTAGCCCACCTTGCTCCTCTGTCCATGGGTTTCCCAGGCAAGAATACTGGAGTGGGTTGCCATTTCCTTCTCCAAGCAGAAAGAGCCTATTTTCTATGTAAGTCATAAGCATATGACAGTGTGTGTGTCTAAATGAGAACTCTGCACCTCCTCTCCTGGTCCGCCTGGATGGATCTGGCTCCAGTCACGGCCAAGTCCTTAAGGTCTTATGTTCCAACAGGATGGTGTCCACCCAGGGTTCCCCCCTGTCTCCGGGTGTCCTGCCCCCTACTGCAGCGTAGGACCCAGGAAGCAGCCAGCAGCCCTCGATTTCCGGCTCAGGCCCCTTCTCTATGGAGTTTATGTTATTAATTTTAGAGATGTTGATATGGTTAGTGGCAACATCCCATGTGGCCTGGAACAACCTCCCTTCCAGGCTCCCAAGGGCCAGGAGGTAGGACTCCAGAGGCAGAGATGAGGGGGAGAGGGAGCCCTTCTCACTGTTAAATGGGGTGTACCTCACTCCCACAGCGGTGATGCCAGCTGACTGCTGAGCCTCTGCTGGAGTTGAGGCCTTGCAGCCTACACAAACCCCCATGAGCCCTGTGAGCCGACCTCCAGAGTGGGCCTTCACACCCCACCCCCATTTCTTCATAGAACCTCTGTCCTTTGCGATGTCCCTCCCCCAAGATGTCCCAACCATCTCCGAGTATGTAGCCACTTCTGGAGTCCAGGAGCATCCCAGATGGTACAGTCGACTGTGGCCCATCTTCATGCCACCTTCCAGTGCTAGTCAGTGCTAGGGAATGTGGTGTGTGCTCAGATGTGTCCAACTCTTTGCGACCCCATGGACTGTAGCTCACCCAGCTCCTCTGTGCATGGGATTTCCCAGGCGAGAATACTAGAGTGGGTTGCTATTTCCTTCTCCAAGGAATCTTCACAACCCAGGGATCAAACCCAAGCCTCTTACATCTCTTGCATTGATAGATGGATTCTTTATTGCTGCACCACCTAGGAAACCCTAGGTAACATTATTTATCTTCAGGGGAAAAAAACTGAAAGTAGGGCTTCCCTGGTGGCGCAGATAGTGAAGAATCCAGTTGCAATGCAGGAGACATGGGTTCAATTGGGAAGATCCCCTGGAGTAGGAAATGGCAACCCACTCTGGTATTCTTGCCTGGAGAATTACGTGGATAGAGGAGTCTAGCAGGCTACAGTCCATGAGGTCACAAAGAGTCAGATGCAACTGAGTGGCTGACACGTCCCCTTTTTTTTCACAGCAGATGAGCGCTGCCAACAACTTATAAGCCAGGAATAAACAGATGAGGGAAATCATCACCAAAGAGAACCTCTTGGGAGTGTAAAATGGGGCCACCTTTGGAAAATAGCCCAGAAGTTCCTCACACTGTGAAACCTGGAGTGACCACTAAGGCCCCAGCCGCTCCAGCCTCGGGGTTCCTCTCTCTGGTCTCCCCCTGGGCACTGGCATGTTCCATCCCTGCTCAGCAATCATTCTGTCCACAACATTCTAATCAGCACTGAATTATCCCATTGGACACAGAACACAAGAGTGGTTCCTCCTGGCTTCAGGACCTGTCACTGTCCATTGGAAGGTCATCTGTCCAAGTCAAGGAGACCCTGGCCAGGGCTGCAGCCCATCCTCCTGGGGGCTGGAGGGTGCCAGCATCCTCGGCCCTGGGATCTTTCTCTTGGCCTGTGGCTGCTGGTCCAGCCGCCAATGCCAAGAGCTAACAACCACAGTGGACGCAAGAAGGTTCCCACCTCAGTGACCTGGCGGGGGTGTGTGTGTGTGCGTGTGTGTGAGAAACGGGCAGGTGTGTGTGTGTGTGAAATGGGCAGGTGAGTGTACAATGAGCAGGTGTGTGTGTGTGTGAAAGGGCAGGTGTGTGTGTGGGAGAAACAAGCAGGTGTGTATGTGTGTGAAATGCGAAGGTGTGTGTGTATGTGAAATGGACAGGTGAGTGTGAAATGGGCAGGTGTGTGTATGTGTGAGACAGGTAGGGGTGTGTGTGTGTGTGTGTGTTGTGTGTGTGAGAAATGGGCAAGGGTGTTGCTGCAGAGATGAAATCTGACCTACGTGGGCTCCACGGCAGCTCCTCTCCCGCATTCCCTTACCCATGGATGCCAGGGCCGTGCAGCCTGACCGCCCATCACAGACCACCAGCAAACAGGCCGAGTGAAGGACATCATTACCACAGCGAGAGGCTAGCTGATGGGCACCCCACGACCCCTGAGACCCGTCTCCACGGTGGGAACCCTGCCGGGCGACATGGCAGAAGCACAGGTAGTGCCCGTGTGGCACCCTGGTGTCCCAGACTCAGAAGCACCCAGGGCAGGCAGGGAGTAGGGTCCAGTTACCCCAGTGAAAGCAGCTGGGGAGGGTCCACTGGCATCAGGAATCCCTGGGCCTCAGACACGACTACATGGCTGTGGGCCACTGACCATTCACATAACCTCTCTGAGCTTCAAGTGTCCCAACTGCAAACCGGGATTTCTGCTGCTTACTTTAAAGAGCTGTTGTGAGCGTTGGATGAGCAAATGCCTGGTTAGCAAATCAATGTAGAAACGATGCCGGTCGCACCTGTGTGTGCTGCACACCAGGCTCCATGTTGGGAGATCACACACCCTCAAGCACACAGACGCACACACTCTGGATGTTCATTAAGCTCCTGCTCTGTGCATGGAGTCCCCCTGCTGATACAGAAATGTCACCTGCCCTCATGTAGGTGTCAGTCAACTGCAAGAGACAGGAAGCAGGCAAACAAGTAAAGTAAACAAGTAAAGAGATGAGCAGTGTATTTTCAGTAGTGGCAAGCACTGCAGAGAAGAATAACCATGACAAATCCAGATAAGGAGACGTAGGGCGATCCGTTTGAGGAGGCTCTGTTTTTAGACTTAGGGGGTCAGGGAAGGCCTCCCTCCAGAAGTAGGTGCTGCCCAGGCCCAGACCTGACCAGCAGGGAGAAAGCAGCCACCTTGGGCTCTAGAGGCAGGGCCTTCCATGAGCACCAGCCCCCACTTCCCAGCTCCGATGCAGGTGCTGGGCTTGGAGACCTGCCTGGCACCCTGTGGCCCTGGGGACAGGAAGGCAGGACCAGCACCTGCTCTGCTTTCTCCTCAGTGGTAGTGGGCAGGGGGTCGGGGGGCAG
>NW_011494867.1:11870912-11871997 GCF_000754665.1 Bison bison bison | reverse complement strand
CGGGGGGCAGGGGTGGGGGAAAATGAAATAAAGCTTCACAGCCTGGCTGTGTTGTGTCGAGGCCTTCGTGGCCCAGGGCTGGGGCTGAGAGAGGATGCTCTCAGCATCCTGTCATCTCATTAAATCAAATTCCCAGGTGCAGTGGGGGTACTAGGCGTCCAGAGAGCCGTGCTTCCTCACTGGCAATGAATAGCCCGTCTTGTTTCCCTTCAAAAATATTTTTTAAAATGCCTCAACAGAAGCACCTCTCTCTTCTGGGATTTCCAAAGTTAGCAAAAACTGAGCTCCAAGCAGCAGAAAGCTAAATTGGTGTGTAGCTTGTGTTTCCCATTTCCTTTGCTTGCATCTTCCTGCCCCTCTGGAAGGTCAGGGGAGGCAGCTGACGTGCTGCGGCAGGAGCTTCCCCGAGCAGGGCAGCCCCTGTGCTGCTCTGGCCTCCATCTCCTGGGGAGTGCCTCCCCACCGCTCCCCAGCCCACCTCGCACAGGAAGAGCTCTTGTGAGCCAGCCACTTCCACTCCCTTTGCTCTCCAACCATCTTTCGGGATCCCCCCAGCTGTTGCAGGTTGTCAATAGTGCACTCCTGGGAGGTTTTCTCCCAGGAGCCGAGCCTGCCAAGGGCCCAGGGTGAGCCGGGCATTCCGAGGTGACGGCTCGGGGCCAGGTCATCAGCTGTTTCCATGTGTGAGGAGTCTGGCAGCCTAGCACGGGGCCCTGAGTTCTGCCGCCTTCCTCCTCGGGCCTTTGATACTGACCTTATCGGGGAAGGGGCGAGGAGGGGGCGGCCAGGGAGGGGTTTGTCTTCCTCTGTCCACCCCCCAGACCATGGAGAGCAGGAAACAGGAATCCAGAGCAGATATCAAAGGCCACAGGGTTCTCAACATCAGGAGAGAAGCAAGGCCCAAACTGGCCCTCCAGCGTGCCCGCCGGGTGAACCGGGCAGAAAGGAGGCAGTGGTCGGCATCTCAGGAACAGGCTGCGGGGGAGCGGCTGAGCCAGAGCCGGCGCTCCCACCCTTTCTCGTCAAGGCTGCTCGCTTCCACCTGAGTCCCCAGCATTCTCCCCCAGACGACCCCCTGACATTCC
>NW_011494867.1:11866478-11870812 GCF_000754665.1 Bison bison bison | reverse complement strand
CGCCTTCCCCCCCCAGCCGCCCCCCTGACATTCCATCCCGACCACATTGCAGCTCCGTGCTGGCCTGTCCGGGCCCTGCCCTCAGGCCAGAACCCCCTTCTCCAGCCCTTCTGGTCCTCCTTGAGCCTCTGTGTGGACCTCACCACCCCTCCCCAATTCCGACCCCTGTTTTCCCTCCCAGCATTTATTCCACAGAGCTAGTTCACACCCGATCGTGATCACCCATTTCTCTGTCTCTTGCACTGGCCTGTGGGCCCAGAAACTGCGAGATGTCCCTTCCTTACTGCGGCCCTCAATGCGACACTCGGGACATCTCATCCTCGTGTGTCTTTTCTCGTGGCTGCAAGATGGCTGTGGCCGCTCCGAGCATCTTACCCTCTCCTGATGGTGTCCTGAGAAAGAAGGGGAGAAAGAGCCCTCTCTTTAAATGTCTCTCCCTTACATAAGGGGTGAAAATATTCCCCAGGAGCAGACTTCTTGTGTCTCATTGGCCATAACTGGGTCAAATAGCTACCTTAACATGGAAAGGGTGGGCAGAAGGAGGGAGAAGTGGGAGGTGGGGGTAAGAAGAACTGATGAAAGCATGGAAGGAAGGAAGGGTAAAGTGATGGATGAGCAAGTGGAAGGATGGGAGGATGAGAGCGTGGATGGATGGCAGAACGATGGACAGGTGGACTTTTTCCTCAATTGCTCTTCACGCATGCTTCCCTGTGGTTATATTTGTAAGTTTTATGGGATTTGTGACCGAAAAAAATAGCAAATGGGAAACCTGGATTCCAGTTCTGATCTTGACCTGATAAAACACTGTCAGAAGAGCAGAAAGTCTGCCTCAGACCAGCCCTACTTTTCCACTTCCTTGGAACGCCCTGGGGTCCAGCCAGTCTCCCACCTGGAAGCCTCTCATAGCAGGTGGTACGAGTCGTCTAAGCAAAGTCAGACGTTCCGCCTTGTGTGCTGGCGAGTCCACCTCCCACGGTGGAGGCTATTATACTAGATGTTCTTTTCCAGGCTCTCCTGTACTTAGGGAGGGTATTTTGGCCCCTTTCCCACCAAGAAGACATGAGAGAGAGTCTGCCTCCTGGGAGATGCAAGAAGAGCCCCACTTCCCCGAATCTGCTTAGGACGCCGTCATGAGACAGGAGGTGATGCCTGCGTCTGGGGCTGCCGTCTTGTAGGCTGAGGACGGCCACGCCTGGGCCTTGATAACATCAGTAAGCCGCTGAACCAACCTGCAGCTCGATGTGTGCTTCTCCAGACAGGGGTAATTACCCAGTTTGTTTATATGGCTGTTAGTCAGATACCTGGTCACCTGCAGCCCAGACGTCACGCTGAACCTCCCTGTGGATATGGCAGCGATGCTGGCAGTCACGGCCTTCACAGAGGCTCGGAAATCAGGAGGGCTCGTGGGGGAAGGCGGGCTTCGTGAAGACGGGTCAATAAGAAATACTGATTTTCTATTGCTAATTAAAGGTTGTTTGCTTCCTGCCTGGCCTTCTGAAATTTCACAGGACCCAGATCACGGGTCCTCAGTGTGTTTCATTCAGCTGTGGGTTAAGAGTAAGAGAATAGCGAAGTGAAGTATGAGATTAACTAAAAGACGTGGGACGTGCAGGAGGCACGGATGGAGGCATTTGCCCTTTCTGTTCCAGATAATCGGTCTGAAACCCATTATGTCAGCTCCCTGAAGATGGGTTGTATCTTTCATGACATTCATTTATTTAATAAGATGTTGTTGAGCACACACAAAAAAACGATGAGATGTGGTCCCAGGTGCTGGGGATACAGCAATGAGGAAAAAGACATGGACCCTGCCCTCCAGCAGCGTCCATCCAGGGATGCAGCTGGACAAGCACATGACCAGTGACACAGAGCATGACCAGGAAAAAAGCATCTTTAGAGAGGCCTGGCAATGCCACCTTAACCACAAGATCCTGTCGCTATCATCACCAGTAGTAAGACACGTGTACGTCATGTACCTGACCCCCCTCTCGACAGGCTACTCTGAGAAGGACGGGACGCCACTTCCAGGGTTCACTTGCCAAGACTGCAGGGCAGGAAGGTAACTGTGAGCACACTTCAGAAGGACACAGGTGGAAGAGCGTTTGACGAAATACATGACCCATGCTCTTCAAAAATGCTGGGGAGCACTTGACTCTGGGGTGTTTGTCCTGCAGCTGAGGAAGCTCTAAGTGTTGACTGCCAATCAAAACAGTGGACAAGAAGTGACTGCTGGGTGCAGACTGGTGGTTCAGGTGACAGGTGTTAATGGAGCTCATTACAGCAGCTGAAGATGGGAGATCCATCTAAAGGTGGGAGAGGAAGGAAAGGGAACATTCCCAGGACCAACTTAGCTGAAGTTCCCTCCAAGTCACACTTCGTTTCTTCCCATCCATTCGTCCAACTCTGAACTGAGCCTATGTCAGGACCTGCACTGATCGAGGCAGTGGAGCCACATGAATGTATCAGCTGGCTAGTGCTGTGTAACAATCCACCTGAAAACTTGCTTAGTTCACAGTGCTGCAAGGAGGCTGGGTGGGTTCCCTGGCTTGGGATGGGCAGTTGTATCTGCTGGCTGTCTCCTGCTTTGTGGTCAGCTGGGAGCTAGATGAAGCAACAAGTCTTCATCCTCGTCTCCGTCTCCTGTGGCCCTGTCTCCAGCGGCTGGCCCAGGCTCGTTCACATGAGTTCTCAGCATCCCAAGAGCAGCCAGGGGTGGAGCCTCATGCCCAACCACTCCAAGAATGTCTGCTAATGTCCCCATGGCCACAGCATGTCTCATGGCCAAGCCCAGGTTCCAGGGCGGAAAAACAAATTGCAGTCTCAGTGGGAGGGAAGAACGAGTGACCACTTCTCAGACGCAGTGGAAAGAACAGACACTCTGAGGTAGCCGTGACCTTGACTGCAGGGACCATGGGAGATTTCAGAGAGGAGTTTATGCTTGAGCCCCAGACCTGAAAGATGAACTCAAGTTCATCTGGGAGAGTCAAATTCAGGCATGTCATTCATGCAGCAAGTGCCAGGAAGGAAAAGAAACCAGGAGGTGGTCATCAATGAGCTGGGCTGTCAGGTGGCAGGGGTGTGGTGAAGGGAGGGGATCGGAAATAGGAAGAAGAGTCCTAGAAGAAGAAGGAAAGCTGAAACGAATGGCAACGTGCTGCAAGCAGTGGGCGACAGAACTGCCCAGCTGGGTGAGCTTTCACACATTACTCAGACTTCCTGGGCTTCAGACTCTTCGTCTGTGGGCCGATGCCAATGATAAACATCTCACAGGGTTTTTGTTTTTTGCTTTAAAAGAACCAATAGCATAAAAAGCTGTTACGGTACAGTCAGTAAATTGTAGTGATTTACCCGGCATTCACCACGCGCCTGCTTTTTGAAGGCATGGTTTGATGTAATGTTCACAACAGTATCACAGACAGACAGAGATGAGTAACAAGATGCCCAAGGTCACGGAGGTTGGAGCGGGGTCTCACCTAGTCTGACTAGAATCAGCCCCATAATCTTGTGGGGGCTTCAGTCCCAGACTTGGCGGGAGTGACCTGCCATCGGGAGCCTTCCCTCTGGAATTGGGTTCTTTCAGGTCCACTTTTTTTCCAGGATGCTCCTGTACATGAAGAGGGAGCATTTTAATTACAAATCTTTCCATGCATCTCCCAGGTCCCCAGATGTGCTGGAGGGATGGGAGCCCTTGTGCGCACATATGAAAGGTTGTGTTGGGGTTTCCTATAAAACTGATGTTTTCTCTGCACTGGGGAGATGTGCCCTGACTTGACTGTCTTTGGCAGGAGGCAGAACATTCTGGTAGCAGAGTAACCCAAAAGGCAATGTCTGCCTCAAGCCGAGGACGTTTGCAGCTGACTCTCCAAGGTCCTCACGCACAGCTGACGTGCGCGCGTGGCAGACACGGGCCGTGTGACTGCAGGCAGCACCGCACCCGCCTGGTAAGAAGGCGCATCCATTGAGCACGGGGAAATGGGGAGGAGCCAGCCGCTCTGCTGGTTCCAGTCCAAGCTAGAATGGCATTCAGAGCAAAGAGAGTTTATTTAAAGAACCCGAAAGGTTAAACCACTCAGCGTTCTGCAGAGTTAAATCAGAGGCGTTTTTAAGCAGTCTAGGCAGGTTTGACCTGGGCCGTGCAGATCTCATAATTTATTCTACACTCGGGTGTCTCTTGATTCCAGAGTACACAGCGAAATGCTGAGCGGGGAGGGGAGACCATGAACCGGCAGCGCTGGGTCCACGTGCAGCTCCCTGACCTCCCAGAACTCGGGAGTGGGTGGTCATTAACTGTCCTTCCTGCACAAGTGGGGAAACTGAGGCACAGGAGGGGAAGC
>NW_011494867.1:11864181-11866378 GCF_000754665.1 Bison bison bison | reverse complement strand
CACGGGGGGGAAAGCCAGTGGCCGCCGGCCTCATAGCAGCAGGGGCGGAGGTGGGTTCTGGAGCCAGGCTGTGGCCCCAGCAGCCACCCGTCCTCCAGCCAGCACTCACAATGGGTCTGCACCCGCAACTCCAGCGCAGCTCGCTCTTGCCCCATCCTCCCTCTGGACCTCCGACAGGCCTCCTTAAATGCCCCCGTTCCTGCAGACTCGGCGGGTTTCAAACTGAGCCTGACCTGCACCGCGGAAGGACCACCCACTTGTCCCACTCCAGGGGCACTGAGATCAGACGGGTGACGGGCTTCATCCGAGACCCCAACCATTCCTGAGCTGTGTTCCTGGAATGCCTCCTGGAGCCTGTGACCCATCCCAACGCACAGCCAGTTTCAAACCCCTGCTGATCGGAGTCACCAAGGTGAGGCACGCCCCCACCCCGGGGACCCCTGCCTCTCCATCCCCACATTTCCATGTTGGGATGTCCACTTACTCCGCCAATCAGTTGAGCAGACCAGGCGGCACACGCTGGCCTTCTGCCGTCCGGACCTCATCCGGTTGGCTGGCTGAGCATCTGCGGACTGCACTGGCTAAGGGCCGGAGTTCTGCATTATCACGTGAGCAGCGGGAGTGTCCATCGGGGGTGCGGGGTCAGTGTCTGCAGCTGGCAGGCCACATCCGGGAGGGGCAGGCCAGGCTTGCCAGCTTCAAAGTGGGCTCAGTGCCTCTGCAGTCCGGCTCTCTGCTCTTCTCTGCCCTAGAGGGGAGGTGATGTGGTCACTGAGAGTCCCCTCCAGCCCTGGATGGCTCTGGCGGGAGAGACGACTCCAGCCATGACTTTGGTTTTCCTGCTTCTGCGCAAAGCCACCCTCTCCTTCCACAAACCGTGACCCACACTCCCCGCCACAACAAATTATATCACCTCTTCTCTCAGACAGAATGCAGAGGCTGTCCCACCCCCGCACACATTCTGATGAAGCACTCTAGGGAGCACTCATTAAGAGCCTCATTCAGCCTCGCACAGCTCCGTCTGCCTCTGCACCCTCACATCCAGTCCCCGGCCTGAGCCACACCGCCTCGCCCAGACGCCCCAGCATCCACCTCCCTGCCCCACCCAGTCCACACCTGCTGACCCACCTGAGACACGCCCCTGAGCTGTGGAACCAGCGCCTCTTCTTAGCCGTCCCAGGGCTTCTCATGGTCCTCGAGCAGAGACCCAGACAAACCCCGGGGTGACTGCAGAGCCTTCAAGGCTGCTAGAGCTCCCTTCCCCTCCCTGTCCACCTCTCTCCCTGCGCTCACGCTTCACGGAGAGGGCGTGCATCCCTTCCACACCCGGGTCCCCTCACCTCCGGCCCCTGCTGCCCCCTCTCCTGACACCAACCCCTGACAGAAGCCAGCAGAAGGCGCTCTTTTCTGCCCGCCCCTCCTTAAAGGAAGAGGCCACCGCGTTTGCAGAGAAGGCATCAAGTTTTGCTCACACAGGGGGCTTTCAGACACTTGGGTTTTTTTTTCCTTCTTTGGACTCAAGCACCCCAGACCTGGGGGAGTTGATTCTCCATCTTCATTTGTCTTCCTGGAACAAGAGTCAGGTTCCATGGGCACACTGTGCACCTCCTGCCTGGGGCTGCCTGGGCTGCCACCAGGCCCTCGTGTTCCTGGCCAGGCTGTTCCTGCAGCGTCTAGCTGGTTAGTCGGTTAACCGGGGCCCAGCGCTTTGGCCCCTGCTGGGGACGAGGCGTGCCTTCCCATCTGAGCCCTCTCGACTTTCCTGGGATTTACCAGTTACCAGTCACCGTCCCCGGGGAGGTCCCGCCGCCTTTTCACACGCCAGCCAGGTGGAATATGATAAGTGGCAATCACTGGCCCCAGTGCGTTGTCTGCACGCCTGGCTCTGGGCCCCGCCCCGTGTCTGCTTTGAAGTGCAGCTGAGCCCCTGGTAGCTTTCAGATGACACTTGGGTTACACCTCTTCTGCATTCTTATCTCCATCAGCGCCTCTGAGTGGAGACGCGTTGACACGTTGGCAGCTCGGTGGCCTCTCTGCAGGAGCATGTCCCCTGGGTGACCTCTTGGCACCTGGGCCTCGATGGATGGGAGCTGGGCGGGGCCTCCCCTGTGCTGGGTGCCCCAGGCACAGACCCCCGCACCCCTGGTCGACTCTAGGGGCCCCTTTCATCACTTGTCCTGCAGGGGGGCTCCAAATC
>NW_011494867.1:11858652-11864081 GCF_000754665.1 Bison bison bison | reverse complement strand
CAAGCAGTGAAGAAGGCACCCCTCATGGGTGCCACTGCTACCAGATGTTGCCTTTAATTGTGGTAAACTGCACAGTCCGACTCTGTGACCCCATGGGCTGTAGCCCACCAGGCCCCTCTGTCCATGGACTTCACCAGGCAATACTAGAGTGGGTAGCCATTCCCTTCTCCAGGGCATCCTCCCAACCCAGGGATCAAACCTGCGTCTCCTCCATTACAGGCGGATTCTTTACCATCTGAGCCACCAGGGAAGCCCAATTATGGTAAAACAAACATCAGATTTATCATTTAACCCTTTTTATGTGTACAGTTCAGTGTTGTTCACATTATTTTGCAACCTTCACCACCATCCGTCTTAAGAACTTTTCCATCTTCCCAAAGAGAGTCTCTGTCCCCATTACACACTAACTCCCTGTAAGCTCTTCCCTGGCCCCTAGTACCACTGTTCGACCATCTGTCTTTATGAATCGAACTAGTCTAGTACCTTCTATCAGTGAAATCATGCGGTGTTTACGTTCTGTGACGGGCTTATATCACGGAGCACAGTGTCCTCAGGTGTCAGTGCCCCATCCCTTGTTTAGGCTGAGTAATATTCCACTGTGTGGATGGAGACCAGAGGTGGTGTTTATCCACCATCTGTCGATGGACACTTGGCTTACTTCCACCTTTTGGCTGCTGTGATAATGCTGCTATGAATGGGGGTGCGTAAGTATCTGAGTCCCTGCTTTCGTTCCTCTGGGTGTATTCCAGAAGTGGGATTGCTGGTTCATATGGTAATTTTGTTAATTGTTTGAGGATTGCTGCTTTCCACAGTGGCTGCACCCTCCCCAGTTTGTGCACAAGAGCCCCAGTTTGTCCACAAGTGCCCCTGCCCACCCTTCTAGCCCAGTACCTGCTCACCCTTCCCATCAAACCTCCTCAGTCAATGGGACATTTCAAAATATCATGGGCAGAGACTGCTTTTAATGACATACACAGTGCTGGTGATGGTAGGGGCCGGGGGAGGGGGCTTCTGTAACACAGGCAATGGAATTCTCAATTGTCTCCACCTTTCTTAAGGCTTCCCAGGTGTCGCAGTGGTAAAGAATCCACCTGCCATTCAGGAGACACAAGTCCTATCTTTGGCTCGGGAAGATCCCCTGGAGGAGGAAATGACAACCCACTCTGGTATTCTTGCCTGGAGAGTCCCATGGACAGAGGAGCCAGGGAGGCTATAGTCCATGGGGTTGCAAAGAGTCAATCACGACTGAGCTACTGAACAGCAATAGCAGCAGCCCACCTTTCTTGTAAGAATAATACATGTCAGCATTTAAGATGTGCAGATAGGACAACATCGTTGGAATTTGTCCCAAGTAAGGATTCAGACTAGACTGAAAAGGTGTGGTGTGCAAAGGTGTCTTATCAAACGCTGTCAATAACAGGAAAATTAAATAAACAAACTAAATGTCTGTTTGTGCAGCAGCAGACACTTGGTTTTTTAAAACTGATGATCTATGCATGTGACATATGATGAAATATTATGCTGTTAAATTTAGGTGTACTGAGGGAAAATGAGCATAAAGTAATGTTCTGCTACAAAAGTGCATGACAGTGTGACCCTTAGTTTGGATAAATATATATATATATGTATATTTTATATATATAATATATATATAATGCACAGACACCCATACATACAGAGACAAGGAAAACATGTATTTATGTATCTATATATATATCTATATACTTATGTCTTCTACCTCAAGATGTACATATATACATGCTTTCTACTTCAAGCTATAACCACTGTCTTGGCAATGAATACCCACCCATCCCCTTCTGTGCAGCCCTGATCTAAACTGGAAAAACCCTGCCAACCACGAGGAATCCTTACTCAGTGGTGCCGTCAAAGTGGTCTTTCAATAGCACATTCACTCTGCACCGGAGAGTTCAGCCAGGAAAGGGCAGGAGGGAGGGAGAGAAAAAGAAAACGCTGAGTGTGTCAGCGTCTTGAAGCCTCTGAGCTCAATGAGGCAGGTGTGCTGCGGGCTGCTGCAAGACCACAGGGGCGAAGGAGGCCGCCATCAGGGCCCCAATTAAAATGTGCCAAATAGCAGGCACTCCCTCACATCTGGCTGCAGAAACCCAGAGGTCAGAGTGCTTAAGGATGCATAAAATGCGGATTTTTCCATAATTATTTAAATATGTGTTAATGAGTGCTGCGAACAGAGTCCGAGTATGTCCATTAAAGGATTACAGATAAAGGAAAATGGGGAAGCAATAGTTTCAACAGTGGGGAACACAGTCAGGTAGGGATCAAAATCAGTTTTGGCTCCAGTCCTACGGCTTAGAGTAAGGTCACACAGCCTCACTGGGGCTCCGTTTTCTCATCTGAAAATGGACGGCACAGGGGAATAGATGGATGAATCCCCAGCTACAAAACTCCCCATCCTCAGACCTGTCAATCTCCTGAATTTAACGAAATTGGAGAATAAGAATTGTCCAGGGAAATGGAGCTTGCAAGAAGATTATGGAACTTTGTGTGTTTTCTTAGCAGTGTAAGCAGAGAAAAGGCCCTGTTTTTTAACCAAAGGAGTTGAGAATACAAATAAGCCATTCAGAAAACTCGGAGAAAAATCTGATGGGGTGGGGGCATCAAACACTTGTGCCGTTAGCCAACGTCCCCCCCATCCTCTTGTCCCCTCTCCACCCCGGGGGGACAGCCGTGTAAGCGGCAGCTTAGTCTACAGTCCCTTTACGGAGAGGCATTTACACCACTTGCCAGAGGAGCGGAGGAAACACAGGAATGACATTTCCATCATTTTTCTTCCCCAAGCGAGGAAGGAAAAAAGAGAAAGAAAGAAAGAGCCCCAGTGCAAGACTGCTACATTCCATGCCGTTGACACCTAGCCTTTTATTGGAACTGCTACTTCCAAAATAAAGAAAGTAGTGATTTCTGGGTATATTTTTGCCTACGTTTTTGAGGATGTTTTGGGTCTTTCATCTCCTTTGAAGGCGTGTCACCTAATTACGCCGCTTTCATCCGTGTATTCCCCAGTCGGAACATGCCAGTCCCCTGCACGGCAATTGATCCTGACGGACGGGCTTCCACTCTCCAGCTGGTGCGGAGCCTGGGTATTTGTGAATACCTGAATAAACTCCTTTAATCCAAAAACAAACTCCTCCTGAAAGAAGCAGGCTGAAAAGGCCTTTCATGGAGTGTTTTCCAACTCACCAGTTCATGGTTTCTTTGGATTTTGCCGTGCTTCCTGTACTAATGGTCTCTGAATGCCTTCCTGGCTGTGGCTTACTGGCCCACTGAGGTCCCCGCTGAGGTCCCGGGAGTCACAGGGGAAGAAGGGAACAGGTAACTCAGGAGATGCTCATAGGAGCTGCCAGGACTGGACGGGTGCAAACTGAAAGGACATATATGGCTGAGAGTGCTGTGTTCTTTCTACAGCATTCTTAAAGACCTGCTTCTTCTGGTCATATTCAAAACAAAGTTACAGTCACACACAGTGCTCATGTGGGGTTAATCTGTATTAAAAGTAGACCACTCAAATCAGCTTTGAAAATTCATCAGTGCAGAGTTGGACATGACTTACTGCGCAATTGCAGTCATCTCACACGCTAGTGAAGTAATGCTCAAAATTCTCCAAGCCAGGCTTCCACAATGTGTGAACTGTGAACTTCCAGATGGTCAAGCTGGTTTTAGAAAAGGCAGAGGAACCAGAAATCAAATTGCCAACATCCGTTGAACATCGAAAAAGCAAAAGAGTTCCAGAAAAACATCTATTTTTGCTTTATTGACTATACCAAAGCCTTTGACTTTGTGGATCACAATAAACTGGAAAATTCTGAAAGAGATGGGAATACCAGACCACCTGACCTGCCTCTTGATAAATCTGTATGCAGGTCAGGAAGCAACAGTTAGAACTGGACATGGAACAACAGACTGGTTCCAAACAGGAAAAGGAGTACGTCAAGGCTGTATATTGTCACCCTGCTTATTTAACTTATATGCAGAGTACATCATGAGAAACGCGGGGCTGGATGAAGCACAAACTGGAATCAAGATTGCTGTGAGAAATATCAGTAACCTCAGATATGCAGAATAATGCATATTCTTCATGCTTCACTTATGACAGAAAGTGAAGAAGAACTAAAGAGCCTCTTGATGAAAGTGGAAGAGGAGAGTGAAAAAGTTGGCTTGAAGTTCAACATTCAGAAAACGAAGATCATGGCATCCGGTCCCATCACTTCATGGCAAATAGATGGAGAAACAGTGGCTGACTTTATTTTTGGGGCTTCCAGAATCACTGCAGATGGTGACTGCAGCCATGAAATTAAAAGACACTTACTCCTTGAAAGAAAAATTATGACCAGCCTAGACAGCATATTAAAAAACAGAGACATTACTTTGCCAACAAAGGTCCATCTAGTCAAGGCTATGGTTTTTCCAGTAGTCATGTATGGATGTGAGAGTTGGACTAAAAGGAAAGCTGAGCACTGAAGTATTGATGCTTTTGAACTGTGGTGTTGGAGAAGACTCTTGAGAGCTCCTTGGACTGCAAGAAGATCCAACCAGTCCATCCTAAAGGAGATCAGTCCTGAGTGTTCATTGGAAGGACTGATGCTGAAGCTGAAACTCCAATACTTTGGCCACCTGATGCAAAGCACTGACTCATTGGAAAAGACCCTGATGCTGGGAAAGATTGAAGGCAGGAGGAGAAGGGGACGACAGAGAATGAGATGGCTGGATGGTATCCCTGACTCAATGGACATGAGTTTGAGTAAACTCCAGGAGTTGGTGATGGACAGGGAGGCTTGGTGTGCTGCAGTCCATGGGGTCGCAAAGTCAGGCACGACTAAGCAACTCAACTGAACTAAACTAGCGACTGAACAGTGTTCCACTGGAGAAGTCCTGGCATATGCACATGGCATGTGCAGCCCTCACCATAATCAAGGAATGTGCATCTCATCCCCTGAGATGTTCCCCATGTTCCCATACGATCCCTCCCTCCTCCCACCCAGCATGGCCCTTGGCCTCTGGCAGGGATCCATCTGCTTCCTGTCTGTTTTGTATATTTCGCGTATATGGAAATTTCACGTATGTGAATGTCAAATTTCACATATATGGTCATAAACTTTGTACTCTTTCTTGTGTAGCTTCTTTCATTTGGCAGTTCTTTCAAGATTCATCTATGTTATAGCATGTTTCAATCATTTTTTAAAAGCTGTCGAGGTACAGTTGATATACAGCAGCACGGGTCAGTAGTCTGTTCTGTTTTATGACTAAAATTCCATTATATTGATATAGCACAGTTTTGCCCATCCATTCATGTGCTAATAGACATTTCAGTTGTTCCCTGTTTGGGGTTATTATAAACAAAACTGCTACCGATGTTTGCCTTCCATTTTTCTTGGGTAAATACCTAGGAATTGAATGGC